>NC_081260.1:5000-305000 GCF_030490865.1 Poecile atricapillus
AAATGGCCAAGCTCTTTCTTAGGCAAGTTGAAAGCTGCTGTCAGAAGGCTGTGCTCCTTGTCAGATGGAAGCAGCAGCACGCACATAGCAGTTTGGCAAGCACTAAAGAGCCACAGAAGAGCGTGGTCTAGCAAAACGGGGCAGGAAAAAGCATTTGCCACATGTGCCTTTGTTGTCGCCTAACAACAGGTAGCAGCATAAACCAGATGCGGGTGAAGTTCTTGCAGGTGACATTTAACGTCAAATGAGCAAGCCGGCTTACCACAGCTATGGTCCTCTGGCAGTCTGAAAGCTTTGGCACAAGCCGCATGCTAAGCGCCTTCCTTTGCCTTTTGGCAGTGCTCGTGCATTGCCAGCACTAGGCGGGAATGGTCACTATCCCGCACACACGATTCGTTGTGCCCGTTGCTAAGCGCTCTGGAGCACTGTTTATGATGAAAGCGGAACACATCTTGCTGCTCCATTCTCAGAGCTCCTGAGTTAAGCAATCTGCAACTCTTGCTGCGAATGCCAGAGGAAAACATTTCCAATGTGTCTGGCAGGGAGAAACCGAAACTGTACAAAACCTTTGTCAGGAGCTCGCGCCTGCACCTTACACACACACAGATTTGCATCACATTTAAATGACAAAGCTCTTTCTTCCACAAGTTGAAAGCTGCTGTCAGAAGGCTGTGCTCCTTGTCAGATGGAAGCAGCAGCACGCACATAGCAGTTTGGCAAGCACTAAAGAGCCACAGAAGAGTGTGGCATAGCAAAATGAAACAGGATATAGCATTTGCCACATGTGCCCTTGTCGTCGCCTAACAACAGGTAGCAGCATAAACCAGATGCGGCTGAAGTTCTTGCAGGTGACACCTAACGTCAAATGGGCAAGCCGGCTTACCAGAGCTACGGTACTCCGGCAGTCTGAAAGCTTTGCGCACAAGCCGCATGCTAAGCGCCTTCCTTTGCCTTTTGGCAGTGCTCGTGCATTGCCAGCACTAGGCGGGAATGCTCACTATCCCGCACACACGTTTCGTTGTGGCGGTTGCTAAGCGCTCTGGAGCACTGTTTATGACGTAAGCAGAACACCTCTTGCTGTTCCATTCTCAGAGCTCTTCAGTTAAGTTATCTGCAACTCTTGGTGCGAATGCCAGAGGAAAATATTTCCAATGTGTCTGGTAGGGAGAAACTGAACCTGGAGACCACTTTTGTCAGGACCTTGCACCTGCAGGTTACACACACACAGATTTGCATCACATCTAAATGGCCAAGCTCTTTCTTAGACAAGTTGAAAGCTGCTGTCAGAAGGCTGTGCTCCTTGTCAGATGGAAGCAGCAGCACGCACATAGCAGTTTGGCAAGCACTAAAGAGCCACAGAAGATCGTGGTCTAGCAAAACGGGGCAGGAAAAAGCATATGGCTACATGTTCTCTTGTTGTCGCCTAACAACAGGTAGCAGCATAAACCAGATGCGGGTGAAGTTCTTGCAGGCGACATCTAACGTCAAATGAGCAAGCGGGCTTACCACAGCTGCTGTCCTCTTGCAGCCTGAAAGCTTTGCGCACAAGTCGGATGCAAAGCACCTTCCTATACCTTTTGGCAGTGCTCGTGCATTGCCAGCACTAGGCGGGAATGGTCACTATCCCGCACACACGTTTCGTTGTGCCCGTTGCTAAGCGCTCTGGAGCACTGTTTATGACATAAGCGGAACACCTCTTGCTGTTCCATTCTCAGAGCTCCTGGGTTAAGTAATCTGCAACTCTTGGTGCGAATGATAGAGGAAAATATTTCCAAAGTGTCTGGCATATAGAAACTGAACCTAGAGAACACCTTTGTCAGGAGCTTGCACGTGCACCTTACACACACACAGATTTGCATCACATCTAAATGGCCAAGCTCTTTCTTAGACAAGTTGAACGCTGCTGTCAGAAGGCTGTGCTCCTTGTCAGATGGAAGCAGCAGCACGCACATAGCAGTTTGGCAAGCACTAAAGAGCCACAGAAGAGTGCGGCATAGCAAAATGAAACAGGGAAAAGCATTTGCCACATGTGCCCTTGTCGTCGCCTAACAACAGGTAGCAGCATAAACCAGATGCGGGTGAAGTTCTTGCAGTTGACATTTAACGTCAAATGAGCAAGCCGGCTTACCACAGCTATGGTCCTCTGGCAGTGTGAAAGGTTTGGCACAAGCCGCATGCTAAGCGCCTTCCTTTGCCTTTTGGCAGTGCTCGTGCATTGCCAGCACTAGGCGGGAATGGTCACTATCCCGCACACACGATTCGTTGTGGCGGTTGCTAAGCGCTCTGGAGCACTGTTTATGACGTAAGCGGAACACCTCTTGCTGTTCCATTCTCAGAGCTCTTCAGTTAAGTTATCTGCAACTCTTGGTGCGAATGCCAGAGGAAAATATTTCCAATGTGTCTGGTAGGGAGAAACTGAACCTGGAGACCACTTTTGTCAGGACCTTGCACCTGCACCTTACACACACACAGATTTGCATCACATCTAAATGGCCAAGCTCTTTCTCCGACAAGTTGAAAGCTGCTGTCAGAAGGCTGTGCTCCTTGTCAGATGGAAGCAGCAGCACGCACATAGGAGTTTGGTAAGAACTAAAGAGCCACATAAGACCATGTTCTAGGAAAATGAGGCAGGAAAAAGCATATCGCTACATGTGCCCTTGTTGTCGCCTAACAACAGGTAGCAGCATAAACCAGATGCGGGTGAAGTTCTTGCAGGTGACATTTAACGTCAAATGAGCAAGCGGGCTTACCACAGCTGCGGTCCTCTTGCAGTCTGAAAGCTTTGCGCACAAGCCGCATGCTAAGCGCCTTCCTTTGCCTTTTAGCAGTGCTTGTGCATTGCCAGCACTAGGCGTGAATGCTCACTATCCTGCACACACGATTCGTTGTGCCCGTTACCAAGCGCTCTGGAGCACTGTTTATGACGAAAGCGGAACTCATCTTGCCGCTCCATTCTTTGAGCTCTTGAGTTAAGCAATCTGCAACTCTTGATGCGAATGCCAGAGGAAAATATTTCCAATGTGTCTGGCAGGGAAAAACTGAACCCGGAATACACCTTTGTCAGGAGCTGGCACCTGCACCTTACACACACACAGATTTGCATCACATTTAAATGGCCAAGCTCTTTCTTAGACAAGTTGAAAGCTGCTGTCAGAAGGCTGTGCTCCTTGTCAGATGGAAGCAGCAGCACGTATATAGGAGTTTGGAAAGAACTAAAGAGCCACAGAAGAGCGTGGTCTAGCAAAATGGGCCAGGAAAAAACATTTGCTACATGTGCTCTTGTTGTTGCCTACAACAGGTAGCAGCATAAACCAGATGCGGGTGAAGTTCTTGCAAGTGACATCTAACGTCAAATGAGCAAGCGGGCTTACCACAGCTGCGGTCCTCTTGCAGTCTGAAAGCTTTGCGCACAAGCCGCATGCTAAGCGCCTTCCTTTGCCTTTTGGCAGTGCTGCTCGTGCATTGCCAGCACTAGGCGTGAATGCTCACTGTCCCGCACACACGTTTCGTTGTGCCCGTTGCTAAGCGCTCTGGAGCACTGTTTATGACGTAAGCAGAACACCTCTTGCTGTTCCATTCTCAGAGCTCCTGGGTTAAGTAATCTGCAACTCTTGGTGCGAATGATAGAGGAAAATATTTCCAAAGTGTCTGGCATATAGAAACTGAACCTAGAGAACACCTTTGTCAGGAGCTTGCACGTGCACCTTACACACACACAGATTTGCATCACATCTAAATGGCCAAGCTCTTTCTTAGACAAGTTGAACGCTGCTGTCAGAAGGCTGTGCTCCTTGTCAGATGGAAGCAGCAGCACGCACATAGCAGTTTGGCAAGCACTAAAGAGCCACAGAAGAGTGCGGCATAGCAAAATGAAACAGGGAAAAGCATTTGCCACATGTGCCCTTGTCGTCGCCTAACAACAGGTAGCAGCATAAACCAGATGCGGGTGAAGTTCTTGCAGTTGACATTTAACGTCAAATGAGCAAGCCGGCTTACCACAGCTGCGGTCCTCTTGCAGTCTGAAAGCTTTGCGCACAAGCCGCATGCTAAGCGCCTTCCTTTGCCTTTTAGCAGTGCTTGTGCATTGCCAGCACTAGGCGTGAATGCTCACTATCCTGCACACACGATTCGTTGTGCCCGTTACCAAGCGCTCTGGAGCACTGTTTATGACGAAAGCGGAACTCATCTTGCCGCTCCATTCTTTGAGCTCTTGAGTTAAGCAATCTGCAACTCTTGATGCGAATGCCAGAGGAAAATATTTCCAATGTGTCTGGCAGGGAGAAACTGAACCCGGAATACACCTTTGTCAGGAGCTGGCACCTGCACCTTACACACACACAGATTTGCATCACATTTAAATGGCCAAGCTCTTTCTTAGACAAGTTGAAAACTGCTGTCAGAAGGCTGTGCTCCTTGTCAGATGGAAGCAGCAGCACGTATATAGGAGTTTGGAAAGAACTAAAGAGCCACAGAAGAGCGTGGTCTAGCAAAATGGGCCAGGAAAAAACATTTGCTACATGTGCTCTTGTTGTCGCCTACAACAGGTAGCAGCATAAACCAGATGCGGGTGAAGTTCTTGCAAGTGACATCTAACGTCAAATGAGCAAGCGGGCTTACCACAGCTGCGGTCCTCTTGCAGTCTGAAAGCTTTGCGCACAAGCCGCATGCTAAGCGCCTTCCTTTGCCTTTTGGCAGTGCTGCTCGTGCATTGCCAGCACTAGGCGTGAATGCTCACTGTCCCGCACACACGTTTCGTTGTGGCGGTTGCTAAGCGCTCTGGAGCACTGTTTATGACGTAAGCAGAACACCTCTTGCTGTTCCATTCTCAGAGCTCCTGAGTTAAGTAATCTGCTACTCTTGGTGCGAATGCCAGAGGAAAATATTTCCAATGTGTCTGGCATATAGAAACTAAACCTGGAGAACACTTTTGTCAGGAGCTTGCACCTGCACCTTACACACACACAGATTTGCATCACATCTAAATGGCCATGCTCTTTCTTCGACAAGTTGAAAGCTGCTGTCAGAAGGCTGTGCTCCTTGTCAGATGGAAGCAGCAGCACGCACATAGCAGTTTGGCAAGCACTAAAGAGCCACAGAAGATCGTGGTCTAGCAAAATGAGGCAGGAAAAAGCATATGGCTACATGTTCTCTTGTTGTCGCCTAACAACAGGTAGCAGCATAAACCAGATGCGGGTGAAGTTGTTGCAGGCGACATCTAACGTCAAATGAGCAAGCGGGCTTACCACAGCTGCTGTCCTCTTGCAGTCTGAAAGCTTTGCGCACAAGCCGGATGCAAAGCGCCTTCCTTTGCCTTTTGGCAGTGCTGCTCGTGCATTGCCAGCACTAGGCGGGAATGCTCACTATCCCGCACACCCGATTCGTTGTGCCCGTTACCAAGCGCTCTGGAGCACTGTTTATGACGAAAGCGGAACACATCTTGCTGTTCCATTCTCAGAGCTCTTCAGTTAAGTTATCTGCAACTCTTGCTGCGAATGCCAGAGGAAAACATTTCCAATGTGTCTGGCAGGGAGAAACTGAACCTGGAGAACATTTTTGTCAGGAGCTTGCACGTGCACCTTACACACACACAGATTTGCATCACATCTAAATGGCCAAGCTCTTTCTTCGACAAGTTGAAAGCTGCTGTCAGAAGGCTGTGCTCCTTGTCAGATGGAAGCAGCAGCACGCACATAGCAGTTTGGCAAGCACTAAAGAGCCACAGAAGAGTGCGGCATAGCAAAATGAAACAGGGAAAAGCATTTGCCACATGTGCCCTTGTCGTCGCCTAACAACAGGTAGCAGCATAAACCAGATGCGGGTGAAGTTCTTGCAGTTGACATTTAACGTCAAATGAGCAAGCCGGCTTACCACAGCTATGGTCCTCTGGCAGTGTGAAAGGTTTGGCACAAGCCGCATGCTAAGCGCCTTCCTTTGCCTTTTGGCAGTGCTCGTGCATTGCCAGCACTAGGCGGGAATGGTCACTGTCCCGCACACACGATTCGTTGTGGCGGTTGCTAAGCGCTCTGGAGCACTGTTTATGACGTAAGCGGAACACCTCTTGCTGTTCCATTCTCAGAGCTCTTCAGTTAAGTTGTCTGCAACTCTTGGTGCGAATGCCAGAGGAAAATATTTCCAATGTGTCTGGTAGGGAGAAACTGAACCTGGAGACCACTTTTGTCAGGACCTTGCACCTGCACCTTACACACACACAGATTTGCATCACATCTAAATGGCCAAGCTCTTTCTCCGACAAGTTGAAAGCTGCTGTCAGAAGGCTGTGCTCCTTGTCAGATGGAAGCAGCAGCACGCACATAGGAGTTTGGTAAGAACTAAAGAGCCACATAAGACCATGTTCTAGGAAAATGAGGCAGGAAAAAGCATATCGCTACATGTGCCCTTGTTGTCGCCTAACAACAGGTAGCAGCATAAACCAGATGCGGGTGAAGTTCTTGCAGGTGACATTTAACGTCAAATGAGCAAGCGGGCTTACCACAGCTGCGGTCCTCTTGCAGTCTGAAAGCTTTGCGCACAAGCCGCATGCTAAGCGCCTTCCTTTGCCTTTTAGCAGTGCTTGTGCATTGCCAGCACTAGGCGTGAATGCTCACTATCCTGCACACACGATTCGTTGTGCCCGTTACCAAGCGCTCTGGAGCACTGTTTATGACGAAAGCGGAACTCATCTTGCCGCTCCATTCTTTGAGCTCTTGAGTTAAGCAATCTGCAACTCTTGATGCGAATGCCAGAGGAAAATATTTCCAATGTGTCTGGCAGGGAGAAACTGAACCCGGAATACACCTTTGTCAGGAGCTGGCACCTGCACCTTACACACACACAGATTTGCATCACATTTAAATGGCCAAGCTCTTTCTTAGACAAGTTGAAAGCTGCTGTCAGAAGGCTGTGCTCCTTGTCAGATGGAAGCAGCAGCACGTATATAGGAGTTTGGAAAGAACTAAAGAGCCACAGAAGAGCGTGGTCTAGCAAAATGGGCCAGGAAAAAACATTTGCTACATGTGCTCTTGTTGTCGCCTACAACAGGTAGCAGCATAAACCAGATGCGGGTGAAGTTCTTGCAAGTGACATCTAACGTCAAATGAGCAAGCGGGCTTACCACAGCTGCGGTCCTCTTGCAGTCTGAAAGCTTTGCGCACAAGCCGCATGCTAAGCGCCTTCCTTTGCCTTTTGGCAGTGCTGCTCGTGCATTGCCAGCACTAGGCGTGAATGCTCACTGTCCCGCACACACGTTTCGTTGTGCCCGTTGCTAAGCGCTCTGGAGCACTGTTTATGACGTAAGCAGAACACCTCTTGCTGTTCCATTCTCAGAGCTCCTGGGTTAAGTAATCTGCAACTCTTGGTGCGAATGATAGAGGAAAATATTTCCAAAGTGTCTGGCATATAGAAACTGAACCTAGAGAACACCTTTGTCAGGAGCTTGCACGTGCACCTTACACACACACAGATTTGCATCACATCTAAATGGCCAAGCTCTTTCTTAGACAAGTTGAACGCTGCTGTCAGAAGGCTGTGCTCCTTGTCAGATGGAAGCAGCAGCACGCACATAGCAGTTTGGCAAGCACTAAAGAGCCACAGAAGAGTGCGGCATAGCAAAATGAAACAGGGAAAAGCATTTGCCACATGTGCCCTTGTCGTCGCCTAACAACAGGTAGCAGCATAAACCAGATGCGGGTGAAGTTCTTGCAGTTGACATTTAACGTCAAATGAGCAAGCCGGCTTACCACAGCTATGGTCCTCTGGCAGTGTGAAAGGTTTGGCACAAGCCGCATGCTCGGCGCCTTCCTTTGCCTTTTGGCAGTGCTCGTGCATTGCCAGCACTAGGCGGGAATGGTCACTATCCCGCACACACGATTCGTTGTGCCCGGTGCCAAGCGCTCTGGAGCACTGTTTATGACGAAAGCGGAACACATCTTGCTGCTCCATTCTCAGAGCTCCTGAGTTAAGCAATCTGCTACTCTTGGTGCGAATGCCAGAGGAAAATATTTCCAATGTGTCTGGCAGGGAGAAACTGAACCCGGAATACACCTTTGTCAGGAGCTGGCACCTGCACCTTACACACACACAGATTTGCATCACATTTAAATGGCCAAGCTCTTTCTTCGACAAGTTGAAAGCTGCTGTCAGAAGGCTGTGCTCCTTGTCAGATGGAAGCAGCAGCACGTATATAGGAGTTTGGAAAGAACTAAAGAGCCACAGAAGAGCGTGGTCTAGAAAAATGGGCCAGGAAAAAACATTTGCTACATGTGCTCTTGTTGTCGCCTACAACAGGTAGCAGCATAAACCAGATGCGGGTGAAGTTCTTGCAAGTGACATCTAACGTCAAATGAGCAAGCGGGCTTACCACAGCTGCGGTCCTCTTGCAGTCTGAAAGCTTTGCGCACAAGCCGCATGCTAAGCGCCTTCCTTTGCCTTTTGGCAGTGCTGCTCGTGCATTGCCAGCACTAGGCGTGAATGCTCACTGTCCCGCACACACGTTTCGTTGTGGCGGTTGCTAAGCGCTCTGGAGCACTGTTTATGACGTAAGCAGAACACCTCTTGCTGTTCCATTCTCAGAGCTCCTGAGTTAAGTAATCTGCTACTCTTGGTGCGAATGCCAGAGGAAAATATTTCCAATGTGTCTGGCATATAGAAACTAAACCTGGAGAACACTTTTGTCAGGAGCTTGCACCTGCACCTTACACACAGACAGATTTGCATCACATCTAAATGGCCATGCTCTTTCTTCGACAAGTTGAAAGCTGCTGTCAGAAGGCTGTGCTCCTTGTCAGATGGAAGCAGCAGCACGCACATAGCAGTTTGGCAAGCACTAAAGAGCCACAGAAGATCGTGGTCTAGCAAAATGAGGCAGGAAAAAGCATATGGCTACATGTTCTCTTGTTGTCGCCTAACAACAGGTAGCAGCATAAACCAGATGCGGGTGAAGTTGTTGCAGGCGACATCTAACGTCAAATGAGCAAGCGGGCTTACCACAGCTGCTGTCCTCTTGCAGTCTGAAAGCTTTGCGCACAAGCCGGATGCAAAGCGCCTTCCTTTGCCTTTTGGCAGTGCTGCTCGTGCATTGCCAGCACTAGGCGGGAATGCTCAATATCCCGCACACCCGATTCGTTGTGCCCGTTACCAAGCGCTCTGGAGCACTGTTTATGACGAAAGCGGAACACATCTTGCTGTTCCATTCTCAGAGCTCTTCAGTTAAGTTATCTGCAACTCTTGCTGCGAATGCCAGAGGAAAACATTTCCAATGTGTCTGGCAGGGAGAAACTGAACCTGGAGAACATTTTTGTCAGGAGCTTGCACCTGCACCTTACACACACACAGATTTGCATCACATCTAAATGGCCAAGCTCTTTCTTAGGCAAGTTGAAAGCTGCTGTCAGAAGGCTGTGCTCCTTGTCAGATGGAAGCAGCAGCACGCACATAGCAGTTTGGCAAGCACTAAAGAGCCACAGAAGAGCGTGGTCTAGCAAAATGAGGCAGGAAACAGCATTTGCTACATGTGTCCTTGTTGTCGCCTAACAACAGGTAGCAGCATAAACCAGGTGCGGGTGAAGTTCTTGCAGGCGACATCTAACGTCAAATGAGCAAGCGGGCTTACCACAGCTGCTGTCCTCTTGCAGTCTGAAAGCTTTGCGCACAAGCCGGATGCAAAGCACCTTCCTTTACCTTTTGGCAGTGCTCGTGCATTGCCAGCACTAGGCGGGAATGGTCACTATCCCGCACACACGTTTCGTTGTGCCCGTTGCTAAGCGCTCTGGAGCACTGTTTATGACGTAAGCGGAACACCTCTTGCTGTTCCATTCTCAGAGCTCCTGGGTTAAGTAATCTGCAACTCTTGGTGCGAATGATAGAGGAAAATATTTCCAAAGTGTCTGGCATATAGAAACTGAACCTAGAGAACACCTTTGTCAGGAGCTTGCACGTGCACCTTACACACACACAGATTTGCATCACATCTAAATGGCCAAGCTCTTTCTTAGACAAGTTGAACGCTGCTGTCAGAAGGCTGTGCTCCTTGTCAGATGGAAGCAGCAGCACGCACATAGCAGTTTGGCAAGCACTAAAGAGCCACAGAAGAGTGCGGCATAGCAAAATGAAACAGGGAAAAGCATTTGCCACATGTGCCCTTGTCGTCGCCTAACAACAGGTAGCAGCATAAACCAGATGCGGGTGAAGTTCTTGCAGTTGACATTTAACGTCAAATGAGCAAGCCGGCTTACCACAGCTATGGTCCTCTGGCAGTGTGAAAGGTTTGGCACAAGCCGCATGCTAAGCGCCTTCCTTTGCCTTTTGGCAGTGCTGCTCGTGCATTGCCAGCACTAGGCGGGAATGGTCACTATCCCGCACACACGATTCGTTGTGCCCGGTGCCAAGCGCTCTGGAGCACTGTTTATGACGAAAGCGGAACACATCTTGCTGCTCCATTCTCAGAGCTCCTGAGTTAAGCAATCTGCTACTCTTGGTGCGAATGCCAGAGGAAAATATTTCCAATGTGTCTGGCATATAGAAACTAAACCTGGAGAACACTTTTGTCAGGAGCTTGCACCTGCACCTTACACACACACAGATTTGCATCACATCTAAATGGCCAAGCTCTTTCTTCGACAAGTTGAAAGCTGCTGTCAGAAGGCTGTGCTCCTTGTCAGATGGAAGCAGCAGCACGCACATAGGAGTTTGGTAAGAACTAAAGAGCCACAGAAGAGCGTGGTCTAGCAAAACGGGGCAGGAAAAAGCATATCGCTACATGTGCCCTTGTCGTCGCCTAACAACAGGTAGCAGCATAAACCAGATGCGGGTGAAGTTCTTGCAGGTGACACCTAACGTCAAATGAGCAAGCGGGCTTACCACAGCTGCGGTCCTCTGGCAGTCTGAAAGCTTTGCACACAAGCCGGATGCTAAGCGCCTTCCTTTGCCTTTTGGCAGTGCTCGTGCATTGCCAGCACTAGGCGTGAATGCTCACTATCCCGCACACACGATTTGTTGTGCCCGTTGCCAAGCGCTCTGGAGCACTGTTTATGACGAAAGCGGAACACCTCTTGCCGCTCCATTCTCAGAGCTCCTGAGTTAAGCAACCTGCGACTCTTGATGCGAATGCCAGAGGAAAACATTTCCAATGTGTCTGGCAGGGAGAAACTGAACCCGGAATACACCTTTGTCAGGAGCTGGCACCTGCACCTTACACACACACAGATTTGCATCACATTTAAATGGCCAAGCTCTTTCTTCGACAAGTTGAAAGCTGCTGTCAGAAGGCTGTGCTCCTTGTCAGATGGAAGCAGCAGCACGTATATAGGAGTTTGGAAAGAACTAAAGAGCCACAGAAGAGCGTGGTCTAGCAAAATGGGCCAGGAAAAAACATTTGCTACATGTGCTCTTGTTGTCGCCTACAACAGGTAGCAGCATAAACCAGATGCGGGTGAAGTTCTTGCAAGTGACATCTAACGTCAAATGAGCAAGCGGGCTTACCACAGCTGCGGTCCTCTTGCAGTCTGAAAGCTTTGCGCACAAGCCGGATGCAAAGCGCCTTCCTTTGCCTTTTGGCAGTGCTGCTCGTGCATTGCCAGCACTAGGCGTGAATGGTCACTGTCCCGCACACACGTTTCGTTGTGGCGGTTGCTAAGCGCTCTGGAGCACTGTTTATGACGTAAGCAGAACACCTCTTGCTGTTCCATTCTCAGAGCTCCTGGGTTAAGTAATCTGCAACTCTTGGTGCGAATGATAGAGGAAAATATTTCCAAAGTGTCTGGCATATAGAAACTGAACCTAGAGAACACCTTTGTCAGGAGCTTGCACGTGCACCTTACACACACACAGATTTGCATCACATCTAAATGGCCAAGCTCTTTCTTAGACAAGTTGAACGCTGCTGTCAGAAGGCTGTGCTCCTTGTCAGATGGAAACAGCAGCACGCACATAGCAGTTTGGCAAGCACTAAAGAGCCACAGAAGAGTGCGGCATAGCAAAATGAAACAAGGAAAAGCATTTGCCACATGTGCCCTTGTCGTCGCCTAACAACAGGTAGCAGCATAAACCAGATGCGGGTGAAGTTCTTGCAGTTGACATTTAACGTCAAATGAGCAAGCCGGCTTACCACAGCTATGGTCCTCTGGCAGTGTGAAAGGTTTGGCACAAGCCGCATGCTAAGCGCCTTCCTTTGCCTTTTGGCAGTGCTCGTGCATTGCCAGCACTAGGCGTGAATGCTCACTGTCCCGCACACACGTTTCGTTGTGGCGGTTGCTAAGCGCTCTGGAGCACTGTTTATGACGTAAGCAGAACACCTCTTGCTGTTCCATTCTCAGAGCTCCTGAGTTAAGTAATCTGCTACTCTTGGTGCGAATGCCAGAGGAAAATATTTCCAATGTGTCTGGCATATAGAAACTAAACCTGGAGAACACTTTTGTCAGGAGCTTGCACCTGCACCTTACACACAGTCAGATTTGCATCACATATAAATGGCCATGCTCTTTCTTCGACAAGTTGAAAGCTGCTGTCAGAAGGCTGTGCTCCTTGTCAGATGGAAGCAGCAGCACGCACATAGCAGTTTGGCAAGCACTAAAGAGCCACAGAAGATCGTGGTCTAGCAAAATGAGGCAGGAAAAAGCATATGGCTACATGTTCTCTTGTTGTCGCCTAACAACAGGTAGCAGCATAAACCAGATGCGGGTGAAGTTCTTGCAGGCGACATCTAACGTCAAATGAGCAAGCGGGCTTACCACAGCTGCTGTCCTCTTGCAGTCTGAAAGCTTTGCGCACAAGCCGGATGCAAAGCACCTTCCTTTACCTTTTGGCAGTGCTCGTGCATTGCCAGCACTAGGCGGGAATGGTCACTATCCCGCACACACGTTTCGTTGTGCCCGGTGCCAAGCGCTCTGGAGCACTGTTTATGACGTAAGCGGAACACCTCTTGCTGTTCCATTCTCAGAGCTCCTGGGTTAAGTAATCTGCAACTCTTGGTGCGAATGATAGAGGAAAATATTTCCAAAGTGTCTGGCATATAGAAACTGAACTTAGAGAACACCTTTGTCAGGAGCTTGCACCTGCACCTTACACACACACAGATTTGCATCACATCTAAATGGCCAAGCTCTTTCTTAGACAAGTTGAACGCTGCTGTCAGAAGGCTGTGCTCCTTGTCAGATGGAAGCAGCAGCACGTATATAGGAGTTTGGAAAGAACTAAAGAGCCACAGAAGAGCGTGGTCTAGCAAAATGGGCCAGGAAAAAACATTTGCTACATGTGCTCTTGTTGTCGCCTACAACAGGTAGCAGCATAAACCAGATGCGGGTGAAGTTCTTGCAAGTGACATCTAACGTCAAATGAGCAAGCGGGCTTACCACAGCTGCGGTCCTCTTGCAGTCTGAAAGCTTTGCGCACAAGCCGCATGCTAAGCGCCTTCCTTTGCCTTTTGGCAGTGCTGCTCGTGCATTGCCAGCACTAGGCGTGAATGCTCACTGTCCCGCACACACGTTTCGTTGTGGCGGTTGCTAAGCGCTCTGGAGCACTGTTTATGACGTAAGCAGAACACCTCTTGCTGTTCCATTCTCAGAGCTCCTGAGTTAAGTAATCTGCTACTCTTGGTGCGAATGCCAGAGGAAAATATTTCCAATGTGTCTGGCATATAGAAACTAAACCTGGAGAACACTTTTGTCAGGACCTTGCACCTGCACCTTACACACACACAGATTTGCATCACATCTAAATGGCCATGCTCTTTCTTCGACAAGTTGAAAGCTGCTGTCAGAAGGCTGTGCTCCTTGTCAGATGGAAGCAGCAGCACGCACATAGCAGTTTGGCAAGCACTAAAGAGCCACAGAAGATCGTGGTCTAGCAAAATGAGGCAGGAAAAAGCATATGGCTACATGTTCTCTTGTTGTCGCCTAACAACAGGTAGCAGCATAAACCAGATGCGGGTGAAGTTCTTGCAGGCGACACCTAACGTCAAATGAGCAAGCGGGCTTACCACAGCTGCGGTCCTCTTGCAGTCTGAAAGCTTTGCACACAAGCCGGATGCTAAGCGCCTTCCTTTGCCTTTTGGCAGTGCTCGTGCATTGCCAGCACTAGGCGTGAATGCTCACTATCCCGCACACACGATTTGTTGTGCCCGTTGCCAAGCGCTCTGGAGCACTGTTTATGACGAAAGCGGAACACCTCTTGCCGTTCCATTCTCAGAGCTCCTGAGTTAAGCAACCTGCGACTCTTGATGCGAATGCCAGAGGAAAACATTTCCAATGTGTCTGGCAGGGAGAAACTGAACCCGGAATACACCTTTGTCAGGAGCTGGCACCTGCACCTTACACACACACAGATTTGCATCACATTTAAATGGCCAAGCTCTTTCTTCGACAAGTTGAAAGCTGCTGTCAGAAGGCTGTGCTCCTTGTCAGATGGAAGCAGCAGCACGTATATAGGAGTTTGGAAAGAACTAAAGAGCCACAGAAGAGCGTGGTCTAGCAAAATGGGCCAGGAAAAAACATTTGCTACATGTGCTCTTGTTGTCGCCTACAACAGGTAGCAGCATAAACCAGATGCGGGTGAAGTTCTTGCAAGTGACATCTAACGTCAAATGAGCAAGCGGGCTTACCACAGCTGCGGTCCTCTTGCAGTCTGAAAGCTTTGCGCACAAGCCGGATGCAAAGCGCCTTCCTTTGCCTTTTGGCAGTGCTGCTCGTGCATTGCCAGCACTAGGCGTGAATGCTCACTGTCCTGCACACACGTTTCGTTGTGGCGGTTGCTAAGCGCTCTGGAGCACTGTTTATGACGTAAGCAGAACACCTCTTGCTGTTCCATTCTCAGAGCTCCTGAGTTAAGTAATCTGCTACTCTTGGTGCGAATGCCAGAGGAAAATATTTCCAATGTGTCTGGCATATAGAAACTAAACCTGGAGAACACTTTTGTCAGGAGCTTGCACCTGCACCTTACACACAGTCAGATTTGCATCACATCTAAATGGCCATGCTCTTTCTTCGACAAGTTGAAAGCTGCTGTCAGAAGGCTGTGCTCCTTGTCAGATGGAAGCAGCAGCACGCACATAGCAGTTTGGCAAGCACTAAAGAGCCACAGAAGATCGTGGTCTAGCAAAATGAGGCAGGAAAAAGCATATGGCTACATGTTCTCTTGTTGTCGCCTAACAACAGGTAGCAGCATAAACCAGATGCGGGTGAAGTTCTTGCAGGCGACATCTAACGTCAAATGAGCAAGCGGGCTTACCACAGCTGCTGTCCTCTTGCAGTCTGAAAGCTTTGCGCACAAGCCGGATGCAAAGCACCTTCCTTTACCTTTTGGCAGTGCTCGTGCATTGCCAGCACTAGGCGGGAATGGTCACTATCCCGCACACACGTTTCGTTGTGCCCGTTGCTAAGCGCTCTGGAGCACTGTTTATGACGTAAGCGGAACACCTCTTGCTGTTCCATTCTCAGAGCTCCTGGGTTAAGTAATCTGCAACTCTTGGTGCGAATGATAGAGGAAAATATTTCCAAAGTGTCTGGCATATAGAAACTGAACCTAGAGAACACCTTTGTCAGGAGCTTGCACGTGCACCTTACACACACACAGATTTGCATCACATCTAAATGGCCAAGCTCTTTCTTAGACAAGTTGAACGCTGCTGTCAGAAGGCTGTGCTCCTTGTCAGATGGAAGCAGCAGCACGCACATAGCAGTTTGGCAAGCACTAAAGAGCCACAGAAGAGTGCGGCATAGCAAAATGAAACAGGGAAAAGCATTTGCCACATGTGCCCTTGTCGTCGCCTAACAACAGGTAGCAGCATAAACCAGATGCGGGTGAAGTTCTTGCAGTTGACATTTAACGTCAAATGAGCAAGCCGGCTTACCACAGCTATGGTCCTCTGGCAGTGTGAAAGGTTTGGCACAAGCCGCATGCTAAGCGCCTTCCTTTGCCTTTTGGCAGTGCTGCTCGTGCATTGCCAGCACTAGGCGGGAATGGTCACTATCCCGCACACACGATTCGTTGTGCCCGGTGCCAAGCGCTCTGGAGCACTGTTTATGACGAAAGCGGAACACATCTTGCTGCTCCATTCTCAGAGCTCCTGAGTTAAGCAATCTGCTACTCTTGGTGCGAATGCCAGAGGAAAATATTTCCAATGTGTCTGGCATATAGAAACTAAACCTGGAGAACACTTTTGTCAGGAGCTTGCACCTGCACCTTACACACACACAGATTTGCATCACATTTAAATGGCCAAGCTCTTTCTTCGACAAGTTGAAAGCTGCTGTCAGAAGGCTGTGCTCCTTGTCAGATGGAAGCAGCAGCACGCACATAGGAGTTTGGTAAGAACTAAAGAGCCACAGAAGAGCGTGGTCTAGCAAAACGGGGCAGGAAAAAGCATATCACTACATGTGCCCTTGTTGTCGCCTAACAACAGGTAGCAGCATAAACCAGATGCGGGTGAAGTTCTTGCAGGTGACACCTAACGTCAAATGAGCAAGCGGGCTTACCACAGCTGCGGTCCTCTGGCAGTCTGAAAGCTTTGCACACAAGCCGGATGCTAAGCGCCTTCCTTTGCCTTTTGGCAGTGCTCGTGCATTGCCAGCACTAGGCGTGAATGCTCACTATCCCGCACACACGATTTGTTGTGCCCGTTGCCAAGCGCTCTGGAGCACTGTTTATGACGAAAGCGGAACACCTCTTGCCGCTCCATTCTCAGAGCTCCTGAGTTAAGCAACCTGCGACTCTTGATGCGAATGCCAGAGGAAAACATTTCCAATGTGTCTGGCAGGGAGAAACTGAACCCGGAATACACCTTTGTCAGGAGCTGGCACCTGCACCTTACACACACACAGATTTGCATCACATTTAAATGGCCAAGCTCTTTCTTCGACAAGTTGAAAGCTGCTGTCAGAAGGCTGTGCTCCTTGTCAGATGGAAGCAGCAGCACGTATATAGGAGTTTGGAAAGAACTAAAGAGCCACAGAAGAGCGTGGTCTAGCAAAATGGGCCAGGAAAAAACATTTGCTACATGTGCTCTTGTTGTCGCCTACAACAGGTAGCAGCATAAACCAGATGCGGGTGAAGTTCTTGCAAGTGACATCTAACGTCAAATGAGCAAGCGGGCTTACCACAGCTGCGGTCCTCTTGCAGTCTGAAAGCTTTGCGCACAAGCCGGATGCAAAGCGCCTTCCTTTGCCTTTTGGCAGTGCTGCTCGTGCATTGCCAGCACTAGGCGGGAATGGTCACTATCCCGCACACACGATTCGTTGTGCCCGGTGCCAAGCGCTCTGGAGCACTGTTTATGACGAAAGCGGAACACATCTTGCTGCTCCATTCTCAGAGCTCCTGAGTTAAGTAATCTGCTACTCTTGGTGCGAATGCCAGAGGAAAATATTTCCAATGTGTCTGGCATATAGAAACTAAACCTGGAGAACACTTTTGTCAGGAGCTTGCACCTGCACCTTACACACACACAGATTTGCATCACATCTAAATGGCCAAGCTCTTTCTTAGACAAGTTGAACGCTGCTGTCAGAAGGCTGTGCTCCTTGTCAGATGGAAGCAGCAGCACGCACATAGGAGTTTGGCAAGCACTAAAGAGCCACAGAAGAGTGCGGCATAGCAAAATGAAACAGGGAAAAGCATTTGCCACATGTGCCCTTGTCGTCGCCTAACAACAGGTAGCAGCATAAACCAGATGCGGGTGAAGTTCTTGCAGTTGACATTTAACGTCAAATGAGCAAGCCGGCTTACCACAGCTATGGTCCTCTGGCAGTCTGAAAGCTTTGCACACAAGCCGGATGCTAAGCGCCTTCCTTTGCCTTTTGGCAGTGCTCGTGCATTGCCAGCACTAGGCGTGAATGCTCACTATCCCGCACACACGATTTGTTGTGCCCGTTGCCAAGCGCTCTGGAGCACTGTTTATGACGAAAGCGGAACACCTCTTGCCGCTCCATTCTCAGAGCTCCTGAGTTAAGCAACCTGCGACTCTTGATGCGAATGCCAGAGGAAAACATTTCCAATGTGTCTGGCAGGGAGAAACTGAACCCGGAATACACCTTTGTCAGGAGCTGGCACCTGCACCTTACACACACACAGATTTGCATCACATTTAAATGGCCAAGCTCTTTCTTCGACAAGTTGAAAGCTGCTGTCAGAAGGCTGTGCTCCTTGTCAGATGGAAGCAGCAGCACGTATATAGGAGTTTGGAAAGAACTAAAGAGCCACAGAAGAGCGTGGTCTAGCAAAATGGGCCAGGAAAAAACATTTGCTACATGTGCTCTTGTTGTCGCCTACAACAGGTAGCAGCATAAACCAGATGCGGGTGAAGTTCTTGCAAGTGACATCTAACGTCAAATGAGCAAGCGGGCTTACCACAGCTGCGGTCCTCTTGCAGTCTGAAAGCTTTGCGCACAAGCCGGATGCAAAGCGCCTTCCTTTGCCTTTTGGCAGTGCTGCTCGTGCATTGCCAGCACTAGGCGTGAATGCTCACTGTCCCGCACACACGTTTCGTTGTGGCGGTTGCTAAGCGCTCTGGAGCACTGTTTATGACGTAAGCAGAACACCTCTTGCTGTTCCATTCTCAGAGCTCCTGAGTTAAGTAATCTGCTACTCTTGGTGCGAATGCCAGAGGAAAATATTTCCAATGTGTCTGGCATATAGAAACTAAACCTGGAGAACACTTTTGTCAGGAGCTGGCACCTGCACCTTACACACACACAGATTTGCATCACATCTAAATGGCCATGCTCTTTCTTCGACAAGTTGAAAGCTGCTGTCAGAAGGCTGTGCTCCTTGTCAGATGGAAGCAGCAGCACGCACATAGCAGTTTGGCAAGCACTAAAGAGCCACAGAAGATCGTGGTCTAGCAAAATGAGGCAGGAAAAAGCATATGGCTACATGTTCTCTTGTTGTCGCCTAACAACAGGTAGCAGCATAAACCAGATGCGGGTGAAGTTCTTGCAGGCGACACCTAACGTCAAATGAGCAAGCGGGCTTACCACAGCTGCTGTCCTCTTGCAGTCTGAAAGCTTTGCACACAAGCCGGATGCTAAGCGCCTTCCTTTGCCTTTTGGCAGTGCTCGTGCATTGCCAGCACTAGGCGTGAATGCTCACTATCCCGCACACACGATTTGTTGTGCCCGTTGCCAAGCGCTCTGGAGCACTGTTTATGACGAAAGCGGAACTCATCTTGCCGCTCCATTCTCAGAGCTCCTGAGTTAAGCAACCTGCGACTCTTGATGCGAATGCCAGAGGAAAACATTTCCAATGTGTCTGGCAGGGAGAAACTGAACCCGGAATACACCTTTGTCAGGAGCTGGCACCTGCACCTTACACACACACAGATTTGCATCACATTTAAATGGCCAAGCTCTTTCTTCGACAAGTTGAAAGCTGCTGTCAGAAGGCTGTGCTCCTTGTCAGATGGAAGCAGCAGCACGTATATAGGAGTTTGGAAAGAACTAAAGAGCCACAGAAGAGCGTGGTCTAGCAAAATGGGCCAGGAAAAAACATTTGCTACATGTGCTCTTGTTGTCGCCTAACAACAGGTAGCAGCATAAACCAGATGCGGGTGAAGTTCTTGCAGGCGACATCTAACGTCAAATGAGCAAGCGGGCTTACCACAGCTGCTGTCCTCTTGCAGTCTGAAAGCTTTGCGCACAAGCCGGATGCAAAGCACCTTCCTTTACCTTTTGGCAGTGCTCGTGCATTGCCAGCACTAGGCGGGAATGGTCACTATCCCGCACACACGTTTCGTTGTGCCCGTTGCTAAGCGCTCTGGAGCACTGTTTATGACGTAAGCGGAACACCTCTTGCTGTTCCATTCTCAGAGCTCCTGGGTTAAGTAATCTGCAACTCTTGGTGCGAATGATAGAGGAAAATATTTCCAAAGTGTCTGGCATATAGAAACTGAACCTAGAGAACACCTTTGTCAGGAGCTTGCACGTGCACCTTACACACACACAGATTTGCATCACATCTAAATGGCCAAGCTCTTTCTTAGACAAGTTGAACGCTGCTGTCAGAAGGCTGTGCTCCTTGTCAGATGGAAGCAGCAGCACGCACATAGCAGTTTGGCAAGCACTAAAGAGCCACAGAAGAGTGCGGCATAGCAAAATGAAACAGGGAAAAGCATTTGCCACATGTGCCCTTGTCGTCGCCTAACAACAGGTAGCAGCATAAACCAGATGCGGGTGAAGTTCTTGCAGTTGACATTTAACGTCAAATGAGCAAGCCGGCTTACCACAGCTATGGTCCTCTGGCAGTGTGAAAGGTTTGGCACAAGCCGCATGCTAAGCGCCTTCCTTTGCCTTTTGGCAGTGCTGCTCGTGCATTGCCAGCACTAGGCGGGAATGGTCACTATCCCGCACACACGATTCGTTGTGCCCGGTGCCAAGCGCTCTGGAGCACTGTTTATGACGAAAGCGGAACACATCTTGCTGCTCCATTCTCAGAGCTCCTGAGTTAAGCAATCTGCTACTCTTGGTGCGAATGCCAGAGGAAAATATTTCCAATGTGTCTGGCATATAGAAACTAAACCTGGAGAACACTTTTGTCAGGAGCTTGCACCTGCACCTTACACACACACAGATTTGCATCACATCTAAATGGCCAAGCTCTTTCTTAGACAAGTTGAAAGCTGCTGTCAGAAGGCTGTGCTCCTTGTCAGATGGAAGCAGCAGCACGTATATAGGAGTTTGGAAAGAACTAAAGAGCCACAGAAGAGCGTGGTCTAGCAAAATGGGCCAGGAAAAAACATTTGCTACATGTGCTCTTGTTGTCGCCTACAACAGGTAGCAGCATAAACCAGATGCGGGTGAAGTTCTTGCAAGTGACATCTAACGTCAAATGAGCAAGCGGGCTTACCACAGCTGCGGTCCTCTGGCAGTCTGAAAGCTTTGCACACAAGCCGGATGCTAAGCGCCTTCCTTTGCCTTTTGGCAGTGCTCGTGCATTGCCAGCACTAGGCGTGAATGCTCACTATCCCGCACACACGATTTGTTGTGCCCGTTGCCAAGCGCTCTGGAGCACTGTTTATGACGAAAGCGGAACACCTCTTGCCGCTCCATTCTCAGAGCTCCTGAGTTAAGCAACCTGCGACTCTTGATGCGAATGCCAGAGGAAAACATTTCCAATGTGTCTGGCAGGGAGAAACTGAACCCGGAATACACCTTTGTCAGGAGCTGGCACCTGCACCTTACACACACACAGATTTGCATCACATTTAAATGGCCAAGCTCTTTCTTCGACAAGTTGAAAGCTGCTGTCAGAAGGCTGTGCTCCTTGTCAGATGGAAGCAGCAGCACGTATATAGGAGTTTGGAAAGAACTAAAGAGCCACAGAAGAGCGTGGTCTAGCAAAATGGGCCAGGAAAAAACATTTGCTACATGTGCTCTTGTTGTCGCCTACAACAGGTAGCAGCATAAACCAGATGCGGGTGAAGTTCTTGCAAGTGACATCTAACGTCAAATGAGCAAGCGGGCTTACCACAGCTGCGGTCCTCTTGCAGTCTGAAAGCTTTGCGCACAAGCCGGATGCAAAGCGCCTTCCTTTGCCTTTTGGCAGTGCTGCTCGTGCATTGCCAGCACTAGGCGGGAATGGTCACTATCCCGCACACACGATTCGTTGTGCCCGGTGCCAAGCGCTCTGGAGCACTGTTTATGACGAAAGCGGAACACATCTTGCTGCTCCATTCTCAGAGCTCCTGAGTTAAGCAATCTGCTACTCTTGGTGCGAATGCCAGAGGAAAATATTTCCAATGTGTCTGGCATATAGAAACTAAACCTGGAGAACACTTTTGTCAGGAGCTTGCACCTGCACCTTACACACACACAGATTTGCATCACATCTAAATGGCCAAGCTCTTTCTTCGACAAGTTGAAAGCTGCTGTCAGAAGGCTGTGCTCCTTGTCAGATGGAAGCAGCAGCACGCACATAGGAGTTTGGTAAGAATTAAAGAGCCACAGAAGAGCGTGGTCTAGCAAAACGGGGCAGGAAAAAGCATATCGCTACATGTGCCCTTGTTGTCGCCTAACAACAGGTAGCAGCATAAACCAGATGAGGGTGAAGTTCTTGCAGGTGACACCTAACGTCAAATGAGCAAGCGGGCTTACCACAGCTGCGGTCCTCTGGCAGTCTGAAAGCTTTGCACACAAGCCGGATGCTAAGCGCCTTCCTTTGCCTTTTGGCAGTGCTCGTGCATTGCCAGCACTAGGCGTGAATGCTCACTATCCCGCACACACGATTTGTTGTGCCCGTTGCCAAGCGCTCTGGAGCACTGTTTATGACGAAAGCGGAACACCTCTTGCCGCTCCATTCTCAGAGCTCCTGAGTTAAGCAACCTGCGACTCTTGATGCGAATGCCAGAGGAAAACATTTCCAATGTGTCTGGCAGGGAGAAACTGAACCCGGAATACACCTTTGTCAGGAGCTGGCACCTGCACCTTACACACACACAGATTTGCATCACATTTAAATGGCCAAGCTCTTTCTTAGACAAGTTGAAAGCTGCTGTCAGAAGGCTGTGCTCCTTGTCAGATGGAAGCAGCAGCACGTATATAGGAGTTTGGAAAGAACTAAAGAGCCACAGAAGAGCGTGGTCTAGCAAAATGGGCCAGGAAAAAACATTTGCTACATGTGCTCTTGTTGTCGCCTACAACAGGTAGCAGCATAAACCAGATGCGGGTGAAGTTCTTGCAAGTGACATCTAACGTCAAATGAGCAAGCGGGCTTACCACAGCTGCGGTCCTCTTGCAGTCTGAAAGCTTTGCGCACAAGCCGGATGCAAAGCGCCTTCCTTTGCCTTTTGGCAGTGCTGCTCGTGCATTGCCAGCACTAGGCGTGAATGCTCACTGTCCCGCACACACGTTTCGTTGTGGCGGTTGCTAAGCGCTCTGGAGCACTGTTTATGACGTAAGCAGAACACCTCTTGCTGTTCCATTCTCAGAGCTCCTGAGTTAAGTAATCTGCTACTCTTGGTGCGAATGCCAGAGGAAAATATTTCCAATGTGTCTGGCATATAGAAACTAAACCTGGAGAACACTTTTGTCAGGAGCTTGCACCTGCACCTTACACACACACAGATTTGCATCACATCTAAATGGCCATGCTCTTTCTTCGACAAGTTGAAAGCTGCTGTCAGAAGGCTGTGCTCCTTGTCAGATGGAAGCAGCAGCACGCACATAGCAGTTTGGCAAGCACTAAAGAGCCACAGAAGATCGTGGTCTAGCAAAATGAGGCAGGAAAAAGCATATGGCTACATGTTCTCTTGTTGTCGCCTAACAACAGGTAGCAGCATAAACCAGATGCGGGTGAAGTTCTTGCAGGCGACATCTAACGTCAAATGAGCAAGCGGGCTTACCACAGCTGCTGTCCTCTTGCAGTCTGAAAGCTTTGCGCACAAGCCGGATGCAAAGCACCTTCCTTTACCTTTTGGCAGTGCTCGTGCATTGCCAGCACTAGGCGGGAATGGTCACTATCCCGCACACACGTTTCGTTGTGCCCGTTGCTAAGCGCTCTGGAGCACTGTTTATGACGTAAGCGGAACACCTCTTGCTGTTCCATTCTCAGAGCTCCTGGGTTAAGTAATCTGCAACTCTTGGTGCGAATGATAGAGGAAAATATTTCCAAAGTGTCTGGCATATAGAAACTGAACCTAGAGAACACCTTTGTCAGGAGCTTGCACGTGCACCTTACACACACACAGATTTGCATCACATCTAAATGGCCAAGCTCTTTCTTAGACAAGTTGAACGCTGCTGTCAGAAGGCTGTGCTCCTTGTCAGATGGAAGCAGCAGCACGCACATAGCAGTTTGGCAAGCACTAAAGAGCCACAGAAGAGTGCGGCATAGCAAAATGAAACAGGGAAAAGCATTTGCCACATGTGCCCTTGTCGTCGCCTAACAACAGGTAGCAGCATAAACCAGATGCGGGTGAAGTTCTTGCAGTTGACATTTAACGTCAAATGAGCAAGCCGGCTTACCACAGCTATGGTCCTCTGGCAGTGTGAAAGGTTTGGCACAAGCCGCATGCTAAGCGCCTTCCTTTGCCTTTTGGCAGTGCTGCTCGTGCATTGCCAGCACTAGGCGGGAATGGTCACTATCCCGCACACACGATTCGTTGTGCCCGGTGCCAAGCGCTCTGGAGCACTGTTTATGACGAAAGCGGAACACATCTTGCTGCTCCATTCTCAGAGCTCCTGAGTTAAGCAATCTGCTACTCTTGGTGCGAATGCCAGAGGAAAATATTTCCAATGTGTCTGGCATATAGAAACTAAACCTGGAGAACACTTTTGTCAGGAGCTTGCACCTGCACCTTACACACACACAGATTTGCATCACATCTAAATGGCCAAGCTCTTTCTTAGACAAGTTGAAAGCTGCTGTCAGAAGGCTGTGCTCCTTGTCAGATGGAAGCAGCAGCACGTATATAGGAGTTTGGAAAGAACTAAAGAGCCACAGAAGAGCGTGGTCTAGCAAAATGGGCCAGGAAAAAACATTTGCTACATGTGCTCTTGTTGTCGCCTACAACAGGTAGCAGCATAAACCAGATGCGGGTGAAGTTCTTGCAAGTGACATCTAACGTCAAATGAGCAAGCGGGCTTACCACAGCTGCGGTCCTCTGGCAGTCTGAAAGCTTTGCACACAAGCCGGATGCTAAGCGCCTTCCTTTGCCTTTTGGCAGTGCTCGTGCATTGCCAGCACTAGGCGTGAATGCTCACTATCCCGCACACACGATTTGTTGTGCCCGTTGCCAAGCGCTCTGGAGCACTGTTTATGACGAAAGCGGAACACCTCTTGCCGCTCCATTCTCAGAGCTCCTGAGTTAAGCAACCTGCGACTCTTGATGCGAATGCCAGAGGAAAACATTTCCAATGTGTCTGGCAGGGAGAAACTGAACCCGGAATACACCTTTGTCAGGAGCTGGCACCTGCACCTTACACACACACAGATTTGCATCACATTTAAATGGCCAAGCTCTTTCTTAGACAAGTTGAAAGCTGCTGTCAGAAGGCTGTGCTCCTTGTCAGATGGAAGCAGCAGCACGTATATAGGAGTTTGGAAAGAACTAAAGAGCCACAGAAGAGCGTGGTCTAGCAAAATGGGCCAGGAAAAAACATTTGCTACATGTGCTCTTGTTGTCGCCTACAACAGGTAGCAGCATAAACCAGATGCGGGTGAAGTTCTTGCAAGTGACATCTAACGTCAAATGAGCAAGCGGGCTTACCACAGCTGCGGTCCTCTTGCAGTCTGAAAGCTTTGCGCACAAGCCGGATGCAAAGCGCCTTCCTTTGCCTTTTGGCAGTGCTGCTCGTGCATTGCCAGCACTAGGCGTGAATGCTCACTGTCCCGCACACACGTTTCGTTGTGGCGGTTGCTAAGCGCTCTGGAGCACTGTTTATGACGTAAGCAGAACACCTCTTGCTGTTCCATTCTCAGAGCTCCTGAGTTAAGTAATCTGCTACTCTTGGTGCGAATGCCAGAGGAAAATATTTCCAATGTGTCTGGCATATAGAAACTAAACCTGGAGAACACTTTTGTCAGGAGCTTGCACCTGCACCTTACACACACACAGATTTGCATCACATCTAAATGGCCATGCTCTTTCTTCGACAAGTTGAAAGCTGCTGTCAGAAGGCTGTGCTCCTTGTCAGATGGAAGCAGCAGCACGCACATAGCAGTTTGGCAAGCACTAAAGAGCCACAGAAGATCGTGGTCTAGCAAAATGAGGCAGGAAAAAGCATATGGCTACATGTTCTCTTGTTGTCGCCTAACAACAGGTAGCAGCATAAACCAGATGCGGGTGAAGTTCTTGCAGGCGACATCTAACGTCAATTGAGCAAGCGGGCTTACCACAGCTGCTGTCCTCTTGCAGTCTGAAAGCTTTGCACACAAGCCGGATGCTAAGCGCCTTCCTTTGCCTTTTGGCAGTGCTCGTGCATTGCCAGCACTAGGCGTGAATGCTCACTATCCCGCACACACGATTTGTTGTGCCCGTTGCCAAGCGCTCTGGAGCACTGTTTATGACGAAAGCGGAACTCATCTTGGGCCTCCATTCTCAGAGCTCCTGAGTTAAGCAACCTGCGACTCTTGATGCGAATGCCAGAGGAAAACATTTCCAATGTGTCTGGCAGGGAGAAACTGAACCCGGAATACACCTTTGTCAGGAGCTGGCACCTGCACCTTACACACACACAGATTTGCATCACATTTAAATGGCCAAGCTCTTTCTTCGACAAGTTGAAAGCTGCTGTCAGAAGGCTGTGCTCCTTGTCAGATGGAAGCAGCAGCACGTATATAGGAGTTTGGAAAGAACTAAAGAGCCACAGAAGAGCGTGGTCTAGCAAAATGGGCCAGGAAAAAACATTTGCTACATGTGCTCTTGTTGTCGCCTACAACAGGTAGCAGCATAAACCAGATGCGGGTGAAGTTCTTGCAAGTGACATCTAACGTCAAATGAGCAAGCGGGCTTACCACAGCTGCGGTCCTCTTGCAGTCTGAAAGCTTTGCGCACAAGCCGGATGCAAAGCGCCTTCCTTTGCCTTTTGGCAGTGCTGCTCGTGCATTGCCAGCACTAGGCGTGAATGCTCACTGTCCCGCACACACGTTTCGTTGTGGCGGTTGCTAAGCGCTCTGGAGCACTGTTTATAACGTAAGCAGAACACCTCTTGCTGTTCCATTCTCAGAGCTCCTGAGTTAAGTAATCTGCTACTCTTGGTGCGAATGCCAGAGGAAAATATTTCCAATGTGTCTGGCATATAGAAACTAAACCTGGAGAACACTTTTGTCAGGAGCTTGCACCTGCACCTTACACACAGACAGATTTGCATCACATATAAATGGCCATGCTCTTTCTTCGACAAGTTGAAAGCTGCTGTCAGAAGGCTGTGCTCCTTGTCAGATGGAAGCAGCAGCACGCACATAGCAGTTTGGCAAGCACTAAAGAGCCACAGAAGATCGTGGTCTAGCAAAATGAGGCAGGAAAAAGCATATGGCTACATGTTCTCTTGTTGTCGCCTAACAACAGGTAGCAGCATAAACCAGATGCGGGTGAAGTTCTTGCAGGCGACATCTAACGTCAAATGAGCAAGCGGGCTTACCACAGCTGCTGTCCTCTTGCAGTCTGAAAGCTTTGCGCACAAGCCGGATGCAAAGCACCTTCCTTTACCTTTTGGCAGTGCTCGTGCATTGCCAGCACTAGGCGGGAATGGTCACTATCCCGCACACACGTTTCGTTGTGCCCGTTGCTAAGCGCTCTGGAGCACTGTTTATGACGTAAGCGGAACACCTCTTGCTGTTCCATTCTCAGAGCTCCTGGGTTAAGTAATCTGCAACTCTTGGTGCGAATGATAGAGGAAAATATTTCCAAAGTGTCTGGCATATAGAAACTGAACCTAGAGAACACCTTTGTCAGGAGCTTGCACGTGCACCTTACACACACACAGATTTGCATCACATCTAAATGGCCATGCTCTTTCTTCGACAAGTTGAACGCTGCTGTCAGAAGGCTGTGCTCCTTGTCAGATGGAAGCAGCAGCACGTATATAGGAGTTTGGAAAGAACTAAAGAGCCACAGAAGAGCGTGGTCTAGCAAAATGGGCCAGGAAAAAACATTTGCTACATGTGCTCTTGTTGTCGCCTACAACAGGTAGCAGCATAAACCAGATGCGGGTGAAGTTCTTGCAAGTGACATCTAACGTCAAATGAGCAAGCGGGCTTACCACAGCTGCGGTCCTCTTGCAGTCTGAAAGCTTTGCGCACAAGCCGGATGCAAAGCGCCTTCCTTTGCCTTTTGGCAGTGCTGCTCGTGCATTGCCAGCACTAGGCGGGAATGGTCACTATCCCGCACACACGATTCGTTGTGCCCGGTGCCAAGCGCTCTGGAGCACTGTTTATGACGAAAGCGGAACACATCTTGCTGCTCCATTCTCAGAGCTCCTGAGTTAAGCAATCTGCTACTCTTGGTGCGAATGCCAGAGGAAAATATTTCCAATGTGTCTGGCATATAGAAACTAAACCTGGAGAACACTTTTGTCAGGAGCTTGCACCTGCACCTTACACACACACAGATTTGCATCACATCTAAATGGCCAAGCTCTTTCTTCGACAAGTTGAAAGCTGCTGTCAGAAGGCTGTGCTCCTTGTCAGATGGAAGCAGCAGCACGCACATAGGAGTTTGGTAAGAACTAAAGAGCCACAGAAGAGCGTGGTCTAGCAAAACGGGGCAGGAAAAAGCATATCGCTACATGTGCCCTTGTTGTCGCCTAACAACAGGTAGCAGCATAAACCAGATGCGGGTGAAGTTCTTGCAGGTGACACCTAACGTCAAATGAGCAAGCGGGCTTACCACAGCTGCGGTCCTCTGGCAGTCTGAAAGCTTTGCACACAAGCCGGATGCTAAGCGCCTTCCTTTGCCTTTTGGCAGTGCTCGTGCATTGCCAGCACTAGGCGTGAATGCTCACTATCCCGCACACACGATTTGTTGTGCCCGTTGCCAAGCGCTCTGGAGCACTGTTTATGACGAAAGCGGAACACCTCTTGCCGCTCCATTCTCAGAGCTCCTGAGTTAAGCAACCTGCGACTCTTGATGCGAATGCCAGAGGAAAACATTTCCAATGTGTCTGGCAGGGAGAAACTGAACCCGGAATACACCTTTGTCAGGAGCTGGCACCTGCACCTTACACACACACAGATTTGCATCACATTTAAATGGCCAAGCTCTTTCTTAGACAAGTTGAAAGCTGCTGTCAGAAGGCTGTGCTCCTTGTCAGATGGAAGCAGCAGCACGTATATAGGAGTTTGGAAAGAACTAAAGAGCCACAGAAGAGCGTGGTCTAGCAAAATGGGCCAGGAAAAAACATTTGCTACATGTGCTCTTGTTGTCGCCTACAACAGGTAGCAGCATAAACCAGATGCGGGTGAAGTTCTTGCAAGTGACATCTAACGTCAAATGAGCAAGCGGGCTTACCACAGCTGCGGTCCTCTTGCAGTCTGAAAGCTTTGCGCACAAGCCGGATGCAAAGCGCCTTCCTTTGCCTTTTGGCAGTGCTGCTCGTGCATTGCCAGCACTAGGCGTGAATGCTCACTGTCCCGCACACACGTTTCGTTGTGCCCATTGCTAAGCGCTCTGGAGCACTGTTTATGACGTAAGCAGAACACCTCTTGCTGTTCCATTCTCAGAGCTCCTGGGTTAAGTAATCTGCAACTCTTGGTGCGAATGATAGAGGAAAATATTTCCAAAGTGTCTGGCATATAGAAACTGAACCTAGAGAACACCTTTGTCAGGAGCTTGCACGTGCACCTTACACACACACAGATTTGCATCACATCTAAATGGCCAAGCTCTTTCTTAGACAAGTTGAACGCTGCTGTCAGAAGGCTGTGCTCCTTGTCAGATGGAAGCAGCAGCACGCACATAGCAGTTTGGCAAGCACTAAAGAGCCACAGAAGAGTGCGGCATAGCAAAATGAAACAGGGAAAAGCATTTGCCACATGTGCCCTTGTCGTCGCCTAACAACAGGTAGCAGCATAAACCAGATGCGGGTGAAGTTCTTGCAAGTGACATTTAACGTCAAATGAGCAAGCCGGCTTACCACAGCTATGGTCCTCTGGCAGTGTGAAAGGTTTGGCACAAGCCGCATGCTAAGCGCCTTCCTTTGCCTTTTGGCAGTGCTCGTGCATTGCCAGCACTAGGCGGGAATGGTCACTATCCCGCACACACGATTCGTTGTGCCCGGTGCCAAGCGCTCTGGAGCACTGTTTATGACGAAAGCGGAACACATCTTGCTGCTCCATTCTCAGAGCTCCTGAGTTAAGCAATCTGCTACTCTTGGTGCGAATGCCAGAGGAAAATATTTCCAATGTGTCTGGCATATAGAAACTAAACCTGGAGAACACTTTTGTCAGGAGCTTGCACCTGCACCTTACACACACACAGATTTGCATCACATCTAAATGGCCAAGCTCTTTCTTCGACAAGTTGAAAGCTGCTGTCAGAAGGCTGTGCTCCTTGTCAGATGGAAGCAGCAGCACGCACATAGGAGTTTGGTAAGAACTAAAGAGCCACAGAAGAGCGTGGTCTAGCAAAACGGGGCAGGAAAAAGCATATCGCTACATGTGCCCTTGTTGTCGCCTAACAACAGGTAGCAGCATAAACCAGATGCGGGTGAAGTTCTTGCAGGTGACACCTAACGTCAAATGAGCAAGCGGGCTTACCACAGCTGCGGTCCTCTGGCAGTCTGAAAGCTTTGCACACAAGCCGGATGCTAAGCGCCTTCCTTTGCCTTTTGGCAGTGCTCGTGCATTGCCAGCACTAGGCGTGAATGCTCACTATCCCGCACACACGATTTGTTGTGCCCGTTGCCAAGCGCTCTGGAGCACTGTTTATGATGAAAGCGGAACTCATCTTGCCGCTCCATTCTCAGAGCTCCTGAGTTAAGCAACCTGCGACTCTTGATGCGAATGCCAGAGGAAAACATTTCCAATGTGTCTGGCAGGGAGAAACTGAACCCGGAATACACCTTTGTCAGGAGCTGGCACCTGCACCTTACACACACACAGATTTGCATCACATTTAAATGGCCAAGCTCTTTCTTAGACAAGTTGAAAGCTGCTGTCAGAAGGCTGTGCTCCTTGTCAGATGGAAGCAGCAGCACGTATATAGGAGTTTGGAAAGAACTAAAGAGCCACAGAAGAGCGTGGTCTAGCAAAATGGGCCAGGAAAAAACATTTGCTACATGTGCTCTTGTTGTCGCCTACAACAGGTAGCAGCATAAACTAGATGCGGGTGAAGTTCTTGCAAGTGACATCTAACGTCAAATGAGCAAGCGGGCTTACCACAGCTGCGGTCCTCTTGCAGTCTGAAAGCTTTGCGCACAAGCCGGATGCAAAGCGCCTTCCTTTGCCTTTTGGCAGTGCTGCTCGTGCATTGCCAGCACTAGGCGTGAATGCTCACTGTCCCGCACACACGTTTCGTTGTGGCGGTTGCTAAGCGCTCTGGAGCACTGTTTATGACGTAAGCAGAACACCTCTTGCTGTTCCATTCTCAGAGCTCCTGAGTTAAGTAATCTGCTACTCTTGGTGCGAATGCCAGAGGAAAATATTTCCAATGTGTCTGGCATATAGAAACTAAACCTGGAGAACACTTTTGTCAGGAGCTTGCACCTGCACCTTACACACAGTCAGATTTGCATCACATATAAATGGCCATGCTCTTTCTTCGACAAGTTGAAAGCTGCTGTCAGAAGGCTGTGCTCCTTGTCAGATGGAAGCAGCAGCACGCACATAGCAGTTTGGCAAGCACTAAAGAGCCACAGAAGATCGTGGTCTAGCAAAATGAGGCAGGAAAAAGCATATGGCTACATGTTCTCTTGTTGTCGCCTAACAACAGGTAGCAGCATAAACCAGATGCGGGTGAAGTTCTTGCAGGCGACATCTAACGTCAAATGAGCAAGCGGGCTTACCACAGCTGCTGTCCTCTTGCAGTCTGAAAGCTTTGCGCACAAGCCGGATGCAAAGCACCTTCCTTTACCTTTTGGCAGTGCTCGTGCATTGCCAGCACTAGGCGGGAATGGTCACTATCCCGCACACACGTTTCGTTGTGCCCATTGCTAAGCGCTCTGGAGCACTGTTTATGACGTAAGCGGAACACCTCTTGCTGTTCCATTCTCAGAGCTCCTGGGTTAAGTAATCTGCAACTCTTGGTGCGAATGATAGAGGAAAATATTTCCAAAGTGTCTGGCATATAGAAACTGAACCTAGAGAACACCTTTGTCAGGAGCTTGCACGTGCACCTTACACACACACAGATTTGCATCACATCTAAATGGCCAAGCTCTTTCTTAGACAAGTTGAAAGCTGCTGTCAGAAGGCTGTGCTCCTTGTCAGATGGAAGCAGCAGCACGCACATAGCAGTTTGGCAAGCACTAAAGAGCCACAGAAGAGTGCGGCATAGCAAAATGAAACAGGGAAAAGCATTTGCCACATGTGCCCTTGTCGTCGCCTAACAACAGGTAGCAGCATAAACCAGATGCGGGTGAAGTTCTTGCAGTTGACATTTAACGTCAAATGAGCAAGCCGGCTTACCACAGCTATGGTCCTCTGGCAGTGTGAAAGGTTTGGCACAAGCCGCATGCTAAGCGCCTTCCTTTGCCTTTTGGCAGTGCTCGTGCATTGCCAGCACTAGGCGGGAATGGTCACTATCCCGCACACACGATTCGTTGTGCCCGGTGCCAAGCGCTCTGGAGCACTGTTTATGACGAAAGCGGAACACATCTTGCTGCTCCATTCTCAGAGCTCCTGAGTTAAGCAATCTGCTACTCTTGGTGCGAATGCCAGAGGAAAATATTTCCAATGTGTCTGGCATATAGAAACTAAACCTGGAGAACACTTTTGTCAGGAGCTTGCACCTGCACCTTACACACACACAGATTTGCATCACATCTAAATGGCCAAGCTCTTTCTTCGACAAGTTGAAAGCTGCTGTCAGAAGGCTGTGCTCCTTGTCAGATGGAAGCAGCAGCACGCACATAGGAGTTTGGTAAGAACTAAAGAGCCACAGAAGAGCGTGGTCTAGCAAAACGGGGCAGGAAAAAGCATATCGCTACATGTGCCCTTGTTGTCGCCTAACAACAGGTAGCAGCATAAACCAGATGCGGGTGAAGTTCTTGCAGGTGACACCTAACGTCAAATGAGCAAGCGGGCTTACCACAGCTGCGGTCCTCTGGCAGTCTGAAAGCTTTGCACACAAGCCGGATGCTAAGCGCCTTCCTTTGCCTTTTGGCAGTGCTCGTGCATTGCCAGCACTAGGCGTGAATGCTCACTATCCCGCACACACGATTTGTTGTGCCCGTTGCCAAGCGCTCTGGAGCACTGTTTATGATGAAAGCGGAACTCATCTTGCCGCTCCATTCTCAGAGCTCCTGAGTTAAGCAACCTGCGACTCTTGATGCGAATGCCAGAGGAAAACATTTCCAATGTGTCTGGCAGGGAGAAACTGAACCCGGAATACACCTTTGTCAGGAGCTGGCACCTGCACCTTACACACACACAGATTTGCATCACATTTAAATGGCCAAGCTCTTTCTTAGACAAGTTGAAAGCTGCTGTCAGAAGGCTGTGCTCCTTGTCAGATGGAAGCAGCAGCACGTATATAGGAGTTTGGAAAGAACTAAAGAGCCACAGAAGAGCGTGGTCTAGCAAAATGGGCCAGGAAAAAACATTTGCTACATGTGCTCTTGTTGTCGCCTACAACAGGTAGCAGCATAAACTAGATGCGGGTGAAGTTCTTGCAAGTGACATCTAACGTCAAATGAGCAAGCGGGCTTACCACAGCTGCGGTCCTCTTGCAGTCTGAAAGCTTTGCGCACAAGCCGGATGCAAAGCGCCTTCCTTTGCCTTTTGGCAGTGCTGCTCGTGCATTGCCAGCACTAGGCGTGAATGCTCACTGTCCCGCACACACGTTTCGTTGTGGCGGTTGCTAAGCGCTCTGGAGCACTGTTTATGACGTAAGCAGAACACCTCTTGCTGTTCCATTCTCAGAGCTCCTGAGTTAAGTAATCTGCTACTCTTGGTGCGAATGCCAGAGGAAAATATTTCCAATGTGTCTGGCATATAGAAACTAAACCTGGAGAACACTTTTGTCAGGAGCTTGCACCTGCACCTTACACACAGTCAGATTTGCATCACATATAAATGGCCATGCTCTTTCTTCGACAAGTTGAAAGCTGCTGTCAGAAGGCTGTGCTCCTTGTCAGATGGAAGCAGCAGCACGCACATAGCAGTTTGGCAAGCACTAAAGAGCCACAGAAGATCGTGGTCTAGCAAAATGAGGCAGGAAAAAGCATATGGCTACATGTTCTCTTGTTGTCGCCTAACAACAGGTAGCAGCATAAACCAGATGCGGGTGAAGTTCTTGCAGGCGACATCTAACGTCAAATGAGCAAGCGGGCTTACCACAGCTGCTGTCCTCTTGCAGTCTGAAAGCTTTGCGCACAAGCCGGATGCAAAGCACCTTCCTTTACCTTTTGGCAGTGCTCGTGCATTGCCAGCACTAGGCGGGAATGGTCACTATCCCGCACACACGTTTCGTTGTGCCCATTGCTAAGCGCTCTGGAGCACTGTTTATGACGTAAGCAGAACACCTCTTGCTGTTCCATTCTCAGAGCTCCTGGGTTAAGTAATCTGCAACTCTTGGTGCGAATGATAGAGGAAAATATTTCCAAAGTGTCTGGCATATAGAAACTGAACCTAGAGAACACCTTTGTCAGGAGCTTGCACGTGCACCTTACACACACACAGATTTGCATCACATTTAAATGGCCAAGCTCTTTCTTAGACAAGTTGAAAGCTGCTGTCAGAAGGCTGTGCTCCTTGTCAGATGGAAGCAGCAGCACGTATATAGGAGTTTGGAAAGAACTAAAGAGCCACAGAAGAGCGTGGTCTAGCAAAATGAGGCAGGAAAAAGCATATGGCTACATGTTCTCTTGTTGTCGCCTACAACAGGTAGCAGCATAAACCAGATGCGGGTGAAGTTCTTGCAAGTGACATCTAACGTCAAATGAGCAAGCGGGCTTACCACAGCTGCGGTCCTCTTGCAGTCTGAAAGCTTTGCGCACAAGCCGGATGCAAAGCACCTTCCTTTACCTTTTGGCAGTGCTCGTGCATTGCCAGCACTAGGCGGGAATGGTCACTATCCCGCACACACGTTTCGTTGTGCCCGTTGCTAAGCGCTCTGGAGCACTGTTTATGACGTAAGCGGAACACCTCTTGCTGTTCCATTCTCAGAGCTCCTGGGTTAAGTAATCTGCAACTCTTGGTGCGAATGATAGAGGAAAATATTTCCAAAGTGTCTGGCATATAGAAACTGAACCTAGAGAACACCTTTGTCAGGAGCTTGCACGTGCACCTTACACACACACAGATTTGCATCACATCTAAATGGCCATGCTCTTTCTTCGACAAGTTGAACGCTGCTGTCAGAAGGCTGTGCTCCTTGTCAGATGGAAGCAGCAGCACGTATATAGGAGTTTGGAAAGAACTAAAGAGCCACAGAAGAGCGTGGTCTAGCAAAATGGGCCAGGAAAAAACATTTGCTACATGTGCTCTTGTTGTCGCCTACAACAGGTAGCAGCATAAACCAGATGCGGGTGAAGTTCTTGCAAGTGACATCTAACGTCAAATGAGCAAGCGGGCTTACCACAGCTGCGGTCCTCTTGCAGTCTGAAAGCTTTGCGCACAAGCCGGATGCAAAGCGCCTTCCTTTGCCTTTTGGCAGTGCTGCTCGTGCATTGCCAGCACTAGGCGGGAATGGTCACTATCCCGCACACACGATTCGTTGTGCCCGGTGCCAAGCGCTCTGGAGCACTGTTTATGACGAAAGCGGAACACATCTTGCTGCTCCATTCTCAGAGCTCCTGAGTTAAGCAATCTGCTACTCTTGGTGCGAATGCCAGAGGAAAATATTTCCAATGTGTCTGGCATATAGAAACTAAACCTGGAGAACACTTTTGTCAGGAGCTTGCACCTGCACCTTACACACACACAGATTTGCATCACATCTAAATGGCCAAGCTCTTTCTTCGACAAGTTGAAAGCTGCTGTCAGAAGGCTGTGCTCCTTGTCAGATGGAAGCAGCAGCACGCACATAGGAGTTTGGTAAGAACTAAAGAGCCACAGAAGAGCGTGGTCTAGCAAAACGGGGCAGGAAAAAGCATATCGCTACATGTGCCCTTGTTGTCGCCTAACAACAGGTAGCAGCATAAACCAGATGCGGGTGAAGTTCTTGCAGGTGACACCTAACGTCAAATGAGCAAGCGGGCTTACCACAGCTGCGGTCCTCTGGCAGTCTGAAAGCTTTGCACACAAGCCGGATGCTAAGCGCCTTCCTTTGCCTTTTGGCAGTGCTCGTGCATTGCCAGCACTAGGCGTGAATGCTCACTATCCCGCACACACGATTTGTTGTGCCCGTTGCCAAGCGCTCTGGAGCACTGTTTATGACGAAAGCGGAACACCTCTTGCCGCTCCATTCTCAGAGCTCCTGAGTTAAGCAACCTGCGACTCTTGATGCGAATGCCAGAGGAAAACATTTCCAATGTGTCTGGCAGGGAGAAACTGAACCCGGAATACACCTTTGTCAGGAGCTGGCACCTGCACCTTACACACACACAGATTTGCATCACATTTAAATGGCCAAGCTCTTTCTTAGACAAGTTGAAAGCTGCTGTCAGAAGGCTGTGCTCCTTGTCAGATGGAAGCAGCAGCACGTATATAGGAGTTTGGAAAGAACTAAAGAGCCACAGAAGAGCGTGGTCTAGCAAAATGAGGCAGGAAAAAGCATATGGCTACATGTTCTCTTGTTGTCGCCTACAACAGGTAGCAGCATAAACCAGATGCGGGTGAAGTTCTTGCAAGTGACATCTAACGTCAAATGAGCAAGCGGGCTTACCACAGCTGCTGTCCTCTTGCAGTCTGAAAGCTTTGCGCACAAGCCGGATGCAAAGCGCCTTCCTTTGCCTTTTGGCAGTGCTGCTCGTGCATTGCCAGCACTAGGCGTGAATGCTCACTGTCCCGCACACACGTTTCGTTGTGGCGGTTGCTAAGCGCTCTGGAGCACTGTTTATGACGTAAGCAGAACACCTCTTGCTGTTCCATTCTCAGAGCTCCTGGGTTAAGTAATCTGCAACTCTTGGTGCGAATGATAGAGGAAAATATTTCCAAAGTGTCTGGCATATAGAAACTGAACCTAGAGAACACCTTTGTCAGGAGCTTGCACGTGCACCTTACACACACACAGATTTGCATCACATCTAAATGGCCAAGCTCTTTCTTAGACAAGTTGAAAGCTGCTGTCAGAAGGCTGTGCTCCTTGTCAGATGGAAGCAGCAGCACGCACATAGCAGTTTGGCAAGCACTAAAGAGCCACAGAAGAGTGCGGCATAGCAAAATGAAACAGGGAAAAGCATTTGCCACATGTGCCCTTGTCGTCGCCTAACAACAGGTAGCAGCATAAACCAGATGCGGGTGAAGTTCTTGCAGTTGACATTTAACGTCAAATGAGCAAGCCGGCTTACCACAGCTATGGTCCTCTGGCAGTGTGAAAGGTTTGGCACAAGCCGCATGCTAAGCGCCTTCCTTTGCCTTTTGGCAGTGCTCGTGCATTGCCAGCACTAGGCGGGAATGGTCACTATCCCGCACACACGATTCGTTGTGCCCGGTGCCAAGCGCTCTGGAGCACTGTTTATGACGAAAGCGGAACACATCTTGCTGCTCCATTCTCAGAGCTCCTGAGTTAAGCAATCTGCTACTCTTGGTGCGAATGCCAGAGGAAAATATTTCCAATGTGTCTGGCATATAGAAACTAAACCTGGAGAACACTTTTGTCAGGAGCTTGCACCTGCACCTTACACACACACAGATTTGCATCACATTTAAATGGCCAAGCTCTTTCTTCGACAAGTTGAAAGCTGCTGTCAGAAGGCTGTGCTCCTTGTCAGATGGAAGCAGCAGCACGCACATAGGAGTTTGGTAAGAACTAAAGAGCCACAGAAGAGCGTGGTCTAGCAAAACGGGGCAGGAAAAAGCATATCGCTACATGTGCCCTTGTTGTCGCCTAACAACAGGTAGCAGCATAAACCAGATGCGGGTGAAGTTCTTGCAGGTGACACCTAACGTCAAATGAGCAAGCGGGCTTACCACAGCTGCGGTCCTCTGGCAGTCTGAAAGCTTTGCACACAAGCCGGATGCTAAGCGCCTTCCTTTGCCTTTTGGCAGTGCTCGTGCATTGCCAGCACTAGGCGTGAATGCTCACTGTCCCGCACACACGTTTCGTTGTGGCGGTTGCTAAGCGCTCTGGAGCACTGTTTATGACGTAAGCAGAACACCTCTTGCTGTTCCATTCTCAGAGCTCCTGAGTTAAGTAATCTGCTACTCTTGGTGCGAATGCCAGAGGAAAATATTTCCAATGTGTCTGGCATATAGAAACTAAACCTGGAGAACACTTTTGTCAGGAGCTTGCACCTGCACCTTACACACACACAGATTTGCATCACATATAAATGGCCATGCTCTTTCTTCGACAAGTTGAAAGCTGCTGTCAGAAGGCTGTGCTCCTTGTCAGATGGAAGCAGCAGCACGCACATAGCAGTTTGGCAAGCACTAAAGAGCCACAGAAGATCGTGGTCTAGCAAAATGAGGCAGGAAAAAGCATATGGCTACATGTTCTCTTGTTGTCGCCTAACAACAGGTAGCAGCATAAACCAGATGCGGGTGAAGTTCTTGCAGGCGACATCTAACGTCAAATGAGCAAGCGGGCTTACCACAGCTGCTGTCCTCTTGCAGTCTGAAAGCTTTGCGCACAAGCCGGATGCAAAGCACCTTCCTTTACCTTTTGGCAGTGCTCGTGCATTGCCAGCACTAGGCGTGAATAGTCACTATCCCGCACACACGTTTCGTTGTGCCCGTTGCTAAGCGCTCTGGAGCACTGTTTATGACGTAAGCGGAACACCTCTTGCTGTTCCATTCTCAGAGCTCCTGGGTTAAGTAATCTGCAACTCTTGGTGCGAATGATAGAGGAAAATATTTCCAAAGTGTCTGGCATATAGAAACTGAACCTAGAGAACACCTTTGTCAGGAGCTTGCACGTGCACCTTACACACACACAGATTTGCATCACATCTAAATGGCCAAGCTCTTTCTTAGACAAGTTGAACGCTGCTGTCAGAAGGCTGTGCTCCTTGTCAGATGGAAGCAGCAGCACGCACATAGCAGTTTGGCAAGCACTAAAGAGCCACAGAAGAGTGCGGCATAGCAAAATGAAACAGGGAAAAGCATTTGCCACATGTGCCCTTGTCGTCGCCTAACAACAGGTAGCAGCATAAACCAGATGCGGGTGAAGTTCTTGCAGTTGACATTTAACGTCAAATGAGCAAGCCGGCTTACCACAGCTATGGTCCTCTGGCAGTGTGAAAGGTTTGGCACAAGCCGCATGCTAAGCGCCTTCCTTTGCCTTTTGGCAGTGCTGCTCGTGCATTGCCAGCACTAGGCGGGAATGGTCACTATCCCGCACACACGATTCGTTGTGCCCGGTGCCAAGCGCTCTGGAGCACTGTTTATGACGAAAGCGGAACACATCTTGCTGCTCCATTCTCAGAGCTCCTGAGTTAAGCAATCTGCTACTCTTGGTGCGAATGCCAGAGGAAAATATTTCCAATGTGTCTGGCATATAGAAACTAAACCTGGAGAACACTTTTGTCAGGAGCTTGCACCTGCACCTTACACACACACAGATTTGCATCACATCTAAATGGCCAAGCTCTTTCTTCGACAAGTTGAAAGCTGCTGTCAGAAGGCTGTGCTCCTTGTCAGATGGAAGCAGCAGCACGCACATAGGAGTTTGGTAAGAACTAAAGAGCCACAGAAGAGCGTGGTCTAGCAAAACGGGGCAGGAAAAAGCATATCGCTACATGTGCCCTTGTTGTCGCCTAACAACAGGTAGCAGCATAAACCAGATGCGGGTGAAGTTCTTGCAGGTGACACCTAACGTCAAATGAGCAAGCGGGCTTACCACAGCTGCGGTCCTCTGGCAGTCTGAAAGCTTTGCGCACAAGCCGGATGCTAAGCGCCTTCCTTTGCCTTTTGGCAGTGCTCGTGCATTGCCAGCACTAGGCGTGAATGCTCACTATCCCGCACACACGATTTGTTGTGCCCGTTGCCAAGCGCTCTGGAGCACTGTTTATGACGAAAGCGGAACACCTCTTGCCGCTCCATTCTCAGAGCTCCTGAGTTAAGCAACCTGCGACTCTTGATGCGAATGCCAGAGGAAAACATTTCCAATGTGTCTGGCAGGGAGAAACTGAACCCGGAATACACCTTTGTCAGGAGCTGGCACCTGCACCTTACACACACACAGATTTGCATCACATTTAAATGGCCAAGCTCTTTCTTCGACAAGTTGAAAGCTGCTGTCAGAAGGCTGTGCTCCTTGTCAGATGGAAGCAGCAGCACGTATATAGGAGTTTGGAAAGAACTAAAGAGCCACAGAAGAGCGTGGTCTAGCAAAATGGGCCAGGAAAAAACATTTGCTACATGTGCTCTTGTTGTCGCCTACAACAGGTAGCAGCATAAACCAGATGCGGGTGAAGTTCTTGCAAGTGACATCTAACGTCAAATGAGCAAGCGGGCTTACCACAGCTGCGGTCCTCTTGCAGTCTGAAAGCTTTGCGCACAAGCCGGATGCAAAGCGCCTTCCTTTGCCTTTTGGCAGTGCTGCTCGTGCATTGCCAGCACTAGGCGGGAATGCTCACTATCCCGCACACACGATTCGTTGTGCCCGGTGCCAAGCGCTCTGGAGCACTGTTTATGACGAAAGCGGAACACATCTTGCTGCTCCATTCTCAGAGCTCCTGGGTTAAGTAATCTGCAACTCTTGGTGCGAATGATAGAGGAAAATATTTCCAAAGTGTCTGGCATATAGAAACTGAACCTAGAGAACACCTTTGTCAGGAGCTTGCACGTGCACCTTACACACACACAGATTTGCATCACATCTAAATGGCCAAGCTCTTTCTTAGACAAGTTGAACGCTGCTGTCAGAAGGCTGTGCTCCTTGTCAGATGGAAGCAGCAGCACGCACATAGGAGTTTGGCAAGCACTAAAGAGCCACAGAAGAGTGCGGCATAGCAAAATGAAACAGGGAAAAGCATTTGCCACATGTGCCCTTGTCGTCGCCTAACAACAGGTAGCAGCATAAACCAGATGCGGGTGAAGTTCTTGCAGTTGACATTTAACGTCAAATGAGCAAGCCGGCTTACCACAGCTATGGTCCTCTGGCAGTGTGAAAGGTTTGGCACAAGCCGCATGCTAAGCGCCTTCCTTTGCCTTTTGGCAGTGCTGCTCGTGCATTGCCAGCACTAGGCGGGAATGGTCACTATCCCGCACACACGATTCGTTGTGCCCGGTGCCAAGCGCTCTGGAGCACTGTTTATGACGAAAGCGGAACACATCTTGCTGCTCCATTCTCAGAGCTCCTGAGTTAAGCAATCTGCTACTCTTGGTGCGAATGCCAGAGGAAAATATTTCCAATGTGTCTGGCATATAGAAACTAAACCTGGAGAACACTTTTGTCAGGAGCTTGCACCTGCACCTTACACACACACAGATTTGCATCACATCTAAATGGCCAAGCTCTTTCTTCGACAAGTTGAAAGCTGCTGTCAGAAGGCTGTGCTCCTTGTCAGATGGAAGCAGCAGCACGCACATAGGAGTTTGGTAAGAACTAAAGAGCCACAGAAGAGCGTGGTCTAGCAAAACGGGGCAGGAAAAAGCATATCGCTACATGTGCCCTTGTTGTAGCCTAACAACAGGTAGCAGCATAAACCAGATGCGGGTGAAGTTCTTGCAGGTGACACCTAACGTCAAATGAGCAAGCGGGCTTACCACAGCTGCGGTCCTCTGACAGTCTGAAAGCTTTGCACACAAGCCGGATGCTAAGCGCCTTCCTTTGCCTTTTGGCAGTGCTCGTGCATTGCCAGCACTAGGCGTGAATGCTCACTATCCCGCACACACGATTTGTTGTGCCCGTTGCCAAGCGCTCTGGAGCACTGTTTATGACGAAAGCGGAACACCTCTTGCCGCTCCATTCTCAGAGCTCCTGAGTTAAGCAACCTGCGACTCTTGATGCGAATGCCAGAGGAAAACATTTCCAATGTGTCTGGCAGGGAGAAACTGAACCCGGAATACACCTTTGTCAGGAGCTGGCACCTGCACCTTACACACACACAGATTTGCATCACATTTAAATGGCCAAGCTCTTTCTTCGACAAGTTGAAAGCTGCTGTCAGAAGGCTGTGCTCCTTGTCAGATGGAAGCAGCAGCACGTATATAGGAGTTTGGAAAGAACTAAAGAGCCACAGAAGAGCGTGGTCTAGCAAAATGGGCCAGGAAAAAACATTTGCTACATGTGCTCTTGTTGTCGCCTACAACAGGTAGCAGCATAAACCAGATGCGGGTGAAGTTCTTGCAAGTGACATCTAACGTCAAATGAGCAAGCGGGCTTACCACAGCTGCGGTCCTCTTGCAGTCTGAAAGCTTTGCGCACAAGCCGGATGCAAAGCGCCTTCCTTTGCCTTTTGGCAGTGCTGCTCGTGCATTGCCAGCACTAGGCATGAATGCTCACTGTCCCGCACACACGTTTCGTTGTGGCGGTTGCTAAGCGCTCTGGAGCACTGTTTATGACGTAAGCAGAACACCTCTTGCTGTTCCATTCTCAGAGCTCCTGGGTTAAGTAATCTGCAACTCTTGGTGCGAATGATAGAGGAAAATATTTCCAAAGTGTCTGGCATATAGAAACTGAACCTAGAGAACACCTTTGTCAGGAGCTTGCACGTGCACCTTACACACACACAGATTTGCATCACATCTAAATGGCCAAGCTCTTTCTTAGACAAGTTGAACGCTGCTGTCAGAAGGCTGTGCTCCTTGTCAGATGGAAGCAGCAGCACGCACATAGCAGTTTGGCAAGCACTAAAGAGCCACAGAAGAGTGCGGCATAGCAAAATGAAACAGGGAAAAGCATTTGCCACATGTGCCCTTGTCGTCGCCTAACAACAGGTAGCAGCATAAACCAGATGCGGGTGAAGTTCTTGCAGTTGACATTTAACGTCAAATGAGCAAGCCGGCTTACCACAGCTATGGTCCTCTGGCAGTGTGAAAGGTTTGGCACAAGCCGCATGCTAAGCGCCTTCCTTTGCCTTTTGGCAGTGCTCGTGCATTGCCAGCACTAGGCGGGAATGGTCACTATCCCGCACACACGATTCGTTGTGCCCGGTGCCAAGCGCTCTGGAGCACTGTTTATGACGAAAGCGGAACACATCTTGCTGCTCCATTCTCAGAGCTCCTGAGTTAAGCAATCTGCTACTCTTGGTGCGAATGCCAGAGGAAAATATTTCCAATGTGTCTGGCATATAGAAACTAAACCTGGAGAACACTTTTGTCAGGAGCTTGCACCTGCACCTTACACACACACAGATTTGCATCACATTTAAATGGCCAAGCTCTTTCTTCGACAAGTTGAAAGCTGCTGTCAGAAGGCTGTGCTCCTTGTCAGATGGAAGCAGCAGCACGCACATAGGAGTTTGGTAAGAACTAAAGAGCCACAGAAGAGCGTGGTCTAGCAAAATGGGCCAGGAAAAAGCATATCACTACATGTGCCCTTGTTGTCGCCTAACAACAGGTAGCAGCATAAACCAGATGCGGGTGAAGTTCTTGCAGGTGACACCTAACGTCAAATGAGCAAGCGGGCTTACCACAGCTGCGGTCCTCTGGCAGTCTGAAAGCTTTGCACACAAGCCGGATGCTAAGCGCCTTCCTTTGCCTTTTGGCAGTGCTCGTGCATTGCCAGCACTAGGCGTGAATGCTCACTATCCCGCACACACGATTTGTTGTGCCCGTTGCCAAGCGCTCTGGAGCACTGTTTATGACGAAAGCGGAACACCTCTTGCCGCTCCATTCTCAGAGCTCCTGAGTTAAGCAACCTGCGACTCTTGATGCGAATGCCAGAGGAAAACATTTCCAATGTGTCTGGCAGGGAGAAACTGAACCCGGAATACACCTTTGTCAGGAGCTGGCACCTGCACCTTACACACACACAGATTTGCATCACATTTAAATGGCCAAGCTCTTTCTTCGACAAGTTGAAAGCTGCTGTCAGAAGGCTGTGCTCCTTGTCAGATGGAAGCAGCAGCACGTATATAGGAGTTTGGAAAGAACTAAAGAGCCACAGAAGAGCGTGGTCTAGCAAAATGGGCCAGGAAAAAACATTTGCTACATGTGCTCTTGTTGTCGCCTACAACAGGTAGCAGCATAAACCAGATGCGGGTGAAGTTCTTGCAAGTGACATCTAACGTCAAATGAGCAAGCGGGCTTACCACAGCTGCGGTCCTCTTGCAGTCTGAAAGCTTTGCGCACAAGCCGGATGCAAAGCGCCTTCCTTTGCCTTTTGGCAGTGCTGCTCGTGCATTGCCAGCACTAGGCGGGAATGGTCACTATCCCGCACACACGATTCGTTGTGCCCGGTGCCAAGCGCTCTGGAGCACTGTTTATGACGAAAGCGGAACACATCTTGCTGCTCCATTCTCAGAGCTCCTGAGTTAAGCAATCTGCTACTCTTGGTGCGAATGCCAGAGGAAAATATTTCCAATGTGTCTGGCATATAGAAACTAAACCTGGAGAACACTTTTGTCAGGAGCTTGCACCTGCACCTTACACACACACAGATTTGCATCACATCTAAATGGCCAAGCTCTTTCTTCGACAAGTTGAAAGCTGCTGTCAGAAGGCTGTGCTCCTTGTCAGATGGAAGCAGCAGCACGCACATAGGAGTTTGGTAAGAACTAAAGAGCCACAGAAGAGCGTGGTCTAGCAAAACGGGGCAGGAAAAAGCATATCGCTACATGTGCCCTTGTTGTCGCCTAACAACAGGTAGCAGCATAAACCAGATGCGGGTGAAGTTCTTGCAGGTGACACCTAACGTCAAATGAGCAAGCGGGCTTACCACAGCTGCGGTCCTCTGGCAGTCTGAAAGCTTTGCACACAAGCCGGATGCTAAGCGCCTTCCTTTGCCTTTTGGCAGTGCTCGTGCATTGCCAGCACTAGGCGTGAATGCTCACTATCCCGCACACACGATTTGTTGTGCCCGTTGCCAAGCGCTCTGGAGCACTGTTTATGACGAAAGCGGAACACCTCTTGCCGCTCCATTCTCAGAGCTCCTGAGTTAAGCAACCTGCGACTCTTGATGCGAATGCCAGAGGAAAACATTTCCAATGTGTCTGGCAGGGAGAAACTGAACCCGGAATACACCTTTGTCAGGAGCTGGCACCTGCACCTTACACACACACAGATTTGCATCACATTTAAATGGCCAAGCTCTTTCTTCGACAAGTTGAAAGCTGCTGTCAGAAGGCTGTGCTCCTTGTCAGATGGAAGCAGCAGCACGTATATAGGAGTTTGGAAAGAACTAAAGAGCCACAGAAGAGCGTGGTCTAGCAAAATGGGCCAGGAAAAAACATTTGCTACATGTGCTCTTGTTGTCGCCTACAACAGGTAGCAGCATAAACCAGATGCGGGTGAAGTTCTTGCAAGTGACATCTAACGTCAAATGAGCAAGCGGGCTTACCACAGCTGCGGTCCTCTTGCAGTCTGAAAGCTTTGCGCACAAGCCGGATGCAAAGCGCCTTCCTTTGCCTTTTGGCAGTGCTGCTCGTGCATTGCCAGCACTAGGCATGAATGCTCACTGTCCCGCACACACGTTTCGTTGTGGCGGTTGCTAAGCGCTCTGGAGCACTCTTTATGACGTAAGCAGAACACCTCTTGCTGTTCCATTCTCAGAGCTCCTGGGTTAAGTAATCTGCAACTCTTGGTGCGAATGATAGAGGAAAATATTTCCAAAGTGTCTGGCATATAGAAACTGAACCTAGAGAACACCTTTGTCAGGAGCTTGCACGTGCACCTTACACACACACAGATTTGCATCACATCTAAATGGCCAAGCTCTTTCTTAGACAAGTTGAACGCTGCTGTCAGAAGGCTGTGCTCCTTGTCAGATGGAAGCAGCAGCACGCACATAGCAGTTTGGCAAGCACTAAAGAGCCACAGAAGAGTGCGGCATAGCAAAATGAAACAGGGAAAAGCATTTGCCACATGTGCCCTTGTCGTCGCCTAACAACAGGTAGCAGCATAAACCAGATGCGGGTGAAGTTCTTGCAGTTGACATTTAACGTCAAATGAGCAAGCCGGCTTACCACAGCTATGGTCCTCTGGCAGTGTGAAAGGTTTGGCACAAGCCGCATGCTAAGCGCCTTCCTTTGCCTTTTGGCAGTGCTCGTGCATTGCCAGCACTAGGCGGGAATGGTCACTATCCCGCACACACGATTCGTTGTGCCCGGTGCCAAGCGCTCTGGAGCACTGTTTATGACGAAAGCGGAACACATCTTGCTGCTCCATTCTCAGAGCTCCTGAGTTAAGCAATCTGCTACTCTTGGTGCGAATGCCAGAGGAAAATATTTCCAATGTGTCTGGCATATAGAAACTAAACCTGGAGAACACTTTTGTCAGGAGCTTGCACCTGCACCTTACACACACACAGATTTGCATCACATTTAAATGGCCAAGCTCTTTCTTCGACAAGTTGAAAGCTGCTGTCAGAAGGCTGTGCTCCTTGTCAGATGGAAGCAGCAGCACGCACATAGGAGTTTGGTAAGAACTAAAGAGCCACAGAAGAGCGTGGTCTAGCAAAATGGGCCAGGAAAAAGCATATCACTACATGTGCCCTTGTTGTCGCCTAACAACAGGTAGCAGCATAAACCAGATGCGGGTGAAGTTCTTGCAGGTGACACCTAACGTCAAATGAGCAAGCGGGCTTACCACAGCTGCGGTCCTCTGGCAGTCTGAAAGCTTTGCACACAAGCCGGATGCTAAGCGCCTTCCTTTGCCTTTTGGCAGTGCTCGTGCATTGCCAGCACTAGGCGTGAATGCTCACTATCCCGCACACACGATTTGTTGTGCCCGTTGCCAAGCGCTCTGGAGCACTGTTTATGACGAAAGCGGAACACCTCTTGCCGCTCCATTCTCAGAGCTCCTGAGTTAAGCAACCTGCGACTCTTGATGCGAATGCCAGAGGAAAACATTTCCAATGTGTCTGGCAGGGAGAAACTGAACCCGGAATACACCTTTGTCAGGAGCTGGCACCTGCACCTTACACACACACAGATTTGCATCACATTTAAATGGCCAAGCTCTTTCTTCGACAAGTTGAAAGCTGCTGTCAGAAGGCTGTGCTCCTTGTCAGATGGAAGCAGCAGCACGTATATAGGAGTTTGGAAAGAACTAAAGAGCCACAGAAGAGCGTGGTCTAGCAAAATGGGCCAGGAAAAAACATTTGCTACATGTGCTCTTGTTGTCGCCTACAACAGGTAGCAGCATAAACCAGATGCGGGTGAAGTTCTTGCAAGTGACATCTAACGTCAAATGAGCAAGCGGGCTTACCACAGCTGCGGTCCTCTTGCAGTCTGAAAGCTTTGCGCACAAGCCGGATGCAAAGCGCCTTCCTTTGCCTTTTGGCAGTGCTGCTCGTGCATTGCCAGCACTAGGCGGGAATGGTCACTATCCCGCACACACGATTCGTTGTGCCCGGTGCCAAGCGCTCTGGAGCACTGTTTATGACGAAAGCGGAACACATCTTGCTGCTCCATTCTCAGAGCTCCTGAGTTAAGCAATCTGCTACTCTTGGTGCGAATGCCAGAGGAAAATATTTCCAATGTGTCTGGCATATAGAAACTAAACCTGGAGAACACTTTTGTCAGGAGCTTGCACCTGCACCTTACACACACACAGATTTGCATCACATCTAAATGGCCAAGCTCTTTCTTCGACAAGTTGAAAGCTGCTGTCAGAAGGCTGTGCTCCTTGTCAGATGGAAGCAGCAGCACGCACATAGGAGTTTGGTAAGAACTAAAGAGCCACAGAAGAGCGTGGTCTAGCAAAACGGGGCAGGAAAAAGCATATCGCTACATGTGCCCTTGTTGTCGCCTAACAACAGGTAGCAGCATAAACCAGATGCGGGTGAAGTTCTTGCAGGTGACACCTAACGTCAAATGAGCAAGCGGGCTTACCACAGCTGCGGTCCTCTGACAGTCTGAAAGCTTTGCACACAAGCCGGATGCTAAGCGCCTTCCTTTGCCTTTTGGCAGTGCTCGTGCATTGCCAGCACTAGGCGTGAATGCTCACTATCCCGCACACACGATTTGTTGTGCCCGTTGCCAAGCGCTCTGGAGCACTGTTTATGACGAAAGCGGAACACCTCTTGCCGCTCCATTCTCAGAGCTCCTGAGTTAAGCAACCTGCGACTCTTGATGCGAATGCCAGAGGAAAACATTTCCAATGTGTCTGGCAGGGAGAAACTGAACCCGGAATACACCTTTGTCAGGAGCTGGCACCTGCACCTTACACACACACAGATTTGCATCACATTTAAATGGCCAAGCTCTTTCTTAGACAAGTTGAAAGCTGCTGTCAGAAGGCTGTGCTCCTTGTCAGATGGAAGCAGCAGCACGTATATAGGAGTTTGGAAAGAACTAAAGAGCCACAGAAGAGCGTGGTCTAGCAAAATGGGCCAGGAAAAAACATTTGCTACATGTGCTCTTGTTGTCGCCTACAACAGGTAGCAGCATAAACCAGATGCGGGTGAAGTTCTTGCAAGTGACATCTAACGTCAAATGAGCAAGCGGGCTTACCACAGCTGCGGTCCTCTTGCAGTCTGAAAGCTTTGCGCACAAGCCGGATGCAAAGCGCCTTCCTTTGCCTTTTGGCAGTGCTGCTCGTGCATTGCCAGCACTAGGCGTGAATGCTCACTGTCCCGCACACACGTTTCGTTGTGGCGGTTGCTAAGCGCTCTGGAGCACTGTTTATGACGTAAGCAGAACACCTCTTGCTGTTCCATTCTCAGAGCTCCTGAGTTAAGTAATCTGCTACTCTTGGTGCGAATGCCAGAGGAAAATATTTCCAATGTGTCTGGCATATAGAAACTAAACCTGGAGAACACTTTTGTCAGGAGCTTGCACCTGCACCTTACACACAGTCAGATTTGCATCACATATAAATGGCCATGCTCTTTCTTCGACAAGTTGAAAGCTGCTGTCAGAAGGCTGTGCTCCTTGTCAGATGGAAGCAGCAGCACGCACATAGCAGTTTGGCAAGCACTAAAGAGCCACAGAAGATCGTGGTCTAGCAAAATGAGGCAGGAAAAAGCATATGGCTACATGTTCTCTTGTTGTCGCCTAACAACAGGTAGCAGCATAAACCAGATGCGGGTGAAGTTCTTGCAGGCGACACCTAACGTCAAATGAGCAAGCGGGCTTACCACAGCTGCTGTCCTCTTGCAGTCTGAAAGCTTTGCACACAAGCCGGATGCTAAGCGCCTTCCTTTGCCTTTTGGCAGTGCTCGTGCATTGCCAGCACTAGGCGTGAATGCTCACTATCCCGCACACACGATTTGTTGTGCCCGTTGCCAAGCGCTCTGGAGCACTGTTTATGACGAAAGCGGAACACCTCTTGCCGCTCCATTCTCAGAGCTCCTGAGTTAAGCAACCTGCGACTCTTGATGCGAATGCCAGAGGAAAACATTTCCAATGTGTCTGGCAGGGAGAAACTGAACCCGGAATACACCTTTGTCAGGAGCTGGCACCTGCACCTTACACACACACAGATTTGCATCACATTTAAATGGCCAAGCTCTTTCTTAGACAAGTTGAAAGCTGCTGTCAGAAGGCTGTGCTCCTTGTCAGATGGAAGCAGCAGCACGTATATAGGAGTTTGGAAAGAACTAAAGAGCCACAGAAGAGCGTGGTCTAGCAAAATGGGCCAGGAAAAAACATTTGCTACATGTGCTCTTGTTGTCGCCTACAACAGGTAGCAGCATAAACCAGATGCGGGTGAAGTTCTTGCAAGTGACATCTAACGTCAAATGAGCAAGCGGGCTTACCACAGCTGCGGTCCTCTTGCAGTCTGAAAGCTTTGCGCACAAGCCGGATGCAAAGCGCCTTCCTTTGCCTTTTGGCAGTGCTGCTCGTGCATTGCCAGCACTAGGCGTGAATGCTCACTGTCCCGCACACACGTTTCGTTGTGGCGGTTGCTAAGCGCTCTGGAGCACTGTTTATGACGTAAGCAGAACACCTCTTGCTGTTCCATTCTCAGAGCTCCTGAGTTAAGTAATCTGCTACTCTTGGTGCGAATGCCAGAGGAAAATATTTCCAATGTGTCTGGCATATAGAAACTAAACCTGGAGAACACTTTTGTCAGGAGCTTGCACCTGCACCTTACACACAGTCAGATTTGCATCACATCTAAATGGCCATGCTCTTTCTTCGACAAGTTGAAAGCTGCTGTCAGAAGGCTGTGCTCCTTGTCAGATGGAAGCAGCAGCACGCACATAGCAGTTTGGCAAGCACTAAAGAGCCACAGAAGATCGTGGTCTAGCAAAATGAGGCAGGAAAAAGCATATGGCTACATGTTCTCTTGTTGTCGCCTAACAACAGGTAGCAGCATAAACCAGATGCGGGTGAAGTTCTTGCAGGCGACATCTAACGTCAAATGAGCAAGCGGGCTTACCACAGCTGCTGTCCTCTTGCAGTCTGAAAGCTTTGCGCACAAGCCGGATGCAAAGCACCTTCCTTTACCTTTTGGCAGTGCTCGTGCATTGCCAGCACTAGGCGTGAATGGTCACTATCCCGCACACACGTTTCGTTGTGCCCGTTGCTAAGCGCTCTGGAGCACTGTTTATGACGTAAGCGGAACACCTCTTGCTGTTCCATTCTCAGAGCTCCTGGGTTAAGTAATCTGCAACTCTTGGTGCGAATGATAGAGGAAAATATTTCCAAAGTGTCTGGCATATAGAAACTGAACCTAGAGAACACCTTTGTCAGGAGCTTGCACGTGCACCTTACACACACACAGATTTGCATCACATCTAAATGGCCAAGCTCTTTCTTAGACAAGTTGAACGCTGCTGTCAGAAGGCTGTGCTCCTTGTCAGATGGAAGCAGCAGCACGCACATAGCAGTTTGGCAAGCACTAAAGAGCCACAGAAGAGTGCGGCATAGCAAAATGAAACAGGGAAAAGCATTTGCCACATGTGCCCTTGTCGTCGCCTAACAACAGGTAGCAGCATAAACCAGATGCGGGTGAAGTTCTTGCAGTTGACATTTAACGTCAAATGAGCAAGCCGGCTTACCACAGCTATGGTCCTCTGGCAGTGTGAAAGGTTTGGCACAAGCCGCATGCTAAGCGCCTTCCTTTGCCTTTTGGCAGTGCTGCTCGTGCATTGCCAGCACTAGGCGGGAATGGTCACTATCCCGCACACACGATTCGTTGTGCCCGGTGCCAAGCGCTCTGGAGCACTGTTTATGACGAAAGCGGAACACATCTTGCTGCTCCATTCTCAGAGCTCCTGAGTTAAGCAATCTGCTACTCTTGGTGCGAATGCCAGAGGAAAATATTTCCAATGTGTCTGGCATATAGAAACTAAACCTGGAGAACACTTTTGTCAGGAGCTTGCACCTGCACCTTACACACACACAGATTTGCATCACATCTAAATGGCCAAGCTCTTTCTTAGACAAGTTGAAAGCTGCTGTCAGAAGGCTGTGCTCCTTGTCAGATGGAAGCAGCAGCACGCACATAGGAGTTTGGTAAGAACTAAAGAGCCACAGAAGAGCGTGGTCTAGCAAAACGGGGCAGGAAAAAGCATATCACTACATGTGCCCTTGTTGTCGCCTAACAACAGGTAGCAGCATAAACCAGATGCGGGTGAAGTTCTTGCAGGTGACACCTAACGTCAAATGAGCAAGCGGGCTTACCACAGCTGCGGTCCTCTGGCAGTCTGAAAGCTTTGCACACAAGCCGGATGCTAAGCGCCTTCCTTTGCCTTTTGGCAGTGCTCGTGCATTGCCAGCACTAGGCGTGAATGCTCACTATCCCGCACACACGATTTGTTGTGCCCGTTGCCAAGCGCTCTGGAGCACTGTTTATGACGAAAGCGGAACACCTCTTGCCGCTCCATTCTCAGAGCTCCTGAGTTAAGCAACCTGCGACTCTTGATGCGAATGCCAGAGGAAAACATTTCCAATGTGTCTGGCAGGGAGAAACTGAACCCGGAATACACCTTTGTCAGGAGCTGGCACCTGCACCTTACACACACACAGATTTGCATCACATTTAAATGGCCAAGCTCTTTCTTCGACAAGTTGAAAGCTGCTGTCAGAAGGCTGTGCTCCTTGTCAGATGGAAGCAGCAGCACGTATATAGGAGTTTGGAAAGAACTAAAGAGCCACAGAAGAGCGTGGTCTAGCAAAATGGGCCAGGAAAAAACATTTGCTACATGTGCTCTTGTTGTCGCCTACAACAGGTAGCAGCATAAACCAGATGCGGGTGAAGTTCTTGCAAGTGACATCTAACGTCAAATGAGCAAGCGGGCTTACCACAGCTGCGGTCCTCTTGCAGTCTGAAAGCTTTGCGCACAAGCCGGATGCAAAGCGCCTTCCTTTGCCTTTTGGCAGTGCTGCTCGTGCATTGCCAGCACTAGGCGGGAATGCTCACTATCCCGCACACACGATTCGTTGTGCCCGGTGCCAAGCGCTCTGGAGCACTGTTTATGACGAAAGCGGAACACATCTTGCTGCTCCATTCTCAGAGCTCCTGGGTTAAGTAATCTGCAACTCTTGGTGCGAATGATAGAGGAAAATATTTCCAAAGTGTCTGGCATATAGAAACTGAACCTAGAGAACACCTTTGTCAGGAGCTTGCACGTGCACCTTACACACACACAGATTTGCATCACATCTAAATGGCCAAGCTCTTTCTTAGACAAGTTGAACGCTGCTGTCAGAAGGCTGTGCTCCTTGTCAGATGGAAGCAGCAGCACGCACATAGGAGTTTGGCAAGCACTAAAGAGCCACAGAAGAGTGCGGCATAGCAAAATGAAACAGGGAAAAGCATTTGCCACATGTGCCCTTGTCGTCGCCTAACAACAGGTAGCAGCATAAACCAGATGCGGGTGAAGTTCTTGCAGTTGACATTTAACGTCAAATGAGCAAGCCGGCTTACCACAGCTATGGTCCTCTGGCAGTGTGAAAGGTTTGGCACAAGCCGCATGCTAAGCGCCTTCCTTTGCCTTTTGGCAGTGCTGCTCGTGCATTGCCAGCACTAGGCGGGAATGGTCACTATCCCGCACACACGATTCGTTGTGCCCGGTGCCAAGCGCTCTGGAGCACTGTTTATGACGAAAGCGGAACACATCTTGCTGCTCCATTCTCAGAGCTCCTGAGTTAAGCAATCTGCTACTCTTGGTGCGAATGCCAGAGGAAAATATTTCCAATGTGTCTGGCATATAGAAACTAAACCTGGAGAACACTTTTGTCAGGAGCTTGCACCTGCACCTTACACACACACAGATTTGCATCACATCTAAATGGCCAAGCTCTTTCTTCGACAAGTTGAAAGCTGCTGTCAGAAGGCTGTGCTCCTTGTCAGATGGAAGCAGCAGCACGCACATAGGAGTTTGGTAAGAACTAAAGAGCCACAGAAGAGCGTGGTCTAGCAAAACGGGGCAGGAAAAAGCATATCGCTACATGTGCCCTTGTTGTAGCCTAACAACAGGTAGCAGCATAAACCAGATGCGGGTGAAGTTCTTGCAGGTGACACCTAACGTCAAATGAGCAAGCGGGCTTACCACAGCTGCGGTCCTCTGACAGTCTGAAAGCTTTGCACACAAGCCGGATGCTAAGCGCCTTCCTTTGCCTTTTGGCAGTGCTCGTGCATTGCCAGCACTAGGCGTGAATGCTCACTATCCCGCACACACGATTTGTTGTGCCCGTTGCCAAGCGCTCTGGAGCACTGTTTATGACGAAAGCGGAACACCTCTTGCCGCTCCATTCTCAGAGCTCCTGAGTTAAGCAACCTGCGACTCTTGATGCGAATGCCAGAGGAAAACATTTCCAATGTGTCTGGCAGGGAGAAACTGAACCCGGAATACACCTTTGTCAGGAGCTGGCACCTGCACCTTACACACACACAGATTTGCATCACATTTAAATGGCCAAGCTCTTTCTTCGACAAGTTGAAAGCTGCTGTCAGAAGGCTGTGCTCCTTGTCAGATGGAAGCAGCAGCACGTATATAGGAGTTTGGAAAGAACTAAAGAGCCACAGAAGAGCGTGGTCTAGCAAAATGGGCCAGGAAAAAACATTTGCTACATGTGCTCTTGTTGTCGCCTACAACAGGTAGCAGCATAAACCAGATGCGGGTGAAGTTCTTGCAAGTGACATCTAACGTCAAATGAGCAAGCGGGCTTACCACAGCTGCGGTCCTCTTGCAGTCTGAAAGCTTTGCGCACAAGCCGGATGCAAAGCGCCTTCCTTTGCCTTTTGGCAGTGCTGCTCGTGCATTGCCAGCACTAGGCATGAATGCTCACTGTCCCGCACACACGTTTCGTTGTGGCGGTTGCTAAGCGCTCTGGAGCACTGTTTATGACGTAAGCAGAACACCTCTTGCTGTTCCATTCTCAGAGCTCCTGGGTTAAGTAATCTGCAACTCTTGGTGCGAATGATAGAGGAAAATATTTCCAAAGTGTCTGGCATATAGAAACTGAACCTAGAGAACACCTTTGTCAGGAGCTTGCACGTGCACCTTACACACACACAGATTTGCATCACATCTAAATGGCCAAGCTCTTTCTTAGACAAGTTGAACGCTGCTGTCAGAAGGCTGTGCTCCTTGTCAGATGGAAGCAGCAGCACGCACATAGCAGTTTGGCAAGCACTAAAGAGCCACAGAAGAGTGCGGCATCGCAAAATGAAACAGGGAAAAGCATTTGCCACATGTGCCCTTGTCGTCGCCTAACAACAGGTAGCAGCATAAACCAGATGCGGGTGAAGTTCTTGCAGTTGACATTTAACGTCAAATGAGCAAGCCGGCTTACCACAGCTATGGTCCTCTGGCAGTGTGAAAGGTTTGGCACAAGCCGCATGCTAAGCGCCTTCCTTTGCCTTTTGGCAGTGCTCGTGCATTGCCAGCACTAGGCGGGAATGGTCACTATCCCGCACACACGATTCGTTGTGCCCGGTGCCAAGCGCTCTGGAGCACTGTTTATGACGAAAGCGGAACACATCTTGCTGCTCCATTCTCAGAGCTCCTGAGTTAAGCAATCTGCTACTCTTGGTGCGAATGCCAGAGGAAAATATTTCCAATGTGTCTGGCATATAGAAACTAAACCTGGAGAACACTTTTGTCAGGAGCTTGCACCTGCACCTTACACACACACAGATTTGCATCACATTTAAATGGCCAAGCTCTTTCTTCGACAAGTTGAAAGCTGCTGTCAGAAGGCTGTGCTCCTTGTCAGATGGAAGCAGCAGCACGCACATAGGAGTTTGGTAAGAACTAAAGAGCCACAGAAGAGCGTGGTCTAGCAAAATGGGCCAGGAAAAAGCATATCACTACATGTGCCCTTGTTGTCGCCTAACAACAGGTAGCAGCATAAACCAGATGCGGGTGAAGTTCTTGCAGGTGACACCTAACGTCAAATGAGCAAGCGGGCTTACCACAGCTGCGGTCCTCTGGCAGTCTGAAAGCTTTGCACACAAGCCGGATGCTAAGCGCCTTCCTTTGCCTTTTGGCAGTGCTCGTGCATTGCCAGCACTAGGCGTGAATGCTCACTATCCCGCACACACGATTTGTTGTGCCCGTTGCCAAGCGCTCTGGAGCACTGTTTATGACGAAAGCGGAACACCTCTTGCCGCTCCATTCTCAGAGCTCCTGAGTTAAGCAACCTGCGACTCTTGATGCGAATGCCAGAGGAAAACATTTCCAATGTGTCTGGCAGGGAGAAACTGAACCCGGAATACACCTTTGTCAGGAGCTGGCACCTGCACCTTACACACACACAGATTTGCATCACATTTAAATGGCCAAGCTCTTTCTTCGACAAGTTGAAAGCTGCTGTCAGAAGGCTGTGCTCCTTGTCAGATGGAAGCAGCAGCACGTATATAGGAGTTTGGAAAGAACTAAAGAGCCACAGAAGAGCGTGGTCTAGCAAAATGGGCCAGGAAAAAACATTTGCTACATGTGCTCTTGTTGTCGCCTACAACAGGTAGCAGCATAAACCAGATGCGGGTGAAGTTCTTGCAAGTGACATCTAACGTCAAATGAGCAAGCGGGCTTACCACAGCTGCGGTCCTCTTGCAGTCTGAAAGCTTTGCGCACAAGCCGGATGCAAAGCGCCTTCCTTTGCCTTTTGGCAGTGCTGCTCGTGCATTGCCAGCACTAGGCGGGAATGGTCACTATCCCGCACACACGATTCGTTGTGCCCGGTGCCAAGCGCTCTGGAGCACTGTTTATGACGAAAGCGGAACACATCTTGCTGCTCCATTCTCAGAGCTCCTGAGTTAAGCAATCTGCTACTCTTGGTGCGAATGCCAGAGGAAAATATTTCCAATGTGTCTGGCATATAGAAACTAAACCTGGAGAACACTTTTGTCAGGAGCTTGCACCTGCACCTTACACACACACAGATTTGCATCACATCTAAATGGCCAAGCTCTTTCTTCGACAAGTTGAAAGCTGCTGTCAGAAGGCTGTGCTCCTTGTCAGATGGAAGCAGCAGCACGCACATAGGAGTTTGGTAAGAACTAAAGAGCCACAGAAGAGCGTGGTCTAGCAAAACGGGGCAGGAAAAAGCATATCGCTACATGTGCCCTTGTTGTCGCCTAACAACAGGTAGCAGCATAAACCAGATGCGGGTGAAGTTCTTGCAGGTGACACCTAACGTCAAATGAGCAAGCGGGCTTACCACAGCTGCGGTCCTCTGACAGTCTGAAAGCTTTGCACACAAGCCGGATGCTAAGCGCCTTCCTTTGCCTTTTGGCAGTGCTCGTGCATTGCCAGCACTAGGCGTGAATGCTCACTATCCCGCACACACGATTTGTTGTGCCCGTTGCCAAGCGCTCTGGAGCACTGTTTATGACGAAAGCGGAACACCTCTTGCCGCTCCATTCTCAGAGCTCCTGAGTTAAGCAACCTGCGACTCTTGATGCGAATGCCAGAGGAAAACATTTCCAATGTGTCTGGCAGGGAGAAACTGAACCCGGAATACACCTTTGTCAGGAGCTGGCACCTGCACCTTACACACACACAGATTTGCATCACATTTAAATGGCCAAGCTCTTTCTTAGACAAGTTGAAAGCTGCTGTCAGAAGGCTGTGCTCCTTGTCAGATGGAAGCAGCAGCACGTATATAGGAGTTTGGAAAGAACTAAAGAGCCACAGAAGAGCGTGGTCTAGCAAAATGGGCCAGGAAAAAACATTTGCTACATGTGCTCTTGTTGTCGCCTACAACAGGTAGCAGCATAAACCAGATGCGGGTGAAGTTCTTGCAAGTGACATCTAACGTCAAATGAGCAAGCGGGCTTACCACAGCTGCGGTCCTCTTGCAGTCTGAAAGCTTTGCGCACAAGCCGGATGCAAAGCGCCTTCCTTTGCCTTTTGGCAGTGCTGCTCGTGCATTGCCAGCACTAGGCGTGAATGCTCACTGTCCCGCACACACGTTTCGTTGTGGCGGTTGCTAAGCGCTCTGGAGCACTGTTTATGACGTAAGCAGAACACCTCTTGCTGTTCCATTCTCAGAGCTCCTGAGTTAAGTAATCTGCTACTCTTGGTGCGAATGCCAGAGGAAAATATTTCCAATGTGTCTGGCATATAGAAACTAAACCTGGAGAACACTTTTGTCAGGAGCTTGCACCTGCACCTTACACACAGTCAGATTTGCATCACATATAAATGGCCATGCTCTTTCTTCGACAAGTTGAAAGCTGCTGTCAGAAGGCTGTGCTCCTTGTCAGATGGAAGCAGCAGCACGCACATAGCAGTTTGGCAAGCACTAAAGAGCCACAGAAGATCGTGGTCTAGCAAAATGAGGCAGGAAAAAGCATATGGCTACATGTTCTCTTGTTGTCGCCTAACAACAGGTAGCAGCATAAACCAGATGCGGGTGAAGTTCTTGCAGGCGACACCTAACGTCAAATGAGCAAGCGGGCTTACCACAGCTGCTGTCCTCTTGCAGTCTGAAAGCTTTGCACACAAGCCGGATGCTAAGCGCCTTCCTTTGCCTTTTGGCAGTGCTCGTGCATTGCCAGCACTAGGCGTGAATGCTCACTATCCCGCACACACGATTTGTTGTGCCCGTTGCCAAGCGCTCTGGAGCACTGTTTATGACGAAAGCGGAACTCATCTTGCCGCTCCATTCTCAGAGCTCCTGAGTTAAGCAACCTGCGACTCTTGATGCGAATGCCAGAGGAAAACATTTCCAATGTGTCTGGCAGGGAGAAACTGAACCCGGAATACACCTTTGTCAGGAGCTGGCACCTGCACCTTACACACACACAGATTTGCATCACATTTAAATGGCCAAGCTCTTTCTTAGACAAGTTGAAAGCTGCTGTCAGAAGGCTGTGCTCCTTGTCAGATGGAAGCAGCAGCACGTATATAGGAGTTTGGAAAGAACTAAAGAGCCACAGAAGAGCGTGGTCTAGCAAAATGGGCCAGGAAAAAACATTTGCTACATGTGCTCTTGTTGTCGCCTACAACAGGTAGCAGCATAAACCAGATGCGGGTGAAGTTCTTGCAAGTGACATCTAACGTCAAATGAGCAAGCGGGCTTACCACAGCTGCGGTCCTCTTGCAGTCTGAAAGCTTTGCGCACAAGCCGGATGCAAAGCGCCTTCCTTTGCCTTTTGGCAGTGCTGCTCGTGCATTGCCAGCACTAGGCGTGAATGCTCACTGTCCCGCACACACGTTTCGTTGTGGCGGTTGCTAAGCGCTCTGGAGCACTGTTTATGACGTAAGCAGAACACCTCTTGCTGTCCCATTCTCAGAGCTCCTGAGTTAAGTAATCTGCTACTCTTGGTGCGAATGCCAGAGGAAAATATTTCCAATGTGTCTGGCATATAGAAACTAAACCTGGAGAACACTTTTGTCAGGAGCTTGCACCTGCACCTTACACACACACAGATTTGCATCACATATAAATGGCCATGCTCTTTCTTCGACAAGTTGAAAGCTGCTGTCAGAAGGCTGTGCTCCTTGTCAGATGGAAGCAGCAGCACGCACATAGCAGTTTGGCAAGCACTAAAGAGCCACAGAAGATCGTGGTCTAGCAAAATGAGGCAGGAAAAAGCATATGGCTACATGTTCTCTTGTTGTCGCCTAACAACAGGTAGCAGCATAAACCAGATGCGGGTGAAGTTCTTGCAGGTGACACCTAACGTCAAATGAGCAAGCGGGCTTACCACAGCTGCGGTCCTCTGACAGTCTGAAAGCTTTGCACACAAGCCGGATGCTAAGCGCCTTCCTTTGCCTTTTGGCAGTGCTCGTGCATTGCCAGCACTAGGCGTGAATGCTCACTATCCCGCACACACGATTTGTTGTGCCCGTTGCCAAGCGCTCTGGAGCACTGTTTATGACGAAAGCGGAACACCTCTTGCCGCTCCATTCTCAGAGCTCCTGAGTTAAGCAACCTGCGACTCTTGATGCGAATGCCAGAGGAAAACATTTCCAATGTGTCTGGCAGGGAGAAACTGAACCCGGAATACACCTTTGTCAGGAGCTGGCACCTGCACCTTACACACACACAGATTTGCATCACATTTAAATGGCCAAGCTCTTTCTTCGACAAGTTGAAAGCTGCTGTCAGAAGGCTGTGCTCCTTGTCAGATGGAAGCAGCAGCACGTATATAGGAGTTTGGAAAGAACTAAAGAGCCACAGAAGAGCGTGGTCTAGCAAAATGGGCCAGGAAAAAACATTTGCTACATGTGCTCTTGTTGTCGCCTACAACAGGTAGCAGCATAAACCAGATGCGGGTGAAGTTCTTGCAAGTGACATCTAACGTCAAATGAGCAAGCGGGCTTACCACAGCTGCGGTCCTCTTGCAGTCTGAAAGCTTTGCGCACAAGCCGGATGCAAAGCGCCTTCCTTTGCCTTTTGGCAGTGCTGCTCGTGCATTGCCAGCACTAGGCATGAATGCTCACTGTCCCGCACACACGTTTCGTTGTGGCGGTTGCTAAGCGCTCTGGAGCACTGTTTATGACGTAAGCAGAACACCTCTTGCTGTTCCATTCTCAGAGCTCCTGGGTTAAGTAATCTGCAACTCTTGGTGCGAATGATAGAGGAAAATATTTCCAAAGTGTCTGGCATATAGAAACTGAACCTAGAGAACACCTTTGTCAGGAGCTTGCACGTGCACCTTACACACACACAGATTTGCATCACATCTAAATGGCCAAGCTCTTTCTTAGACAAGTTGAACGCTGCTGTCAGAAGGCTGTGCTCCTTGTCAGATGGAAGCAGCAGCACGCACATAGCAGTTTGGCAAGCACTAAAGAGCCACAGAAGAGTGCGGCATAGCAAAATGAAACAGGGAAAAGCATTTGCCACATGTGCCCTTGTCGTCGCCTAACAACAGGTAGCAGCATAAACCAGATGCGGGTGAAGTTCTTGCAGTTGACATTTAACGTCAAATGAGCAAGCCGGCTTACCACAGCTATGGTCCTCTGGCAGTGTGAAAGGTTTGGCACAAGCCGCATGCTAAGCGCCTTCCTTTGCCTTTTGGCAGTGCTGCTCGTGCATTGCCAGCACTAGGCGGGAATGGTCACTATCCCGCACACACGATTCGTTGTGCCCGGTGCCAAGCGCTCTGGAGCACTGTTTATGACGAAAGCGGAACACATCTTGCTGCTCCATTCTCAGAGCTCCTGAGTTAAGCAATCTGCTACTCTTGGTGCGAATGCCAGAGGAAAATATTTCCAATGTGTCTGGCATATAGAAACTAAACCTGGAGAACACTTTTGTCAGGAGCTTGCACCTGCACCTTACACACACACAGATTTGCATCACATTTAAATGGCCAAGCTCTTTCTTCGACAAGTTGAAAGCTGCTGTCAGAAGGCTGTGCTCCTTGTCAGATGGAAGCAGCAGCACGCACATAGGAGTTTGGTAAGAACTAAAGAGCCACAGAAGAGCGTGGTCTAGCAAAATGGGCCAGGAAAAAGCATATCACTACATGTGCCCTTGTTGTCGCCTAACAACAGGTAGCAGCATAAACCAGATGCGGGTGAAGTTCTTGCAGGTGACACCTAACGTCAAATGAGCAAGCGGGCTTACCACAGCTGCGGTCCTCTGGCAGTCTGAAAGCTTTGCACACAAGCCGGATGCTAAGCGCCTTCCTTTGCCTTTTGGCAGTGCTCGTGCATTGCCAGCACTAGGCGTGAATGCTCACTATCCCGCACACACGATTTGTTGTGCCCGTTGCCAAGCGCTCTGGAGCACTGTTTATGACGAAAGCGGAACACCTCTTGCCGCTCCATTCTCAGAGCTCCTGAGTTAAGCAACCTGCGACTCTTGATGCGAATGCCAGAGGAAAACATTTCCAATGTGTCTGGCAGGGAGAAACTGAACCCGGAATACACCTTTGTCAGGAGCTGGCACCTGCACCTTACACACACACAGATTTGCATCACATTTAAATGGCCAAGCTCTTTCTTCGACAAGTTGAAAGCTGCTGTCAGAAGGCTGTGCTCCTTGTCAGATGGAAGCAGCAGCACGTATATAGGAGTTTGGAAAGAACTAAAGAGCCACAGAAGAGCGTGGTCTAGCAAAATGGGCCAGGAAAAAACATTTGCTACATGTGCTCTTGTTGTCGCCTACAACAGGTAGCAGCATAAACCAGATGCGGGTGAAGTTCTTGCAAGTGACATCTAACGTCAAATGAGCAAGCGGGCTTACCACAGCTGCGGTCCTCTTGCAGTCTGAAAGCTTTGCGCACAAGCCGGATGCAAAGCGCCTTCCTTTGCCTTTTGGCAGTGCTGCTCGTGCATTGCCAGCACTAGGCGGGAATGGTCACTATCCCGCACACACGATTCGTTGTGCCCGGTGCCAAGCGCTCTGGAGCACTGTTTATGACGAAAGCGGAACACATCTTGCTGCTCCATTCTCAGAGCTCCTGAGTTAAGCAATCTGCTACTCTTGGTGCGAATGCCAGAGGAAAATATTTCCAATGTGTCTGGCATATAGAAACTAAACCTGGAGAACACTTTTGTCAGGAGCTTGCACCTGCACCTTACACACACACAGATTTGCATCACATCTAAATGGCCAAGCTCTTTCTTCGACAAGTTGAAAGCTGCTGTCAGAAGGCTGTGCTCCTTGTCAGATGGAAGCAGCAGCACGCACATAGGAGTTTGGTAAGAACTAAAGAGCCACAGAAGAGCGTGGTCTAGCAAAACGGGGCAGGAAAAAGCATATCGCTACATGTGCCCTTGTTGTCGCCTAACAACAGGTAGCAGCATAAACCAGATGCGGGTGAAGTTCTTGCAGGTGACACCTAACGTCAAATGAGCAAGCGGGCTTACCACAGCTGCGGTCCTCTGACAGTCTGAAAGCTTTGCACACAAGCCGGATGCTAAGCGCCTTCCTTTGCCTTTTGGCAGTGCTCGTGCATTGCCAGCACTAGGCGTGAATGCTCACTATCCCGCACACACGATTTGTTGTGCCCGTTGCCAAGCGCTCTGGAGCACTGTTTATGACGAAAGCGGAACACCTCTTGCCGCTCCATTCTCAGAGCTCCTGAGTTAAGCAACCTGCGACTCTTGATGCGAATGCCAGAGGAAAACATTTCCAATGTGTCTGGCAGGGAGAAACTGAACCCGGAATACACCTTTGTCAGGAGCTGGCACCTGCACCTTACACACACACAGATTTGCATCACATTTAAATGGCCAAGCTCTTTCTTAGACAAGTTGAAAGCTGCTGTCAGAAGGCTGTGCTCCTTGTCAGATGGAAGCAGCAGCACGTATATAGGAGTTTGGAAAGAACTAAAGAGCCACAGAAGAGCGTGGTCTAGCAAAATGGGCCAGGAAGAAACATTTGCTACATGTGCTCTTGTTGTCGCCTACAACAGGTAGCAGCATAAACCAGATGCGGGTGAAGTTCTTGCAAGTGACATCTAACGTCAAATGAGCAAGCGGGCTTACCACAGCTGCGGTCCTCTTGCAGTCTGAAAGCTTTGCGCACAAGCCGGATGCAAAGCGCCTTCCTTTGCCTTTTGGCAGTGCTGCTCGTGCATTGCCAGCACTAGGCGTGAATGCTCACTGTCCCGCACACACGTTTCGTTGTGGCGGTTGCTAAGCGCTCTGGAGCACTGTTTATGACGTAAGCAGAACACCTCTTGCTGTTCCATTCTCAGAGCTCCTGAGTTAAGTAATCTGCTACTCTTGGTGCGAATGCCAGAGGAAAATATTTCCAATGTGTCTGGCATATAGAAACTAAACCTGGAGAACACTTTTGTCAGGAGCTTGCACCTGCACCTTACACACAGTCAGATTTGCATCACATCTAAATGGCCATGCTCTTTCTTCGACAAGTTGAAAGCTGCTGTCAGAAGGCTGTGCTCCTTGTCAGATGGAAGCAGCAGCACGCACATAGCAGTTTGGCAAGCACTAAAGAGCCACAGAAGATCGTGGTCTAGCAAAATGAGGCAGGAAAAAGCATATGGCTACATGTTCTCTTGTTGTCGCCTAACAACAGGTAGCAGCATAAACCAGATGCGGGTGAAGTTCTTGCAGGCGACACCTAACGTCAAATGAGCAAGCGGGCTTACCACAGCTGCTGTCCTCTTGCAGTCTGAAAGCTTTGCACACAAGCCGGATGCTAAGCGCCTTCCTTTGCCTTTTGGCAGTGCTCGTGCATTGCCAGCACTAGGCGTGAATGCTCACTATCCCGCACACACGATTTGTTGTGCCCGTTGCCAAGCGCTCTGGAGCACTGTTTATGACGAAAGCGGAACTCATCTTGCCGCTCCATTCTCAGAGCTCCTGAGTTAAGCAACCTGCGACTCTTGATGCGAATGCCAGAGGAAAACATTTCCAATGTGTCTGGCAGGGAGAAACTGAACCCGGAATACACCTTTGTCAGGAGCTGGCACCTGCACCTTACACACACACAGATTTGCATCACATTTAAATGGCCAAGCTCTTTCTTAGACAAGTTGAAAGCTGCTGTCAGAAGGCTGTGCTCCTTGTCAGATGGAAGCAGCAGCACGTATATAGGAGTTTGGAAAGAACTAAAGAGCCACAGAAGAGCGTGGTCTAGCAAAATGGGCCAGGAAAAAACATTTGCTACATGTGCTCTTGTTGTCGCCTACAACAGGTAGCAGCATAAACCAGATGCGGGTGAAGTTCTTGCAAGTGACATCTAACGTCAAATGAGCAAGCGGGCTTACCACAGCTGCGGTCCTCTTGCAGTCTGAAAGCTTTGCGCACAAGCCGGATGCAAAGCGCCTTCCTTTGCCTTTTGGCAGTGCTGCTCGTGCATTGCCAGCACTAGGCGTGAATGCTCACTGTCCCGCACACACGTTTCGTTGTGGCAGTTGCTAAGCGCTCTGGAGCACTGTTTATGACGTAAGCAGAACACCTCTTGCTGTCCCATTCTCAGAGCTCCTGAGTTAAGTAATCTGCTACTCTTGGTGCGAATGCCAGAGGAAAATATTTCCAATGTGTCTGGCATATAGAAACTAAACCTGGAGAACACTTTTGTCAGGAGCTTGCACCTGCACCTTACACACACACAGATTTGCATCACATATAAATGGCCATGCTCTTTCTTCGACAAGTTGAAAGCTGCTGTCAGAAGGCTGTGCTCCTTGTCAGATGGAAGCAGCAGCACGCACATAGCAGTTTGGCAAGCACTAAAGAGCCACAGAAGATCGTGGTCTAGCAAAATGAGGCAGGAAAAAGCATATGGCTACATGTTCTCTTGTTGTCGCCTAACAACAGGTAGCAGCATAAACCAGATGCGGGTGAAGTTCTTGCAGGCGACATCTAACGTCAAATGAGCAAGCGGGCTTACCACAGCTGCTGTCCTCTTGCAGTCTGAAAGCTTTGCGCACAAGCCGGATGCAAAGCACCTTCCTTTACCTTTTGGCAGTGCTCGTGCATTGCCAGCACTAGGCGGGAATGGTCACTATCCCGCACACACGTTTCGTTGTGCCCGTTGCTAAGCGCTCTGGAGCACTGTTTATGACGTAAGCGGAACACCTCTTGCTGTTCCATTCTCAGAGCTCCTGGGTTAAGTAATCTGCAACTCTTGGTGCGAATGATAGAGGAAAATATTTCCAAAGTGTCTGGCATATAGAAACTGAACCTAGAGAACACCTTTGTCAGGAGCTTGCACGTGCACCTTACACACACACAGATTTGCATCACATCTAAATGGCCAAGCTCTTTCTTAGACAAGTTGAACGCTGCTGTCAGAAGGCTGTGCTCCTTGTCAGATGGAAGCAGCAGCACGCACATAGCAGTTTGGCAAGCACTAAAGAGCCACAGAAGAGTGCGGCATAGCAAAATGAAACAGGGAAAAGCATTTGCCACATGTGCCCTTGTCGTCGCCTAACAACAGGTAGCAGCATAAACCAGATGCGGGTGAAGTTCTTGCAGTTGACATTTAACGTCAAATGAGCAAGCCGGCTTACCACAGCTATGGTCCTCTGGCAGTGTGAAAGGTTTGGCACAAGCCGCATGCTAAGCGCCTTCCTTTGCCTTTTGGCAGTGCTGCTCGTGCATTGCCAGCACTAGGCGGGAATGGTCACTATCCCGCACACACGATTCGTTGTGCCCGGTGCCAAGCGCTCTGGAGCACTGTTTATGACGAAAGCGGAACACATCTTGCTGCTCCATTCTCAGAGCTCCTGAGTTAAGCAATCTGCTACTCTTGGTGCGAATGCCAGAGGAAAATATTTCCAATGTGTCTGGCATATAGAAACTAAACCTGGAGAACACTTTTGTCAGGAGCTTGCACCTGCACCTTACACACACACAGATTTGCATCACATCTAAATGGCCAAGCTCTTTCTTAGACAAGTTGAAAGCTGCTGTCAGAAGGCTGTGCTCCTTGTCAGATGGAAGCAGCAGCACGTATATAGGAGTTTGGAAAGAACTAAAGAGCCACAGAAGAGCGTGGTCTAGCAAAATGGGCCAGGAAAAAACATTTGCTACATGTGCTCTTGTTGTCGCCTACAACAGGTAGCAGCATAAACCAGATGCGGGTGAAGTTCTTGCAAGTGACATCTAACGTCAAATGAGCAAGCGGGCTTACCACAGCTGCGGTCCTCTGGCAGTCTGAAAGCTTTGCACACAAGCCGGATGCTAAGCGCCTTCCTTTGCCTTTTGGCAGTGCTCGTGCATTGCCAGCACTAGGCGTGAATGCTCACTATCCCGCACACACGATTTGTTGTGCCCGTTGCCAAGCGCTCTGGAGCACTGTTTATGACGAAAGCGGAACACCTCTTGCCGCTCCATTCTCAGAGCTCCTGAGTTAAGCAACCTGCGACTCTTGATGCGAATGCCAGAGGAAAACATTTCCAATGTGTCTGGCAGGGAGAAACTGAACCCGGAATACACCTTTGTCAGGAGCTGGCACCTGCACCTTACACACACACAGATTTGCATCACATTTAAATGGCCAAGCTCTTTCTTCGACAAGTTGAAAGCTGCTGTCAGAAGGCTGTGCTCCTTGTCAGATGGAAGCAGCAGCACGTATATAGGAGTTTGGAAAGAACTAAAGAGCCACAGAAGAGCGTGGTCTAGCAAAATGGGCCAGGAAAAAACATTTGCTACATGTGCTCTTGTTGTCGCCTACAACAGGTAGCAGCATAAACCAGATGCGGGTGAAGTTCTTGCAAGTGACATCTAACGTCAAATGAGCAAGCGGGCTTACCACAGCTGCGGTCCTCTTGCAGTCTGAAAGCTTTGCGCACAAGCCGGATGCAAAGCGCCTTCCTTTGCCTTTTGGCAGTGCTGCTCGTGCATTGCCAGCACTAGGCGGGAATGGTCACTATCCCGCACACACGATTCGTTGTGCCCGGTGCCAAGCGCTCTGGAGCACTGTTTATGACGAAAGCGGAACACATCTTGCTGCTCCATTCTCAGAGCTCCTGAGTTAAGCAATCTGCTACTCTTGGTGCGAATGCCAGAGGAAAATATTTCCAATGTGTCTGGCATATAGAAACTAAACCTGGAGAACACTTTTGTCAGGAGCTTGCACCTGCACCTTACACACACACAGATTTGCATCACATCTAAATGGCCAAGCTCTTTCTTCGACAAGTTGAAAGCTGCTGTCAGAAGGCTGTGCTCCTTGTCAGATGGAAGCAGCAGCACGCACATAGGAGTTTGGTAAGAATTAAAGAGCCACAGAAGAGCGTGGTCTAGCAAAACGGGGCAGGAAAAAGCATATCGCTACATGTGCCCTTGTTGTCGCCTAACAACAGGTAGCAGCATAAACCAGATGCGGGTGAAGTTCTTGCAGGTGACACCTAACGTCAAATGAGCAAGCGGGCTTACCACAGCTGCGGTCCTCTGGCAGTCTGAAAGCTTTGCACACAAGCCGGATGCTAAGCGCCTTCCTTTGCCTTTTGGCAGTGCTCGTGCATTGCCAGCACTAGGCGTGAATGCTCACTATCCCGCACACACGATTTGTTGTGCCCGTTGCCAAGCGCTCTGGAGCACTGTTTATGATGAAAGCGGAACACCTCTTGCCGCTCCATTCTCAGAGCTCCTGAGTTAAGCAACCTGCGACTCTTGATGCGAATGCCAGAGGAAAACATTTCCAATGTGTCTGGCAGGGAGAAACTGAACCCGGAATACACCTTTGTCAGGAGCTGGCACCTGCACCTTACACACACACAGATTTGCATCACATTTAAATGGCCAAGCTCTTTCTTCGACAAGTTGAAAGCTGCTGTCAGAAGGCTGTGCTCCTTGTCAGATGGAAGCAGCAGCACGTATATAGGAGTTTGGAAAGAACTAAAGAGCCACAGAAGAGCGTGGTCTAGCAAAATGGGCCAGGAAAAAACATTTGCTACATGTGCTCTTGTTGTCGCCTACAACAGGTAGCAGCATAAACCAGATGCGGGTGAAGTTCTTGCAAGTGACATCTAACGTCAAATGAGCAAGCGGGCTTACCACAGCTGCGGTCCTCTTGCAGTCTGAAAGCTTTGCGCACAAGCCGCATGCTAAGCGCCTTCCTTTGCCTTTTGGCAGTGCTGCTCGTGCATTGCCAGCACTAGGCGTGAATGCTCACTGTCCCGCACACACGTTTCGTTGTGGCGGTTGCTAAGCGCTCTGGAGCACTGTTTATGACGTAAGCAGAACACCTCTTGCTGTTCCATTCTCAGAGCTCCTGAGTTAAGTAATCTGCTACTCTTGGTGCGAATGCCAGAGGAAAATATTTCCAATGTGTCTGGCATATAGAAACTAAACCTGGAGAACACTTTTGTCAGGAGCTTGCACCTGCACCTTACACACAGACAGATTTGCATCACATCTAAATGGCCAAGCTCTTTCTTCGACAAGTTGAAAGCTGCTGTCAGAAGGCTGTGCTCCTTGTCAGATGGAAGCAGCAGCACGCACATAGCAGTTTGGCAAGCACTAAAGAGCCACAGAAGATCGTGGTCTAGCAAAATGAGGCAGGAAAAAGCATATGGCTACATGTTCTCTTGTTGTCGCCTAACAACAGGTAGCAGCATAAACCAGATGCGGGTGAAGTTCTTGCAGGCGACATCTAACGTCAAATGAGCAAGCGGGCTTACCACAGCTGCTGTCCTCTTGCAGTCTGAAAGCTTTGCACACAAGCCGGATGCTAAGCGCCTTCCTTTGCCTTTTGGCAGTGCTCGTGCATTGCCAGCACTAGGCGTGAATGCTCACTATCCCGCACACACGATTTGTTGTGCCCGTTGCCAAGCGCTCTGGAGCACTGTTTATGACGAAAGCGGAACTCATCTTGCCGCTCCATTCTCAGAGCTCCTGAGTTAAGCAACCTGCGACTCTTGATGCGAATGCCAGAGGAAAACATTTCCAATGTGTCTGGCAGGGAGAAACTGAACCCGGAATACACCTTTGTCAGGAGCTGGCACCTGCACCTTACACACACACAGATTTGCATCACATTTAAATGGCCAAGCTCTTTCTTCGACAAGTTGAAAGCTGCTGTCAGAAGGCTGTGCTCCTTGTCAGATGGAAGCAGCAGCACGTATATAGGAGTTTGGAAAGAACTAAAGAGCCACAGAAGAGCGTGGTCTAGCAAAATGGGCCAGGAAAAAACATTTGCTACATGTGCTCTTGTTGTCGCCTACAACAGGTAGCAGCATAAACCAGATGCGGGTGAAGTTCTTGCAAGTGACATCTAACGTCAAATGAGCAAGCGGGCTTACCACAGCTGCGGTCCTCTTGCAGTCTGAAAGCTTTGCGCACAAGCCGGATGCAAAGCGCCTTCCTTTGCCTTTTGGCAGTGCTGCTCGTGCATTGCCAGCACTAGGCGTGAATGCTCACTGTCCCGCACACACGTTTCGTTGTGGCGGTTGCTAAGCGCTCTGGAGCACTGTTTATGACGAAAGCGGAACACATCTTGCTGCTCCATTCTCAGAGCTCCTGAGTTAAGCAATCTGCTACTCTTGGTGCGAATGCCAGAGGAAAATATTTCCAATGTGTCTGGCATATAGAAACTAAACCTGGAGAACACTTTTGTCAGGAGCTTGCACCTGCACCTTACACACACACAGATTTGCATCACATCTAAATGGCCAAGCTCTTTCTTCGACAAGTTGAAAGCTGCTGTCAGAAGGCTGTGCTCCTTGTCAGATGGAAGCAGCAGCACGCACATAGCAGTTTGGCAAGCACTAAAGAGCCACAGAAGATCGTGGTCTAGCAAAATGAGGCAGGAAAAAGCATATGGCTACATGTTCTCTTGTTGTCGCCTAACAACAGGTAGCAGCATAAACCAGATGCGGGTGAAGTTCTTGCAGGCGACATCTAACGTCAAATGAGCAAGCGGGCTTACCACAGCTGCTGTCCTCTTGCAGTCTGAAAGCTTTGCACACAAGCCGGATGCTAAGCGCCTTCCTTTGCCTTTTGGCAGTGCTCGTGCATTGCCAGCACTAGGCGTGAATGCTCACTATCCTGCACACACGATTTGTTGTGCCCGTTGCCAAGCGCTCTGGAGCACTGTTTATGACGAAAGCGGAACTCATCTTGCCGCTCCATTCTCAGAGCTCCTGAGTTAAGCAACCTGCGACTCTTGATGCGAATGCCAGAGGAAAACATTTCCAATGTGTCTGGCAGGGAGAAACTGAACCCGGAATACACCTTTGTCAGGAGCTGGCACCTGCACCTTACACACACACAGATTTGCATCACATTTAAATGGCCAAGCTCTTTCTTCGACAAGTTGAAAGCTGCTGTCAGAAGGCTGTGCTCCTTGTCAGATGGAAGCAGCAGCACGTATATAGGAGTTTGGAAAGAACTAAAGAGCCACAGAAGAGCGTGGTCTAGCAAAATGGGCCAGGAAAAAACATTTGCTACATGTGCTCTTGTTGTCGCCTACAACAGGTAGCAGCATAAACCAGATGCGGGTGAAGTTCTTGCAAGTGACATCTAACGTCAAATGAGCAAGCGGGCTTACCACAGCTGCGGTCCTCTTGCAGTCTGAAAGCTTTGCGCACAAGCCGGATGCAAAGCGCCTTCCTTTGCCTTTTGGCAGTGCTGCTCGTGCATTGCCAGCACTAGGCGTGAATGCTCACTGTCCCGCACACACGTTTCGTTGTGGCGGTTGCTAAGCGCTCTGGAGCACTGTTTATGACGAAAGCGGAACACATCTTGCTGCTCCATTCTCAGAGCTCCTGAGTTAAGCAATCTGCTACTCTTGGTGCGAATGCCAGAGGAAAATATTTCCAATGTGTCTGGCATATAGAAACTAAACCTGGAGAACACTTTTGTCAGGAGCTTGCACCTGCACCTTACACACACACAGATTTGCATCACATCTAAATGGCCAAGCTCTTTCTTCGACAAGTTGAAAGCTGCTGTCAGAAGGCTGTGCTCCTTGTCAGATGGAAGCAGCAGCACGCACATAGGAGTTTGGTAAGAATTAAAGAGCCACAGAAGAGCGTGGTCTAGCAAAACGGGGCAGGAAAAAGCATATCGCTACATGTGCCCTTGTTGTCGCCTAACAACAGGTAGCAGCATAAACCAGATGCGGGTGAAGTTCTTGCAGGTGACACCTAACGTCAAATGAGCAAGCGGGCTTACCACAGCTGCGGTCCTCTGGCAGTCTGAAAGCTTTGCACACAAGCCGGATGCAAAGCGCCTTCCTTTGCCTTTTGGCAGTGCTCGTGCATTGCCAGCACTAGGCGGGAATGCTCACTATCCCGCACACACGATTTGTTGTGCCCGTTGCCAAGCGCTCTGGAGCACTGTTTATGACGAAAGCGGAACACCTCTTGCCGCTCCATTCTCAGAGCTCCTGAGTTAAGCAACCTGCGACTCTTGATGCGAATGCCAGAGGAAAACATTTCCAATGTGTCTGGCAGGGAGAAACTGAACCCGGAATACACCTTTGTCAGGAGCTGGCACCTGCACCTTACACACACACAGATTTGCATCACATTTAAATGGCCAAGCTCTTTCTTCGACAAGTTGAAAGCTGCTGTCAGAAGGCTGTGCTCCTTGTCAGATGGAAGCAGCAGCACGTATATAGGAGTTTGGAAAGAACTAAAGAGCCACAGAAGAGCGTGGTCTAGCAAAATGGGCCAGGAAAAAACATTTGCTACATGTGCTCTTGTTGTCGCCTACAACAGGTAGCAGCATAAACCAGATGCGGGTGAAGTTCTTGCAAGTGACATCTAACGTCAAATGAGCAAGCGGGCTTACCACAGCTGCGGTCCTCTTGCAGTCTGAAAGCTTTGCGCACAAGCCGGATGCAAAGCGCCTTCCTTTGCCTTTTGGCAGTGCTGCTCGTGCATTGCCAGCACTAGGCGTGAATGCTCACTGTCCCGCACACACGTTTCGTTGTGGCGGTTGCTAAGCGCTCTGGAGCACTGTTTATGACGTAAGCAGAACACCTCTTGCTGTTCCATTCTCAGAGCTCCTGAGTTAAGTAATCTGCTACTCTTGGTGCGAATGCCAGAGGAAAATATTTCCAATGTGTCTGGCATATAGAAACTAAACCTGGAGAACACTTTTGTCAGGAGCTTGCACCTGCACCTTACACACAGACAGATTTGCATCACATCTAAATGGCCAAGCTCTTTCTTCGACAAGTTGAAAGCTGCTGTCAGAAGGCTGTGCTCCTTGTCAGATGGAAGCAGCAGCACGCACATAGCAGTTTGGCAAGCACTAAAGAGCCACAGAAGATCGTGGTCTAGCAAAATGAGGCAGGAAAAAGCATATGGCTACATGTTCTCTTGTTGTCGCCTAACAACAGGTAGCAGCATAAACCAGATGCGGGTGAAGTTCTTGCAGGCGACATCTAACGTCAAATGAGCAAGCGGGCTTACCACAGCTGCTGTCCTCTTGCAGTCTGAAAGCTTTGCACACAAGCCGGATGCTAAGCGCCTTCCTTTGCCTTTTGGCAGTGCTCGTGCATTGCCAGCACTAGGCGTGAATGCTCACTATCCCGCACACACGATTTGTTGTGCCCGTTGCCAAGCGCTCTGGAGCACTGTTTATGACGAAAGCGGAACTCATCTTGCCGCTCCATTCTCAGAGCTCCTGAGTTAAGCAACCTGCGACTCTTGATGCGAATGCCAGAGGAAAACATTTCCAATGTGTCTGGCAGGGAGAAACTGAACCCGGAATACACCTTTGTCAGGAGCTGGCACCTGCACCTTACACACACACAGATTTGCATCACATTTAAATGGCCAAGCTCTTTCTTCGACAAGTTGAAAGCTGCTGTCAGAAGGCTGTGCTCCTTGTCAGATGGAAGCAGCAGCACGTATATAGGAGTTTGGAAAGAACTAAAGAGCCACAGAAGATCGTGGTCTAGCAAAATGGGCCAGGAAAAAACATTTGCTACATGTGCTCTTGTTGTCGCCTACAACAGGTAGCAGCATAAACCAGATGCGGGTGAAGTTCTTGCAAGTGACATCTAACGTCAAATGAGCAAGCGGGCTTACCACAGCTGCGGTCCTCTTGCAGTCTGAAAGCTTTGCGCACAAGCCGGATGCAAAGCGCCTTCCTTTGCCTTTTGGCAGTGCTGCTCGTGCATTGCCAGCACTAGGCATGAATGCTCACTGTCCCGCACACACGTTTCGTTGTGGCGGTTGCTAAGCGCTCTGGAGCACTGTTTATGACGTAAGCAGAACACCTCTTGCTGTTCCATTCTCAGAGCTCCTGAGTTAAGTAATCTGCTACTCTTGGTGCGAATGCCAGAGGAAAATATTTCCAATGTGTCTGGCATATAGTAACTAAACCTGGAGAACACTTTTGTCAGGAGCTTGCACGTGCACCTTACACACAGACAGATTTGCATCACATATAAATGGCCATGCTCTTTCTTCGACAAGTTGAAAGCTGCTGTCAGAAGGCTGTGCTCCTTGTCAGATGGAAGCAGCAGCACGCACATAGCAGTTTGGCAAGCACTAAAGAGCCACAGAAGATCGTGGTCTAGCAAAATGAGGCAGGAAAAAGCATATGGCTACATGTTCTCTTGTTGTCGCCTAACAACAGGTAGCAGCATAAACCAGATGCGGGTGAAGTTCTTGCAGGCGACATCTAACGTCAAATGAGCAAGCGGGCTTACCACAGCTGCTGTCCTCTTGCAGTCTGAAAGCTTTGCGCACAAGCCGGATGCAAAGCACCTTCCTTTACCTTTTGGCAGTGCTCGTGCATTGCCAGCACTAGGCGGGAATGGTCACTATCCCGCACACACGTTTCGTTGTGCCCGTTGCTAAGCGCTCTGGAGCACTGTTTATGACGTAAGCGGAACACCTCTTGCTGTTCCATTCTCAGAGCTCCTGGGTTAAGTAATCTGCAACTCTTGGTGCGAATGATAGAGGAAAATATTTCCAAAGTGTCTGGCATATAGAAACTGAACCTAGAGAACACCTTTGTCAGGAGCTTGCACGTGCACCTTACACACACACAGATTTGCATCACATCTAAATGGCCAAGCTCTTTCTTCGACAAGTTGAACGCTGCTGTCAGAAGGCTGTGCTCCTTGTCAGATGGAAGCAGCAGCACGTATATAGGAGTTTGGAAAGAACTAAAGAGCCACAGAAGAGCGTGGTCTAGCAAAATGGGCCAGGAAAAAACATTTGCTACATGTGCTCTTGTTGTCGCCTACAACAGGTAGCAGCATAAACCAGATGCGGGTGAAGTTCTTGCAAGTGACATCTAACGTCAAATGAGCAAGCGGGCTTACCACAGCTGCGGTCCTCTTGCAGTCTGAAAGCTTTGCGCACAAGCCGGATGCAAAGCGCCTTCCTTTGCCTTTTGGCAGTGCTGCTCGTGCATTGCCAGCACTAGGCGGGAATGGTCACTATCCCGCACACACGATTCGTTGTGCCCGGTGCCAAGCGCTCTGGAGCACTGTTTATGACGAAAGCGGAACACATCTTGCTGCTCCATTCTCAGAGCTCCTGAGTTAAGCAATCTGCTACTCTTGGTGCGAATGCCAGAGGAAAATATTTCCAATGTGTCTGGCATATAGAAACTAAACCTGGAGAACACTTTTGTCAGGAGCTTGCACCTGCACCTTACACACACACAGATTTGCATCACATCTAAATGGCCAAGCTCTTTCTTCGACAAGTTGAAAGCTGCTGTCAGAAGGCTGTGCTCCTTGTCAGATGGAAGCAGCAGCACGCACATAGGAGTTTGGTAAGAACTAAAGAGCCACAGAAGAGCGTGGTCTAGCAAAACGGGGCAGGAAAAAGCATATCGCTACATGTGCCCTTGTTGTCGCCTAACAACAGGTAGCAGCATAAACCAGATGCGGGTGAAGTTCTTGCAGGTGACACCTAACGTCAAATGAGCAAGCGGGCTTACCACAGCTGCGGTCCTCTGGCAGTCTGAAAGCTTTGCACACAAGCCGGATGCTAAGCGCCTTCCTTTGCCTTTTGGCAGTGCTCGTGCATTGCCAGCACTAGGCGTGAATGCTCACTATCCCGCACACACGATTTGTTGTGCCCGTTGCCAAGCGCTCTGGAGCACTGTTTATGACGAAAGCGGAACACCTCTTGCCGCTCCATTCTCAGAGCTCCTGAGTTAAGCAACCTGCGACTCTTGATGCGAATGCCAGAGGAAAACATTTCCAATGTGTCTGGCAGGGAGAAACTGAACCCGGAATACACCTTTGTCAGGAGCTGGCACCTGCACCTTACACACACACAGATTTGCATCACATTTAAATGGCCAAGCTCTTTCTTCGACAAGTTGAAAGCTGCTGTCAGAAGGCTGTGCTCCTTGTCAGATGGAAGCAGCAGCACGTATATAGGAGTTTGGAAAGAACTAAAGAGCCACAGAAGAGCGTGGTCTAGCAAAATGGGCCAGGAAAAAACATTTGCTACATGTGCTCTTGTTGTCGCCTACAACAGGTAGCAGCATAAACCAGATGCGGGTGAAGTTCTTGCAAGTGACATCTAACGTCAAATGAGCAAGCGGGCTTACCACAGCTGCGGTCCTCTTGCAGTCTGAAAGCTTTGCGCACAAGCCGGATGCAAAGCGCCTTCCTTTGCCTTTTGGCAGTGCTGCTCGTGCATTGCCAGCACTAGGCGTGAATGCTCACTGTCCCGCACACACGTTTCGTTGTGGCGGTTGCTAAGCGCTCTGGAGCACTGTTTATGACGTAAGCAGAACACCTCTTGCTGTTCCATTCTCAGAGCTCCTGGGTTAAGTAATCTGCAACTCTTGGTGCGAATGATAGAGGAAAATATTTCCAAAGTGTCTGGCATATAGAAACTGAACCTAGAGAACACCTTTGTCAGGAGCTTGCACGTGCACCTTACACACACACAGATTTGCATCACATCTAAATGGCCAAGCTCTTTCTTCGACAAGTTGAAAGCTGCTGTCAGAAGGCTGTGCTCCTTGTCAGATGGAAGCAGCAGCACGCACATAGGAGTTTGGTAAGAACTAAAGAGCCACAGAAGAGCGTGGTCTAGCAAAACGGGGCAGGAAAAAGCATATCGCTACATGTGCCCTTGTTGTCGCCTAACAACAGGTAGCAGCATAAACCAGATGCGGGTGAAGTTCTTGCAGGTGACACCTAACGTCAAATGAGCAAGCGGGCTTACCACAGCTGCGGTCCTCTGGCAGTCTGAAAGCTTTGCACACAAGCCGGATGCTAAGCGCCTTCCTTTGCCTTTTGGCAGTGCTCGTGCATTGCCAGCACTAGGCGTGAATGCTCACTATCCCGCACACACGATTTGTTGTGCCCGTTGCCAAGCGCTCTGGAGCACTGTTTATGACGAAAGCGGAACACCTCTTGCCGCTCCATTCTCAGAGCTCCTGAGTTAAGCAACCTGCGACTCTTGATGCGAATGCCAGAGGAAAACATTTCCAATGTGTCTGGCAGGGAGAAACTGAACCCGGAATACACCTTTGTCAGGAGCTGGCACCTGCACCTTACACACACACAGATTTGCATCACATTTAAATGGCCAAGCTCTTTCTTAGACAAGTTGAAAGCTGCTGTCAGAAGGCTGTGCTCCTTGTCAGATGGAAGCAGCAGCACGTATATAGGAGTTTGGAAAGAACTAAAGAGCCACAGAAGAGCGTGGTCTAGCAAAATGGGCCAGGAAAAAACATTTGCTACATGTGCTCTTGTTGTCGCCTACAACAGGTAGCAGCATAAACCAGATGCGGGTGAAGTTCTTGCAAGTGACATCTAACGTCAAATGAGCAAGCGGGCTTACCACAGCTGCGGTCCTCTTGCAGTCTGAAAGCTTTGCGCACAAGCCGGATGCAAAGCGCCTTCCTTTGCCTTTTGGCAGTGCTGCTCGTGCATTGCCAGCACTAGGCGTGAATGCTCACTGTCCCGCACACACGTTTCGTTGTGGCGGTTGCTAAGCGCTCTGGAGCACTGTTTATGACGTAAGCAGAACACCTCTTGCTGTTCCATTCTCAGAGCTCCTGAGTTAAGTAATCTGCTACTCTTGGTGCGAATGCCAGAGGAAAATATTTCCAATGTGTCTGGCATATAGAAACTAAACCTGGAGAACACTTTTGTCAGGAGCTTGCACCTGCACCTTACACACAGACAGATTTGCATCACATCTAAATGGCCAAGCTCTTTCTTCGACAAGTTGAAAGCTGCTGTCAGAAGGCTGTGCTCCTTGTCAGATGGAAGCAGCAGCACGCACATAGCAGTTTGGCAAGCACTAAAGAGCCACAGAAGATCGTGGTCTAGCAAAATGAGGCAGGAAAAAGCATATGGCTACATGTTCTCTTGTTGTCGCCTAACAACAGGTAGCAGCATAAACCAGATGCGGGTGAAGTTCTTGCAGGCGACATCTAACGTCAAATGAGCAAGCGGGCTTACCACAGCTGCTGTCCTCTTGCAGTCTGAAAGCTTTGCACACAAGCCGGATGCTAAGCGCCTTCCTTTGCCTTTTGGCAGTGCTCGTGCATTGCCAGCACTAGGCGTGAATGCTCACTATCCCGCACACACGATTTGTTGTGCCCGTTGCCAAGCGCTCTGGAGCACTGTTTATGACGAAAGCGGAACTCATCTTGCCGCTCCATTCTCAGAGCTCCTGAGTTAAGCAACCTGCGACTCTTGATGCGAATGCCAGAGGAAAACATTTCCAATGTGTCTGGCAGGGAGAAACTGAACCCGGAATACACCTTTGTCAGGAGCTGGCACCTGCACCTTACACACACACAGATTTGCATCACATTTAAATGGCCAAGCTCTTTCTTCGACAAGTTGAAAGCTGCTGTCAGAAGGCTGTGCTCCTTGTCAGATGGAAGCAGCAGCACGTATATAGGAGTTTGGAAAGAACTAAAGAGCCACAGAAGATCGTGGTCTAGCAAAATGGGCCAGGAAAAAACATTTGCTACATGTGCTCTTGTTGTCGCCTACAACAGGTAGCAGCATAAACCAGATGCGGGTGAAGTTCTTGCAAGTGACATCTAACGTCAAATGAGCAAGCGGGCTTACCACAGCTGCGGTCCTCTTGCAGTCTGAAAGCTTTGCGCACAAGCCGGATGCAAAGCGCCTTCCTTTGCCTTTTGGCAGTGCTGCTCGTGCATTGCCAGCACTAGGCGTGAATGCTCACTGTCCCGCACACACGTTTCGTTGTGGCGGTTGCTAAGCGCTCTGGAGCACTGTTTATGACGTAAGCAGAACACCTCTTGCTGTTCCATTCTCAGAGCTCCTGAGTTAAGTAATCTGCTACTCTTGGTGCGAATGCCAGAGGAAAATATTTCCAATGTGTCTGGCATATAGTAACTAAACCTGGAGAACACTTTTGTCAGGAGCTTGCACGTGCACCTTACACACAGACAGATTTGCATCACATATAAATGGCCATGCTCTTTCTTCGACAAGTTGAAAGCTGCTGTCAGAAGGCTGTGCTCCTTGTCAGATGGAAGCAGCAGCACGCACATAGCAGTTTGGCAAGCACTAAAGAGCCACAGAAGATCGTGGTCTAGCAAAATGAGGCAGGAAAAAGCATATGGCTACATGTTCTCTTGTTGTCGCCTAACAACAGGTAGCAGCATAAACCAGATGCGGGTGAAGTTCTTGCAGGCGACATCTAACGTCAAATGAGCAAGCGGGCTTACCACAGCTGCTGTCCTCTTGCAGTCTGAAAGCTTTGCGCACAAGCCGGATGCAAAGCACCTTCCTTTACCTTTTGGCAGTGCTCGTGCATTGCCAGCACTAGGCGGGAATGGTCACTATCCCGCACACACATTTCGTTGTGCCCGTTGCTAAGCGCTCTGGAGCACTGTTTATGACGTAAGCGGAACACCTCTTGCTGTTCCATTCTCAGAGCTCCTGGGTTAAGTAATCTGCAACTCTTGGTGCGAATGATAGAGGAAAATATTTCCAAAGTGTCTGGCATATAGAAACTGAACCTAGAGAACACCTTTGTCAGGAGCTTGCACGTGCACCTTACACACACACAGATTTGCATCACATCTAAATGGCCAAGCTCTTTCTTCGACAAGTTGAACGCTGCTGTCAGAAGGCTGTGCTCCTTGTCAGATGGAAGCAGCAGCACGTATATAGGAGTTTGGAAAGAACTAAAGAGCCACAGAAGAGCGTGGTCTAGCAAAATGGGCCAGGAAAAAACATTTGCTACATGTGCTCTTGTTGTCGCCTACAACAGGTAGCAGCATAAACCAGATGCGGGTGAAGTTCTTGCAAGTGACATCTAACGTCAAATGAGCAAGCGGGCTTACCACAGCTGCGGTCCTCTTGCAGTCTGAAAGCTTTGCGCACAAGCCGGATGCAAAGCGCCTTCCTTTGCCTTTTGGCAGTGCTGCTCGTGCATTGCCAGCACTAGGCGGGAATGGTCACTATCCCGCACACACGATTCGTTGTGCCCGGTGCCAAGCGCTCTGGAGCACTGTTTATGACGAAAGCGGAACACATCTTGCTGCTCCATTCTCAGAGCTCCTGAGTTAAGCAATCTGCTACTCTTGGTGCGAATGCCAGAGGAAAATATTTCCAATGTGTCTGGCATATAGAAACTAAACCTGGAGAACACTTTTGTCAGGAGCTTGCACCTGCACCTTACACACACACAGATTTGCATCACATCTAAATGGCCAAGCTCTTTCTTCGACAAGTTGAAAGCTGCTGTCAGAAGGCTGTGCTCCTTGTCAGATGGAAGCAGCAGCACGCACATAGGAGTTTGGTAAGAACTAAAGAGCCACAGAAGAGCGTGGTCTAGCAAAACGGGGCAGGAAAAAGCATATCGCTACATGTGCCCTTGTTGTCGCCTAACAACAGGTAGCAGCATAAACCAGATGCGGGTGAAGTTCTTGCAGGTGACACCTAACGTCAAATGAGCAAGCGGGCTTACCACAGCTGCGGTCCTCTGGCAGTCTGAAAGCTTTGCACACAAGCCGGATGCTAAGCGCCTTCCTTTGCCTTTTGGCAGTGCTCGTGCATTGCCAGCACTAGGCGTGAATGCTCACTATCCCGCACACACGATTTGTTGTGCCCGTTGCCAAGCGCTCTGGAGCACTGTTTATGACGAAAGCGGAACACCTCTTGCCGCTCCATTCTCAGAGCTCCTGAGTTAAGCAACCTGCGACTCTTGATGCGAATGCCAGAGGAAAACATTTCCAATGTGTCTGGCAGGGAGAAACTGAACCCGGAATACACCTTTGTCAGGAGCTGGCACCTGCACCTTACACACACACAGATTTGCATCACATTTAAATGGCCAAGCTCTTTCTTAGACAAGTTGAAAGCTGCTGTCAGAAGGCTGTGCTCCTTGTCAGATGGAAGCAGCAGCACGTATATAGGAGTTTGGAAAGAACTAAAGAGCCACAGAAGAGCGTGGTCTAGCAAAATGGGCCAGGAAAAAACATTTGCTACATGTGCTCTTGTTGTCGCCTACAACAGGTAGCAGCATAAACCAGATGCGGGTGAAGTTCTTGCAAGTGACATCTAACGTCAAATGAGCAAGCGGGCTTACCACAGCTGCGGTCCTCTTGCAGTCTGAAAGCTTTGCGCACAAGCCGGATGCAAAGCGCCTTCCTTTGCCTTTTGGCAGTGCTGCTCGTGCATTGCCAGCACTAGGCGTGAATGCTCACTGTCCCGCACACACGTTTCGTTGTGGCGGTTGCTAAGCGCTCTGGAGCACTGTTTATGACGTAAGCAGAACACCTCTTGCTGTTCCATTCTCAGAGCTCCTGGGTTAAGTAATCTGCAACTCTTGGTGCGAATGATAGAGGAAAATATTTCCAAAGTGTCTGGCATATAGAAACTGAACCTAGAGAACACCTTTGTCAGGAGCTTGCACGTGCACCTTACACACACACAGATTTGCATCACATCTAAATGGCCAAGCTCTTTCTTCGACAAGTTGAAAGCTGCTGTCAGAAGGCTGTGCTCCTTGTCAGATGGAAGCAGCAGCACGCACATAGGAGTTTGGTAAGAACTAAAGAGCCACAGAAGAGCGTGGTCTAGCAAAACGGGGCAGGAAAAAGCATATCGCTACATGTGCCCTTGTTGTCGCCTAACAACAGGTAGCAGCATAAACCAGATGCGGGTGAAGTTCTTGCAGGTGACACCTAACGTCAAATGAGCAAGCGGGCTTACCACAGCTGCGGTCCTCTGGCAGTCTGAAAGCTTTGCACACAAGCCGGATGCTAAGCGCCTTCCTTTGCCTTTTGGCAGTGCTCGTGCATTGCCAGCACTAGGCGTGAATGCTCACTATCCCGCACACACGATTTGTTGTGCCCGTTGCCAAGCGCTCTGGAGCACTGTTTATGACGAAAGCGGAACACCTCTTGCCGCTCCATTCTCAGAGCTCCTGAGTTAAGCAACCTGCGACTCTTGATGCGAATGCCAGAGGAAAACATTTCCAATGTGTCTGGCAGGGAGAAACTGAACCCGGAATACACCTTTGTCAGGAGCTGGCACCTGCACCTTACACACACACAGATTTGCATCACATTTAAATGGCCAAGCTCTTTCTTCGACAAGTTGAAAGCTGCTGTCAGAAGGCTGTGCTCCTTGTCAGATGGAAGCAGCAGCACGTATATAGGAGTTTGGAAAGAACTAAAGAGCCACAGAAGAGCGTGGTCTAGCAAAATGGGCCAGGAAAAAACATTTGCTACATGTGCTCTTGTTGTCGCCTACAACAGGTAGCAGCATAAACCAGATGCGGGTGAAGTTCTTGCAAGTGACATCTAACGTCAAATGAGCAAGCGGGCTTACCACAGCTGCGGTCCTCTTGCAGTCTGAAAGCTTTGCGCACAAGCCGGATGCAAAGCGCCTTCCTTTGCCTTTTGGCAGTGCTGCTCGTGCATTGCCAGCACTAGGCGTGAATGCTCACTGTCCCGCACACACGTTTCGTTGTGGCGGTTGCTAAGCGCTCTGGAGCACTGTTTATGACGTAAGCAGAACACCTCTTGCTGTTCCATTCTCAGAGCTCCTGAGTTAAGTAATCTGCTACTCTTGGTGCGAATGCCAGAGGAAAATATTTCCAATGTGTCTGGCATATAGAAACTAAACCTGGAGAACACTTTTGTCAGGAGCTTGCACCTGCACCTTACACACACACAGATTTGCATCACATCTAAATGGCCAAGCTCTTTCTTCGACAAGTTGAAAGCTGCTGTCAGAAGGCTGTGCTCCTTGTCAGATGGAAGCAGCAGCACGCACATAGCAGTTTGGCAAGCACTAAAGAGCCACAGAAGATCGTGGTCTAGCAAAATGAGGCAGGAAAAAGCATATGGCTACATGTTCTCTTGTTGTCGCCTAACAACAGGTAGCAGCATAAACCAGATGCGGGTGAAGTTCTTGCAGGCGACATCTAACGTCAAATGAGCAAGCGGGCTTACCACAGCTGCTGTCCTCTTGCAGTCTGAAAGCTTTGCACACAAGCCGGATGCTAAGCGCCTTCCTTTGCCTTTTGGCAGTGCTCGTGCATTGCCAGCACTAGGCGTGAATGCTCACTATCCCGCACACACGATTTGTTGTGCCCGTTGCCAAGCGCTCTGGAGCACTGTTTATGACGAAAGCGGAACTCATCTTGCCGCTCCATTCTCAGAGCTCCTGAGTTAAGCAACCTGCGACTCTTGATGCGAATGCCAGAGGAAAACATTTCCAATGTGTCTGGCAGGGAGAAACTGAACCCGGAATACACCTTTGTCAGGAGCTGGCACCTGCACCTTACACACACACAGATTTGCATCACATTTAAATGGCCAAGCTCTTTCTTCGACAAGTTGAAAGCTGCTGTCAGAAGGCTGTGCTCCTTGTCAGATGGAAGCAGCAGCACGTATATAGGAGTTTGGAAAGAACTAAAGAGCCACAGAAGAGCGTGGTCTAGCAAAATGGGCCAGGAAAAAACATTTGCTACATGTGCTCTTGTTGTCGCCTACAACAGGTAGCAGCATAAACCAGATGCGGGTGAAGTTCTTGCAAGTGACATCTAACGTCAAATGAGCAAGCGGGCTTACCACAGCTGCGGTCCTCTTGCAGTCTGAAAGCTTTGCGCACAAGCCGGATGCAAAGCGCCTTCCTTTGCCTTTTGGCAGTGCTGCTCGTGCATTGCCAGCACTAGGCGTGAATGCTCACTGTCCCGCACACACGTTTCGTTGTGGCGGTTGCTAAGCGCTCTGGAGCACTGTTTATGACGTAAGCAGAACACCTCTTGCTGTTCCATTCTCAGAGCTCCTGAGTTAAGTAATCTGCTACTCTTGGTGCGAATGCCAGAGGAAAATATTTCCAATGTGTCTGGCATATAGAAACTAAACCTGGAGAACACTTTTGTCAGGAGCTTGCACGTGCACCTTACACACAGACAGATTTGCATCACATATAAATGGCCATGCTCTTTCTTCGACAAGTTGAAAGCTGCTGTCAGAAGGCTGTGCTCCTTGTCAGATGGAAGCAGCAGCACGCACATAGCAGTTTGGCAAGCACTAAAGAGCCACAGAAGATCGTGGTCTAGCAAAATGAGGCAGGAAAAAGCATATGGCTACATGTTCTCTTGTTGTCGCCTAACAACAGGTAGCAGCATAAACCAGATGCGGGTGAAGTTCTTGCAGGCGACATCTAACGTCAAATGAGCAAGCGGGCTTACCACAGCTGCTGTCCTCTTGCAGTCTGAAAGCTTTGCGCACAAGCCGGATGCAAAGCACCTTCCTTTACCTTTTGGCAGTGCTCGTGCATTGCCAGCACTAGGCGGGAATGGTCACTATCCCGCACACACGTTTCGTTGTGCCCGTTGCTAAGCGCTCTGGAGCACTGTTTATGACGTAAGCGGAACACCTCTTGCTGTTCCATTCTCAGAGCTCCTGGGTTAAGTAATCTGCAACTCTTGGTGCGAATGATAGAGGAAAATATTTCCAAAGTGTCTGGCATATAGAAACTGAACCTAGAGAACACCTTTGTCAGGAGCTTGCACGTGCACCTTACACACACACAGATTTGCATCACATCTAAATGGCCAAGCTCTTTCTTCGACAAGTTGAAAGCTGCTGTCAGAAGGCTGTGCTCCTTGTCAGATGGAAGCAGCAGCACGTATATAGGAGTTTGGAAAGAACTAAAGAGCCACAGAAGAGCGTGGTCTAGCAAAATGGGCCAGGAAAAAACATTTGCTACATGTGCTCTTGTTGTCGCCTACAACAGGTAGCAGCATAAACCAGATGCGGGTGAAGTTCTTGCAAGTGACATCTAACGTCAAATGAGCAAGCGGGCTTACCACAGCTGCGGTCCTCTTGCAGTCTGAAAGCTTTGCGCACAAGCCGGATGCAAAGCGCCTTCCTTTGCCTTTTGGCAGTGCTGCTCGTGCATTGCCAGCACTAGGCGGGAATGGTCACTATCCCGCACACACGATTCGTTGTGCCCGGTGCCAAGCGCTCTGGAGCACTGTTTATGACGAAAGCGGAACACATCTTGCTGCTCCATTCTCAGAGCTCCTGAGTTAAGCAATCTGCTACTCTTGGTGCGAATGCCAGAGGAAAATATTTCCAATGTGTCTGGCATATAGAAACTAAACCTGGAGAACACTTTTGTCAGGAGCTTGCACCTGCACCTTACACACACACAGATTTGCATCACATCTAAATGGCCAAGCTCTTTCTTCGACAAGTTGAAAGCTGCTGTCAGAAGGCTGTGCTCCTTGTCAGATGGAAGCAGCAGCACGCACATAGGAGTTTGGTAAGAACTAAAGAGCCACAGAAGAGCGTGGTCTAGCAAAACGGGGCAGGAAAAAGCATATCGCTACATGTGCCCTTGTTGTCGCCTAACAACAGGTAGCAGCATAAACCAGATGCGGGTGAAGTTCTTGCAGGTGACACCTAACGTCAAATGAGCAAGCGGGCTTACCACAGCTGCGGTCCTCTGGCAGTCTGAAAGCTTTGCACACAAGCCGGATGCTAAGCGCCTTCCTTTGCCTTTTGGCAGTGCTCGTGCATTGCCAGCACTAGGCGTGAATGCTCACTATCCCGCACACACGATTTGTTGTGCCCGTTGCCAAGCGCTCTGGAGCACTGTTTATGACGAAAGCGGAACACCTCTTGCCGCTCCATTCTCAGAGCTCCTGAGTTAAGCAACCTGCGACTCTTGATGCGAATGCCAGAGGAAAACATTTCCAATGTGTCTGGCAGGGAGAAACTGAACCCGGAATACACCTTTGTCAGGAGCTGGCACCTGCACCTTACACACACACAGATTTGCATCACATTTAAATGGCCAAGCTCTTTCTTAGACAAGTTGAAAGCTGCTGTCAGAAGGCTGTGCTCCTTGTCAGATGGAAGCAGCAGCACGTATATAGGAGTTTGGAAAGAACTAAAGAGCCACAGAAGAGCGTGGTCTAGCAAAATGGGCCAGGAAAAAACATTTGCTACATGTGCTCTTGTTGTCGCCTACAACAGGTAGCAGCATAAACCAGATGCGGGTGAAGTTCTTGCAAGTGACATCTAACGTCAAATGAGCAAGCGGGCTTACCACAGCTGCGGTCCTCTTGCAGTCTGAAAGCTTTGCGCACAAGCCAGATGCAAAGCGCCTTCCTTTGCCTTTTGGCAGTGCTGCTCGTGCATTGCCAGCACTAGGCGTGAATGCTCACTGTCCCGCACACACGTTTCGTTGTGGCGGTTGCTAAGCGCTCTGGAGCACTGTTTATGACGTAAGCAGAACACCTCTTGCTGTTCCATTCTCAGAGCTCCTGGGTTAAGTAATCTGCAACTCTTGGTGCGAATGATAGAGGAAAATATTTCCAAAGTGTCTGGCATATAGAAACTGAACCTAGAGAACACCTTTGTCAGGAGCTTGCACGTGCACCTTACACACACACAGATTTGCATCACATCTAAATGGCCAAGCTCTTTCTTAGACAAGTTGAAAGCTGCTGTCAGAAGGCTGTGCTCCTTGTCAGATGGAAGCAGCAGCACGCACATAGCAGTTTGGCAAGCACTAAAGAGCCACAGAAGAGTGCGGCATAGCAAAATGAAACAGGGAAAAGCATTTGCCACATGTGCCCTTGTCGTCGCCTAACAACAGGTAGCAGCATAAACCAGATGCGGGTGAAGTTCTTGCAGTTGACATTTAACGTCAAATGAGCAAGCCGGCTTACCACAGCTATGGTCCTCTGGCAGTGTGAAAGGTTTGGCACAAGCCGCATGCTAAGCGCCTTCCTTTGCCTTTTGGCAGTGCTGCTCGTGCATTGCCAGCACTAGGCGGGAATGGTCACTATCCCGCACACACGATTCGTTGTGCCCGGTGCCAAGCGCTCTGGAGCACTGTTTATGACGAAAGCGGAACACATCTTGCTGCTCCATTCTCAGAGCTCCTGAGTTAAGCAATCTGCTACTCTTGGTGCGAATGCCAGAGGAAAATATTTCCAATGTGTCTGGCATATAGAAACTAAACCTGGAGAACACTTTTGTCAGGAGCTTGCACCTGCACCTTACACACACACAGATTTGCATCACATCTAAATGGCCAAGCTCTTTCTTCGACAAGTTGAAAGCTGCTGTCAGAAGGCTGTGCTCCTTGTCAGATGGAAGCAGCAGCACGCACATAGGAGTTTGGTAAGAACTAAAGAGCCACAGAAGAGCGTGGTCTAGCAAAACGGGGCAGGAAAAAGCATATCGCTACATGTGCCCTTGTTGTCGCCTAACAACAGGTAGCAGCATAAACCAGATGCGGGTGAAGTTCTTGCAGGTGACACCTAACGTCAAATGAGCAAGCGGGCTTACCACAGCTGCGGTCCTCTGGCAGTCTGAAAGCTTTGCACACAAGCCGGATGCTAAGCGCCTTCCTTTGCCTTTTGGCAGTGCTCGTGCATTGCCAGCACTAGGCGGGAATGCTCACTATCCCGCACACACGATTTGTTGTGCCCGTTGCCAAGCGCTCTGGAGCACTGTTTATGATGAAAGCGGAACTCATCTTGCCGCTCCATTCTCAGAGCTCCTGAGTTAAGCAACCTGCGACTCTTGATGCGAATGCCAGAGGAAAACATTTCCAATGTGTCTGGCAGGGAGAAACTGAACCCGGAATACACCTTTGTCAGGAGCTGGCACCTGCACCTTACACACACACAGATTTGCATCACATTTAAATGGCCAAGCTCTTTCTTAGACAAGTTGAAAGCTGCTGTCAGAAGGCTGTGCTCCTTGTCAGATGGAAGCAGCAGCACGTATATAGGAGTTTGGAAAGAACTAAAGAGCCACAGAAGAGCGTGGTCTAGCAAAATGGGCCAGGAAAAAACATTTGCTACATGTGCTCTTGTTGTCGCCTACAACAGGTAGCAGCATAAACTAGATGCGGGTGAAGTTCTTGCAAGTGACATCTAACGTCAAATGAGCAAGCGGGCTTACCACAGCTGCGGTCCTCTTGCAGTCTGAAAGCTTTGCGCACAAGCCGGATGCAAAGCGCCTTCCTTTGCCTTTTGGCAGTGCTGCTCGTGCATTGCCAGCACTAGGCGTGAATGCTCACTGTCCCGCACACACGTTTCGTTGTGGCGGTTGCTAAGCGCTCTGGAGCACTGTTTATGACGTAAGCAGAACACCTCTTGCTGTTCCATTCTCAGAGCTCCTGAGTTAAGTAATCTGCTACTCTTGGTGCGAATGCCAGAGGAAAATATTTCCAATGTGTCTGGCATATAGAAACTAAACCTGGAGAACACTTTTGTCAGGAGCTTGCACCTGCACCTTACACACACACAGATTTGCATCACATATAAATGGCCACGCTCTTTCTTAGGCTAGTTGAAAGCTGCTGTCAGAAGGCTGTGCTCCTTGTCAGATGGAAGCAGCAGCACGCACATAGCAGTTTGGCAAGCACTAAAGAGCCACAGAAGATCGTGGTCTAGCAAAATGAGGCAGGAAAAAGCATATGGCTACATGTTCTCTTGTTGTCGCCTAACAACAGGTAGCAGCATAAACCAGATGCGGGTGAAGTTCTTGCAGGCGACATCTAACGTCAAATGAGCAAGCGGGCTTACCACAGCTGCTGTCCTCTTGCAGTCTGAAAGCTTTGCGCACAAGCCGGATGCAAAGCACCTTCCTTTACCTTTTGGCAGTGCTCGTGCATTGCCAGCACTAGGCGGGAATGGTCACTATCCCGCACACACGTTTCGTTGTGCCCATTGCTAAGCGCTCTGGAGCACTGTTTATGACGTAAGCGGAACACCTCTTGCTGTTCCATTCTCAGAGCTCCTGGGTTAAGTAATCTGCAACTCTTGGTGCGAATGATAGAGGAAAATATTTCCAAAGTGTCTGGCATATAGAAACTGAACCTAGAGAACACCTTTGTCAGGAGCTTGCACGTGCACCTTACACACACACAGATTTGCATCACATCTAAATGGCCAAGCTCTTTCTTAGACAAGTTGAACGCTGCTGTCAGAAGGCTGTGCTCCTTGTCAGATGGAAGCAGCAGCACGCACATAGCAGTTTGGCAAGCACTAAAGAGCCACAGAAGAGTGCGGCATAGCAAAATGAAACAGGGAAAAGCATTTGCCACATGTGCCCTTGTCGTCGCCTAACAACAGGTAGCAGCATAAACCAGATGCGGGTGAAGTTCTTGCAGTTGACACCTAACGTCAAATGAGCAAGCGGGCTTACCACAGCTGCGGTCCTCTGGCAGTCTGAAAGCTTTGCACACAAGCCGGATGCTAAGCGCCTTCCTTTGCCTTTTGGCAGTGCTCGTGCATTGCCAGCACTAGGCGTGAATGCTCACTATCCCGCACACACGATTTGTTGTGCCCGTTGCCAAGCGCTCTGGAGCACTGTTTATGACGAAAGCGGAACACCTCTTGCCGCTCCATTCTCAGAGCTCCTGAGTTAAGCAATCTGCTACTCTTGGTGCGAATGCCAGAGGAAAATATTTCCAAAGTGTCTGGCATATAGAAACTGAACCTAGAGAACACCTTTGTCAGGAGCTTGCACGTGCACCTTACACACACACAGATTTGCATCACATCTAAATGGCCAAGCTCTTTCTTAGACAAGTTGAACGCTGCTGTCAGAAGGCTGTGCTCCTTGTCAGATGGAAGCAGCAGCACGCACATAGGAGTTTGGTAAGAACTAAAGAGCCACAGAAGAGCGTGGTCTAGCAAAACGGGGCAGGAAAAAGCATATCGCTACATGTGCCCTTGTTGTCGCCTAACAACAGGTAGCAGCATAAACCAGATGCGGGTGAAGTTCTTGCAGGTGACACCTAACGTCAAATGAGCAAGCGGGCTTACCACAGCTGCGGTCCTCTGGCAGTCTGAAAGCTTTGCACACAAGCCGGATGCTAAGCGCCTTCCTTTGCCTTTTGGCAGTGCTCGTGCATTGCCAGCACTAGGCGTGAATGCTCACTATCCCGCACACACGATTTGTTGTGCCCGTTGCCAAGCGCTCTGGAGCACTGTTTATGACGAAAGCGGAACACCTCTTGCCGCTCCATTCTCAGAGCTCCTGAGTTAAGCAACCTGCGACTCTTGATGCGAATGCCAGAGGAAAACATTTCCAATGTGTCTGGCAGGGAGAAACTGAACCCGGAATACACCTTTGTCAGGAGCTGGCACCTGCACCTTACACACACACAGATTTGCATCACATTTAAATGGCCAAGCTCTTTCTTAGACAAGTTGAAAGCTGCTGTCAGAAGGCTGTGCTCCTTGTCAGATGGAAGCAGCAGCACGTATATAGGAGTTTGGAAAGAACTAAAGAGCCACAGAAGAGCGTGGTCTAGCAAAATGGGCCAGGAAAAAACATTTGCTACATGTGCTCTTGTTGTCGCCTACAACAGGTAGCAGCATAAACCAGATGCGGGTGAAGTTCTTGCAAGTGACATCTAACGTCAAATGAGCAAGCGGGCTTACCACAGCTGCGGTCCTCTTGCAGTCTGAAAGCTTTGCGCACAAGCCGGATGCAAAGCGCCTTCCTTTGCCTTTTGGCAGTGCTGCTCGTGCATTGCCAGCACTAGGCGTGAATGCTCACTGTCCCGCACACACGTTTCGTTGTGGCGGTTGCTAAGCGCTCTGGAGCACTGTTTATGACGTAAGCAGAACACCTCTTGCTGTTCCATTCTCAGAGCTCCTGGGTTAAGTAATCTGCAACTCTTGGTGCGAATGATAGAGGAAAATATTTCCAAAGTGTCTGGCATATAGAAACTGAACCTAGAGAACACCTTTGTCAGGAGCTTGCACGTGCACCTTACACACACACAGATTTGCATCACATCTAAATGGCCAAGCTCTTTCTTAGACAAGTTGAAAGCTGCTGTCAGAAGGCTGTGCTCCTTGTCAGATGGAAGCAGCAGCACGCACATAGCAGTTTGGCAAGCACTAAAGAGCCACAGAAGAGTGCGGCATAGCAAAATGAAACAGGGAAAAGCATTTGCCACATGTGCCCTTGTCGTCGCCTAACAACAGGTAGCAGCATAAACCAGATGCGGGTGAAGTTCTTGCAGTTGACATTTAACGTCAAATGAGCAAGCCGGCTTACCACAGCTATGGTCCTCTGGCAGTGTGAAAGGTTTGGCACAAGCCGCATGCTAAGCGCCTTCCTTTGCCTTTTGGCAGTGCTCGTGCATTGCCAGCACTAGGCGGGAATGGTCACTATCCCGCACACACGATTCGTTGTGCCCGGTGCCAAGCGCTCTGGAGCACTGTTTATGACGAAAGCGGAACACATCTTGCTGCTCCATTCTCAGAGCTCCTGAGTTAAGCAATCTGCTACTCTTGGTGCGAATGCCAGAGGAAAATATTTCCAATGTGTCTGGCATATAGAAACTAAACCTGGAGAACACTTTTGTCAGGAGCTTGCACCTGCACCTTACACACACACAGATTTGCATCACATCTAAATGGCCAAGCTCTTTCTTCGACAAGTTGAAAGCTGCTGTCAGAAGGCTGTGCTCCTTGTCAGATGGAAGCAGCAGCACGCACATAGGAGTTTGGTAAGAACTAAAGAGCCACAGAAGAGCGTGGTCTAGCAAAACGGGGCAGGAAAAAGCATATCGCTACATGTGCCCTTGTTGTCGCCTAACAACAGGTAGCAGCATAAACCAGATGCGGGTGAAGTTCTTGCAGGTGACACCTAACGTCAAATGAGCAAGCGGGCTTACCACAGCTGCGGTCCTCTGGCAGTCTGAAAGCTTTGCACACAAGCCGGATGCTAAGCGCCTTCCTTTGCCTTTTGGCAGTGCTCGTGCATTGCCAGCACTAGGCGGGAATGCTCACTATCCCGCACACACGATTTGTTGTGCCCGTTGCCAAGCGCTCTGGAGCACTGTTTATGATGAAAGCGGAACTCATCTTGCCGCTCCATTCTCAGAGCTCCTGAGTTAAGCAACCTGCGACTCTTGATGCGAATGCCAGAGGAAAACATTTCCAATGTGTCTGGCAGGGAGAAACTGAACCCGGAATACACCTTTGTCAGGAGCTGGCACCTGCACCTTACACACACACAGATTTGCATCACATTTAAATGGCCAAGCTCTTTCTTCGACAAGTTGAAAGCTGCTGTCAGAAGGCTGTGCTCCTTGTCAGATGGAAGCAGCAGCACGTATATAGGAGTTTGGAAAGAACTAAAGAGCCACAGAAGAGCGTGGTCTAGCAAAATGGGCCAGGAAAAAACATTTGCTACATGTGCTCTTGTTGTCGCCTACAACAGGTAGCAGCATAAACTAGATGCGGGTGAAGTTCTTGCAAGTGACATCTAACGTCAAATGAGCAAGCGGGCTTACCACAGCTGCGGTCCTCTTGCAGTCTGAAAGCTTTGCGCACAAGCCGGATGCAAAGCGCCTTCCTTTGCCTTTTGGCAGTGCTGCTCGTGCATTGCCAGCACTAGGCGTGAATGCTCACTGTCCCGCACACACGTTTCGTTGTGGCGGTTACTAAGCGCTCTGGAGCACTGTTTATGACGTAAGCAGAACACCTCTTGCTGTTCCATTCTCAGAGCTCCTGAGTTAAGTAATCTGCTACTCTTGGTGCGAATGCCAGAGGAAAATATTTCCAATGTGTCTGGCATATAGAAACTAAACCTGGAGAACACTTTTGTCAGGAGCTTGCACCTGCACCTTACACACACACAGATTTGCATCACATCTAAATGGCCATGCTCTTTCTTCGACAAGTTGAAAGCTGCTGTCAGAAGGCTGTGCTCCTTGTCAGATGGAAGCAGCAGCACGTATATAGGAGTTTGGAAAGAACTAAAGAGCCACAGAAGAGCGTGGTCTAGCAAAATGGGCCAGGAAAAAACATTTGCTACATGTGCTCTTGTTGTCGCCTACAACAGGTAGCAGCATAAACCAGATGCGGGTGAAGTTCTTGCAAGTGACATCTAACGTCAAATGAGCAAGCGGGCTTACCACAGCTGCGGTCCTCTTGCAGTCTGAAAGCTTTGCGCACAAGCCGCATGCTAAGCGCCTTCCTTTGCCTTTTGGCAGTGCTGCTCGTGCATTGCCAGCACTAGGCGTGAATGCTCACTGTCCCGCACACACGTTTCGTTGTGGCGGTTGCTAAGCGCTCTGGAGCACTGTTTATGACGTAAGCAGAACACCTCTTGCTGTTCCATTCTCAGAGCTCCTGAGTTAAGTAATCTGCTACTCTTGGTGCGAATGCCAGAGGAAAATATTTCCAATGTGTCTGGCATATAGAAACTAAACCTGGAGAACACTTTTGTCAGGAGCTTGCACCTGCACCTTACACACACACAGATTTGCATCACATATAAATGGCCATGCTCTTTCTTCGACAAGTTGAAAGCTGCTGTCAGAAGGCTGTGCTCCTTGTCAGATGGAAGCAGCAGCACGCACATAGCAGTTTGGCAAGCACTAAAGAGCCACAGAAGATCGTGGTCTAGCAAAATGAGGCAGGAAAAAGCATATGGCTACATGTTCTCTTGTTGTCGCCTAACAACAGGTAGCAGCATAAACCAGATGCGGGTGAAGTTCTTGCAGGCGACATCTAACGTCAAATGAGCAAGCGGGCTTACCACAGCTGCTGTCCTCTTGCAGTCTGAAAGCTTTGGGCACAAGCCGGATGCAAAGCACCTTCCTTTACCTTTTGGCAGTGCTCGTGCATTGCCAGCACTAGGCGGGAATGGTCACTATCCCGCACACACGTTTCGTTGTGCCCGTTGCTAAGCGCTCTGGAGCACTGTTTATGACGTAAGCGGAACACCTCTTGCTGTTCCATTCTCAGAGCTCCTGGGTTAAGTAATCTGCAACTCTTGGTGCGAATGATAGAGGAAAATATTTCCAAAGTGTCTGGCATATAGAAACTGAACCTAGAGAACACCTTTGTCAGGAGCTTGCACGTGCACCTTACACACACACAGATTTGCATCACATCTAAATGGCCAAGCTCTTTCTTAGACAAGTTGAACGCTGCTGTCAGAAGGCTGTGCTCCTTGTCAGATGGAAGCAGCAGCACGCACATAGCAGTTTGGCAAGCACTAAAGAGCCACAGAAGAGTGCGGCATAGCAAAATGAAACAGGGAAAAGCATTTGCCACATGTGCCCTTGTCGTCGCCTAACAACAGGTAGCAGCATAAACCAGATGCGGGTGAAGTTCTTGCAGTTGACATTTAACGTCAAATGAGCAAGCCGGCTTACCACAGCTATGGTCCTCTGGCAGTGTGAAAGGTTTGGCACAAGCCGCATGCTAAGCGCCTTCCTTTGCCTTTTGGCAGTGCTGCTCGTGCATTGCCAGCACTAGGCGGGAATGCTCACTGTCCCGCACACACGTTTCGTTGTGGCGGTTGCTAAGCGCTCTGGAGCACTGTTTATGACGTAAGCAGAACACCTCTTGCTGTTCCATTCTCAGAGCTCCTGAGTTAAGTAATCTGCTACTCTTGGTGCGAATGCCAGAGGAAAATATTTCCAATGTGTCTGGCATATAGAAACTAAACCTGGAGAACACTTTTGTCAGGAGCTTGCACCTGCACCTTACACACACACAGATTTGCATCACATCTAAATGGCCATGCTCTTTCTTCGACAAGTTGAAAGCTGCTGTCAGAAGGCTGTGCTCCTTGTCAGATGGAAGCAGCAGTACGCACATAGCAGTTTGGCAAGCACTAAAGAGCCACAGAAGATCGTGGTCTAGCAAAATGAGGCAGGAAAAAGCATATGGCTACATGTTCTCTTGTTGTCGCCTAACAACAGGTAGCAGCATAAACCAGATGCGGGTGAAGTTCTTGCAGGCGACACCTAACGTCAAATGAGCAAGCGGGCTTACCACAGCTGCTGTCCTCTTGCAGTCTGAAAGCTTTGCACACAAGCCGGATGCTAAGCGCCTTCCTTTGCCTTTTGGCAGTGCTCGTGCATTGCCAGCACTAGGCGTGAATGCTCACTATCCCGCACACACGATTTGTTGTGCCCGTTGCCAAGCGCTCTGGAGCACTGTTTATGACGAAAGCGGAACTCATCTTGCCGCTCCATTCTCAGAGCTCCTGAGTTAAGCAACCTGCGACTCTTGATGCGAATGCCAGAGGAAAACATTTCCAATGTGTCTGGCAGGGAGAAACTGAACCCGGAATACACCTTTGTCAGGAGCTGGCACCTGCACCTTACACACACACAGATTTGCATCACATTTAAATGGCCAAGCTCTTTCTTAGACAAGTTGAAAGCTGCTGTCAGAAGGCTGTGCTCCTTGTCAGATGGAAGCAGCAGCACGTATATAGGAGTTTGGAAAGAACTAAAGAGCCACAGAAGAGCGTGGTCTAGCAAAATGGGCCAGGAAAAAACATTTGCTACATGTGCTCTTGTTGTCGCCTACAACAGGTAGCAGCATAAACCAGATGCGGGTGAAGTTCTTGCAAGTGACATCTAACGTCAAATGAGCAAGCGGGCTTACCACAGCTGCGGTCCTCTTGCAGTCTGAAAGCTTTGCGCACAAGCCGGATGCAAAGCGCCTTCCTTTGCCTTTTGGCAGTGCTGCTCGTGCATTGCCAGCACTAGGCGTGAATGCTCACTGTCCCGCACACACGTTTCGTTGTGGCGGTTGCTAAGCGCTCTGGAGCACTGTTTATGACGTAAGCAGAACACCTCTTGCTGTTCCATTCTCAGAGCTCCTGAGTTAAGTAATCTGCTACTCTTGGTGCGAATGCCAGAGGAAAATATTTCCAATGTGTCTGGCATATAGAAACTAAACCTGGAGAACACTTTTGTCAGGAGCTTGCACCTGCACCTTACACACACACAGATTTGCATCACATATAAATGGCCACGCTCTTTCTTCGACAAGTTGAAAGCTGCTGTCAGAAGGCTGTGCTCCTTGTCAGATGGAAGCAGCAGCACGCACATAGCAGTTTGGCAAGCACTAAAGAGCCACAGAAGATCGTGGTCTAGCAAAATGAGGCAGGAAAAAGCATATGGCTACATGTTCTCTTGTTGTCGCCTAACAACAGGTAGCAGCATAAACCAGATGCGGGTGAAGTTCTTGCAGGCGACATCTAACGTCAAATGAGCAAGCGGGCTTACCACAGCTGCTGTCCTCTTGCAGTCTGAAAGCTTTGCGCACAAGCCGGATGCAAAGCACCTTCCTTTACCTTTTGGCAGTGCTCGTGCATTGCCAGCACTAGGCGGGAATGGTCACTATCCCGCACACACGTTTCGTTGTGCCCGTTGCTAAGCGCTCTGGAGCACTGTTTATGACGTAAGCGGAACACCTCTTGCTGTTCCATTCTCAGAGCTCCTGGGTTAAGTAATCTGCAACTCTTGGTGCGAATGATAGAGGAAAATATTTCCAAAGTGTCTGGCATATAGAAACTGAACCTAGAGAACACCTTTGTCAGGAGCTTGCACGTGCACCTTACACACACACAGATTTGCATCACATCTAAATGGCCAAGCTCTTTCTTAGACAAGTTGAACGCTGCTGTCAGAAGGCTGTGCTCCTTGTCAGATGGAAGCAGCAGCACGCACATAGCAGTTTGGCAAGCACTAAAGAGCCACAGAAGAGTGCGGCATAGCAAAATGAAACAGGGAAAAGCATTTGCCACATGTGCCCTTGTCGTCGCCTAACAACAGGTAGCAGCATAAACCAGATGCGGGTGAAGTTCTTGCAGTTGACATTTAACGTCAAATGAGCAAGCCGGCTTACCACAGCTATGGTCCTCTGGCAGTGTGAAAGGTTTGGCACAAGCCGCATGCTAAGCGCCTTCCTTTGCCTTTTGGCAGTGCTGCTCGTGCATTGCCAGCACTAGGCGGGAATGGTCACTATCCCGCACACACGATTCGTTGTGCCCGGTGCCAAGCGCTCTGGAGCACTGTTTATGACGAAAGCGGAACACATCTTGCTGCTCCATTCTCAGAGCTCCTGAGTTAAGCAATCTGCTACTCTTGGTGCGAATGCCAGAGGAAAATATTTCCAATGTGTCTGGCATATAGAAACTAAACCTGGAGAACGCTTTTGTCAGGAGCTTGCACCTGCACCTTACACACACACAGATTTGCATCACATCTAAATGGCCAAGCTCTTTCTTCGACAAGTTGAAAGCTGCTGTCAGAAGGCTGTGCTCCTTGTCAGATGGAAGCAGCAGCACGCACATAGGAGTTTGGTAAGAACTAAAGAGCCACAGAAGAGCGTGGTCTAGCAAAACGGGGCAGGAAAAAGCATATCGCTACATGTGCCCTTGTTGTCGCCTAACAACAGGTAGCAGCATAAACCAGATGCGGGTGAAGTTCTTGCAGGTGACACCTAACGTCAAATGAGCAAGCGGGCTTACCACAGCTGCGGTCCTCTGGCAGTCTGAAAGCTTTGCACACAAGCCGGATGCTAAGCGCCTTCCTTTGCCTTTTGGCAGTGCTCGTGCATTGCCAGCACTAGGCGGGAATGCTCACTATCCCGCACACACGATTTGTTGTGCCCGTTGCCAAGCGCTCTGGAGCACTGTTTATGATGAAAGCGGAACTCATCTTGCCGCTCCATTCTCAGAGCTCCTGAGTTAAGCAACCTGCGACTCTTGATGCGAATGCCAGAGGAAAACATTTCCAATGTGTCTGGCAGGGAGAAACTGAACCCGGAATACACCTTTGTCAGGAGCTGGCACCTGCACCTTACACACACACAGATTTGCATCACATTTAAATGGCCAAGCTCTTTCTTCGACAAGTTGAAAGCTGCTGTCAGAAGGCTGTGCTCCTTGTCAGATGGAAGCAGCAGCACGTATATAGGAGTTTGGAAAGAACTAAAGAGCCACAGAAGAGCGTGGTCTAGCAAAATGGGCCAGGAAAAAACATTTGCTACATGTGCTCTTGTTGTCGCCTACAACAGGTAGCAGCATAAACTAGATGCGGGTGAAGTTCTTGCAAGTGACATCTAACGTCAAATGAGCAAGCGGGCTTACCACAGCTGCGGTCCTCTTGCAGTCTGAAAGCTTTGCGCACAAGCCGGATGCAAAGCGCCTTCCTTTGCCTTTTGGCAGTGCTGCTCGTGCATTGCCAGCACTAGGCGTGAATGCTCACTGTCCCGCACACACGTTTCGTTGTGGCGGTTGCTAAGCGCTCTGGAGCACTGTTTATGACGTAAGCAGAACACCTCTTGCTGTTCCATTCTCAGAGCTCCTGAGTTAAGTAATCTGCTACTCTTGGTGCGAATGCCAGAGGAAAATATTTCCAATGTGTCTGGCATATAGAAACTAAACCTGGAGAACACTTTTGTCAGGAGCTTGCACCTGCACCTTACACACACACAGATTTGCATCACATCTAAATGGCCATGCTCTTTCTTCGACAAGTTGAAAGCTGCTGTCAGAAGGCTGTGCTCCTTGTCAGATGGAAGCAGCAGCACGTATATAGGAGTTTGGAAAGAACTAAAGAGCCACAGAAGAGCGTGGTCTAGCAAAATGGGCCAGGAAAAAACATTTGCTACATGTGCTCTTGTTGTCGCCTACAACAGGTAGCAGCATAAACCAGATGCGGGTGAAGTTCTTGCAAGTGACATCTAACGTCAAATGAGCAAGCGGGCTTACCACAGCTGCGGTCCTCTTGCAGTCTGAAAGCTTTGCGCACAAGCCGGATGCAAAGCGCCTTCCTTTGCCTTTTGGCAGTGCTGCTCGTGCATTGCCAGCACTAGGCGTGAATGCTCACTGTCCCGCACACACGTTTCGTTGTGGCGGTTGCTAAGCGCTCTGGAGCACTGTTTATGACGTAAGCAGAACACCTCTTGCTGTTCCATTCTCAGAGCTCCTGAGTTAAGTAATCTGCTACTCTTGGTGCGAATGCCAGAGGAAAATATTTCCAATGTGTCTGGCATATAGAAACTAAACCTGGAGAACACTTTTGTCAGGAGCTTGCACCTGCACCTTACACACACACAGATTTGCATCACATCTAAATGGCCATGCTCTTTCTTCGACAAGTTGAAAGCTGCTGTCAGAAGGCTGTGCTCCTTGTCAGATGGAAGCAGCAGCACGCACATAGCAGTTTGGCAAGCACTAAAGAGCCACAGAAGATCGTGGTCTAGCAAAATGAGGCAGGAAAAAGCATATGGCTACATGTTCTCTTGTTGTCGCCTAACAACAGGTAGCAGCATAAACCAGATGCGGGTGAAGTTCTTGCAGGCGACATCTAACGTCAAATGAGCAAGCGGGCTTACCACAGCTGCTGTCCTCTTGCAGTCTGAAAGCTTTGCGCACAAGCCGGATGCAAAGCACCTTCCTTTACCTTTTGGCAGTGCTCGTGCATTGCCAGCACTAGGCGGGAATGGTCACTATCCCGCACACACGTTTCGTTGTGCCCGTTGCTAAGCGCTCTGGAGCACTGTTTATGACGTAAGCGGAACACCTCTTGCTGTTCCATTCTCAGAGCTCCTGGGTTAAGTAATCTGCAACTCTTGGTGCGAATGATAGAGGAAAATATTTCCAAAGTGTCTGGCATATAGAAACTGAACCTAGAGAACACCTTTGTCAGGAGCTTGCACGTGCACCTTACACACACACAGATTTGCATCACATCTAAATGGCCAAGCTCTTTCTTAGACAAGTTGAACGCTGCTGTCAGAAGGCTGTGCTCCTTGTCAGATGGAAGCAGCAGCACGCACATAGCAGTTTGGCAAGCACTAAAGAGCCACAGAAGAGTGCGGCATAGCAAAATGAAACAGGGAAAAGCATTTGCCACATGTGCCCTTGTCGTCGCCTAACAACAGGTAGCAGCATAAACCAGATGCGGGTGAAGTTCTTGCAGTTGACATTTAACGTCAAATGAGCAAGCCGGCTTACCACAGCTATGGTCCTCTGGCAGTGTGAAAGGTTTGGCACAAGCCGCATGCTAAGCGCCTTCCTTTGCCTTTTGGCAGTGCTGCTCGTGCATTGCCAGCACTAGGCGGGAATGGTCACTATCCCGCACACACGATTCGTTGTGCCCGGTGCCAAGCGCTCTGGAGCACTGTTTATGACGAAAGCGGAACACATCTTGCTGCTCCATTCTCAGAGCTCCTGAGTTAAGCAATCTGTTACTCTTGGTGCGAATGCCAGAGGAAAATATTTCCAATGTGTCTGGCATATAGAAACTAAACCTGGAGAACACTTTTGTCAGGAGCTTGCACCTGCACCTTACACACACACAGATTTGCATCACATCTAAATGGCCAAGCTCTTTCTTCGACAAGTTGAAAGCTGCTGTCAGAAGGCTGTGCTCCTTGTCAGATGGAAGCAGCAGCACGCACATAGGAGTTTGGTAAGAACTAAAGAGCCACAGAAGAGCGTGGTCTAGCAAAACGGGGCAGGAAAAAGCATATCGCTACATGTGCCCTTGTTGTCGCCTAACAACAGGTAGCAGCATAAACCAGATGCGGGTGAAGTTCTTGCAGGTGACACCTAACGTCAAATGAGCAAGCGGGCTTACCACAGCTGCGGTCCTCTGGCAGTCTGAAAGCTTTGCACACAAGCCGGATGCTAAGCGCCTTCCTTTGCCTTTTGGCAGTGCTCGTGCATTGCCAGCACTAGGCGTGAATGCTCACTATCCCGCACACACGATTTGTTGTGCCCGTTGCCAAGCGCTCTGGAGCACTGTTTATGACGAAAGCGGAACACCTCTTGCCGCTCCATTCTCAGAGCTCCTGAGTTAAGCAACCTGCGACTCTTGATGCGAATGCCAGAGGAAAACATTTCCAATGTGTCTGGCAGGGAGAAACTGAACCCGGAATACACCTTTGTCAGGAGCTGGCACCTGCACCTTACACACACACAGATTTGCATCACATTTAAATGGCCAAGCTCTTTCTTCGACAAGTTGAAAGCTGCTGTCAGAAGGCTGTGCTCCTTGTCAGATGGAAGCAGCAGCACGTATATAGGAGTTTGGAAAGAACTAAAGAGCCACAGAAGAGCGTGGTCTAGCAAAATGAGGCAGGAAAAAGCATATGGCTACATGTTCTCTTGTTGTCGCCTACAACAGGTAGCAGCATAAACCAGATGCGGGTGAAGTTCTTGCAAGTGACATCTAACGTCAAATGAGCAAGCGGGCTTACCACAGCTGCGGTCCTCTTGCAGTCTGAAAGCTTTGCGCACAAGCCGGATGCAAAGCGCCTTCCTTTGCCTTTTGGCAGTGCTGCTCGTGCATTGCCAGCACTAGGCGTGAATGCTCACTGTCCCGCACACACGTTTCGTTGTGGCGGTTGCTAAGCGCTCTGGAGCACTGTTTATGACGTAAGCAGAACACCTCTTGCTGTTCCATTCTCAGAGCTCCTGAGTTAAGTAATCTGCTACTCTTGGTGCGAATGCCAGAGGAAAATATTTCCAATGTGTCTGGCATATAGAAACTAAACCTGGAGAACACTTTTGTCAGGAGCTTGCACCTGCACCTTACACACACACAGATTTGCATCACATCTAAATGGCCATGCTCTTTCTTCGACAAGTTGAAAGCTGCTGTCAGAAGGCTGTGCTCCTTGTCAGATGGAAGCAGCAGTACGCACATAGCAGTTTGGCAAGCACTAAAGAGCCACAGAAGATCGTGGTCTAGCAAAATGAGGCAGGAAAAAGCATATGGCTACATGTTCTCTTGTTGTCGCCTAACAACAGGTAGCAGCATAAACCAGATGCGGGTGAAGTTCTTGCAGGCGACACCTAACGTCAAATGAGCAAGCGGGCTTACCACAGCTGCTGTCCTCTTGCAGTCTGAAAGCTTTGCACACAAGCCGGATGCTAAGCGCCTTCCTTTGCCTTTTGGCAGTGCTCGTGCATTGCCAGCACTAGGCGTGAATGCTCACTATCCCGCACACACGATTTGTTGTGCCCGTTGCCAAGCGCTCTGGAGCACTGTTTATGACGAAAGCGGAACTCATCTTGCCGCTCCATTCTCAGAGCTCCTGAGTTAAGCAACCTGCGACTCTTGATGCGAATGCCAGAGGAAAACATTTCCAATGTGTCTGGCAGGGAGAAACTGAACCCGGAATACACCTTTGTCAGGAGCTGGCACCTGCACCTTACACACACACAGATTTGCATCACATTTAAATGGCCAAGCTCTTTCTTCGACAAGTTGAAAGCTGCTGTCAGAAGGCTGTGCTCCTTGTCAGATGGAAGCAGCAGCACGTATATAGGAGTTTGGAAAGAACTAAAGAGCCACAGAAGAGCGTGGTCTAGCAAAATGGGCCAGGAAAAAACATTTGCTACATGTGCTCTTGTTGTCGCCTACAACAGGTAGCAGCATAAACCAGATGCGGGTGAAGTTCTTGCAAGTGACATCTAACGTCAAATGAGCAAGCGGGCTTACCACAGCTGCGGTCCTCTTGCAGTCTGAAAGCTTTGCGCACAAGCCGGATGCAAAGCGCCTTCCTTTGCCTTTTGGCAGTGCTGCTCGTGCATTGCCAGCACTAGGCGTGAATGCTCACTGTCCCGCACACACGTTTCGTTGTGGCGGTTGCTAAGCGCTCTGGAGCACTGTTTATGACGTAAGCAGAACACCTCTTGCTGTTCCATTCTCAGAGCTCCTGAGTTAAGTAATCTGCTACTCTTGGTGCGAATGCCAGAGGAAAATATTTCCAATGTGTCTGGCATATAGAAACTAAACCTGGAGAACACTTTTGTCAGGAGCTTGCACCTGCACCTTACACACAGACAGATTTGCATCACATATAAATGGCCACGCTCTTTCTTCGACAAGTTGAAAGCTGCTGTCAGAAGGCTGTGCTCCTTGTCAGATGGAAGCAGCAGCACGCACATAGCAGTTTGGCAAGCACTAAAGAGCCACAGAAGATCGTGGTCTAGCAAAATGAGGCAGGAAAAAGCATATGGCTACATGTTCTCTTGTTGTCGCCTAACAACAGGTAGCAGCATAAACCAGATGCGGGTGAAGTTCTTGCAGGCGACATCTAACGTCAAATGAGCAAGCGGGCTTACCACAGCTGCTGTCCTCTTGCAGTCTGAAAGCTTTGCGCACAAGCCGGATGCAAAGCACCTTCCTTTACCTTTTGGCAGTGCTCGTGCATTGCCAGCACTAGGCGGGAATGGTCACTATCCCGCACACACGTTTCGTTGTGCCCGTTGCTAAGCGCTCTGGAGCACTGTTTATGACGTAAGCGGAACACCTCTTGCTGTTCCATTCTCAGAGCTCCTGGGTTAAGTAATCTGCAACTCTTGGTGCGAATGATAGAGGAAAATATTTCCAAAGTGTCTGGCATATAGAAACTGAACCTAGAGAACACCTTTGTCAGGAGCTTGCACGTGCACCTTACACACACACAGATTTGCATCACATCTAAATGGCCAAGCTCTTTCTTAGACAAGTTGAACGCTGCTGTCAGAAGGCTGTGCTCCTTGTCAGATGGAAGCAGCAGCACGCACATAGCAGTTTGGCAAGCACTAAAGAGCCACAGAAGAGTGCGGCATAGCAAAATGAAACAGGGAAAAGCATTTGCCACATGTGCCCTTGTCGTCGCCTAACAACAGGTAGCAGCATAAACCAGATGCGGGTGAAGTTCTTGCAGTTGACATTTAACGTCAAATGAGCAAGCCGGCTTACCACAGCTATGGTCCTCTGGCAGTGTGAAAGGTTTGGCACAAGCCGCATGCTAAGCGCCTTCCTTTGCCTTTTGGCAGTGCTGCTCGTGCATTGCCAGCACTAGGCGGGAATGGTCACTATCCCGCACACACGATTCGTTGTGCCCGGTGCCAAGCGCTCTGGAGCACTGTTTATGACGAAAGCGGAACACATCTTGCTGCTCCATTCTCAGAGCTCCTGAGTTAAGCAATCTGCTACTCTTGGTGCGAATGCCAGAGGAAAATATTTCCAATGTGTCTGGCATATAGAAACTAAACCTGGAGAACGCTTTTGTCAGGAGCTTGCACCTGCACCTTACACACACACAGATTTGCATCACATCTAAATGGCCAAGCTCTTTCTTCGACAAGTTGAAAGCTGCTGTCAGAAGGCTGTGCTCCTTGTCAGATGGAAGCAGCAGCACGCACATAGGAGTTTGGTAAGAACTAAAGAACCACAGAAGAGTGCGGCATAGCAAAATGAAACAGGGAAAAGCATATCGCTACATGTGCCCTTGTCGTCGCCTAACAACAGGTAGCAGCATAAACCAGATGCGGGTGAAGTTCTTGCAAGTGACATCTAACGTCAAATGAGCAAGCGGGCTTACCACAGCTGCGGTCCTCTTGCAGTCTGAAAGCTTTGCGCACAAGCCGGATGCAAAGCGCCTTCCTTTGCCTTTTGGCAGTGCTGCTCGTGCATTGCCAGCACTAGGCGTGAATGCTCACTGTCCCGCACACACGTTTCGTTGTGGCGGTTGCTAAGCGCTCTGGAGCACTGTTTATGACGTAAGCAGAACACCTCTTGCTGTTCCATTCTCAGAGCTCCTGAGTTAAGTAATCTGCTACTCTTGGTGCGAATGCCAGAGGAAAATATTTCCAATGTGTCTGGCATATAGAAACTAAACCTGGAGAACACTTTTGTCAGGAGCTTGCACCTGCACCTTACACACACACAGATTTGCATCACATCTAAATGGCCAAGCTCTTTCTTCGACAAGTTGAAAGCTGCTGTCAGAAGGCTGTGCTCCTTGTCAGATGGAAGCAGCAGCACGCACATAGCAGTTTGGCAAGCACTAAAGAGCCACAGAAGATCGTGGTCTAGCAAAATGAGGCAGGAAAAAGCATATGTCTACATGTTCTCTTGTTGTCGCCTAACAACAGGTAGCAGCATAAACCAGATGCGGGTGAAGTTCTTGCAGGCGGCACCTAACGTCAAATGAGCAAGCGGGCTTACCACAGCTGCTGTCCTCTTGCAGTCTGAAAGCTTTGCACACAAGCCGGATGCTAAGCGCCTTCCTTTGCCTTTTGGCAGTGCTCGTGCATTGCCAGCACTAGGCGTGAATGCTCACTATCCCGCACACACGATTTGTTGTGCCCGTTGCCAAGCGCTCTGGAGCACTGTTTATGACGAAAGCGGAACTCATCTTGCCGCTCCATTCTCAGAGCTCCTGAGTTAAGCAACCTGCGACTCTTGATGCGAATGCCAGAGGAAAACATTTCCAATGTGTCTGGCAGGGAGAAACTGAACCCGGAATACACCTTTGTCAGGAGCTGGCACCTGCACCTTACACACACACAGATTTGCATCACATTTAAATGGCCAAGCTCTTTCTTCGACAAGTTGAAAGCTGCTGTCAGAAGGCTGTGCTCCTTGTCAGATGGAAGCAGCAGCACGTATATAGGAGTTTGGAAAGAACAAAAGAGCCACAGAAGAGCGTGGTCTAGCAAAATGGGCCAGGAAAAAACATTTGCTACATGTGCTCTTGTTGTCGCCTACAACAGGTAGCAGCATAAACCAGATGCGGGTGAAGTTCTTGCAAGTGACATCTAACGTCAAATGAGCAAGCGGGCTTACCACAGCTGCGGTCCTCTTGCAGTCTGAAAGCTTTGCGCACAAGCCGGATGCAAAGCGCCTTCCTTTGCCTTTTGGCAGTGCTGCTCGTGCATTGCCAGCACTAGGCGTGAATGCTCACTGTCCCGCACACACGTTTCGTTGTGGCGGTTGCTAAGCGCTCTGGAGCACTGTTTATGACGTAAGCAGAACACCTCTTGCTGTTCCATTCTCAGAGCTCCTGAGTTAAGTAATCTGCTACTCTTGGTGCGAATGCCAGAGGAAAATATTTCCAATGTGTCTGGCATATAGAAACTAAACCTGGAGAACACTTTTGTCAGGAGCTTGCACCTGCACCTTACACACAGACAGATTTGCATCACATCTAAATGGCCATGCTCTTTCTTCGACAAGTTGAAAGCTGCTGTCAGAAGGCTGTGCTCCTTGTCAGATGGAAGCAGCAGCACGCACATAGCAGTTTGGCAAGCACTAAAGAGCCACAGAAGATCGTGGTCTAGCAAAATGAGGCAGGAAAAAGCATATGGCTACATGTTCTCTTGTTGTCGCCTAACAACAGGTAGCAGCATAAACCAGATGCGGGTGAAGTTCTTGCAGGCGACATCTAACGTCAAATGAGCAAGCGGGCTTACCACAGCTGCTGTCCTCTTGCAGTCTGAAAGCTTTGCGCACAAGCCGGATGCAAAGCACCTTCCTTTACCTTTTGGCAGTGCTCGTGCATTGCCAGCACTAGGCGGGAATGGTCACTATCCCGCACACACGTTTCGTTGTGCCCGTTGCTAAGCGCTCTGGAGCACTGTTTATGACGTAAGCGGAACACCTCTTGCTGTTCCATTCTCAGAGCTCCTGGGTTAAGTAATCTGCAACTCTTGGTGCGAATGATAGAGGAAAATATTTCCAAAGTGTCTGGCATATAGAAACTGAACCTAGAGAACACCTTTGTCAGGAGCTTGCACGTGCACCTTACACACACACAGATTTGCATCACATCTAAATGGCCAAGCTCTTTCTTAGACAAGTTGAACGCTGCTGTCAGAAGGCTGTGCTCCTTGTCAGATGGAAGCAGCAGCACGCACATAGCAGTTTGGCAAGCACTAAAGAGCCACAGAAGAGTGCGGCATAGCAAAATGAAACAGGGAAAAGCATTTGCCACATGTGCCCTTGTCGTCGCCTAACAACAGGTAGCAGCATAAACCAGATGCGGGTGAAGTTCTTGCAGTTGACATTTAACGTCAAATGAGCAAGCCGGCTTACCACAGCTATGGTCCTCTGGCAGTGTGAAAGGTTTGGCACAAGCCGCATGCTAAGCGCCTTCCTTTGCCTTTTGGCAGTGCTGCTCGTGCATTGCCAGCACTAGGCGGGAATGGTCACTATCCCGCACACACGATTCGTTGTGCCCGGTGCCAAGCGCTCTGGAGCACTGTTTATGACGAAAGCGGAACACATCTTGCTGCTCCATTCTCAGAGCTCCTGAGTTAAGCAATCTGCTACTCTTGGTGCGAATGCCAGAGGAAAATATTTCCAATGTGTCTGGCATATAGAAACTAAACCTGGAGAACACTTTTGTCAGGAGCTTGCACCTGCACCTTACACACACACAGATTTGCATCACATCTAAATGGCCAAGCTCTTTCTTCGACAAGTTGAAAGCTGCTGTCAGAAGGCTGTGCTCCTTGTCAGATGGAAGCAGCAGCACGCACATAGGAGTTTGGTAAGAACTAAAGAGCCACAGAAGAGCGTGGTCTAGCAAAACGGGGCAGGAAAAAGCATATCGCTACATGTGCCCTTGTTGTCGCCTAACAACAGGTAGCAGCATAAACCAGATGCGGGTGAAGTTCTTGCAGGTGACACCTAACGTCAAATGAGCAAGCGGGCTTACCACAGCTGCGGTCCTCTGGCAGTCTGAAAGCTTTGCACACAAGCCGGATGCTAAGCGCCTTCCTTTGCCTTTTGGCAGTGCTCGTGCATTGCCAGCACTAGGCGTGAATGCTCACTATCCCGCACACACGATTTGTTGTGCCCGTTGCCAAGCGCTCTGGAGCACTGTTTATGACGAAAGCGGAACACCTCTTGCCGCTCCATTCTCAGAGCTCCTGAGTTAAGCAACCTGCGACTCTTGATGCGAATGCCAGAGGAAAACATTTCCAATGTGTCTGGCAGGGAGAAACTGAACCCGGAATACACCTTTGTCAGGAGCTGGCACCTGCACCTTACACACACACAGATTTGCATCACATTTAAATGGCCAAGCTCTTTCTTCGACAAGTTGAAAGCTGCTGTCAGAAGGCTGTGCTCCTTGTCAGATGGAAGCAGCAGCACGTATATAGGAGTTTGGAAAGAACTAAAGAGCCACAGAAGAGCGTGGTCTAGCAAAATGAGGCAGGAAAAAGCATATGGCTACATGTTCTCTTGTTGTCGCCTACAACAGGTAGCAGCATAAACCAGATGCGGGTGAAGTTCTTGCAAGTGACATCTAACGTCAAATGAGCAAGCGGGCTTACCACAGCTGCGGTCCTCTTGCAGTCTGAAAGCTTTGCGCACAAGCCGGATGCAAAGCGCCTTCCTTTGCCTTTTGGCAGTGCTGCTCGTGCATTGCCAGCACTAGGCGTGAATGCTCACTGTCCCGCACACACGTTTCGTTGTGGCGGTTGCTAAGCGCTCTGGAGCACTGTTTATGACGTAAGCAGAACACCTCTTGCTGTTCCATTCTCAGAGCTCCTGAGTTAAGTAATCTGCTACTCTTGGTGCGAATGCCAGAGGAAAATATTTCCAATGTGTCTGGCATATAGAAACTAAACCTGGAGAACACTTTTGTCAGGAGCTTGCACCTGCACCTTACACACACACAGATTTGCATCACATCTAAATGGCCATGCTCTTTCTTCGACAAGTTGAAAGCTGCTGTCAGAAGGCTGTGCTCCTTGTCAGATGGAAGCAGCAGTACGCACATAGCAGTTTGGCAAGCACTAAAGAGCCACAGAAGATCGTGGTCTAGCAAAATGAGGCAGGAAAAAGCATATGGCTACATGTTCTCTTGTTGTCGCCTAACAACAGGTAGCAGCATAAACCAGATGCGGGTGAAGTTCTTGCAGGCGACACCTAACGTCAAATGAGCAAGCGGGCTTACCACAGCTGCTGTCCTCTTGCAGTCTGAAAGCTTTGCACACAAGCCGGATGCTAAGCGCCTTCCTTTGCCTTTTGGCAGTGCTCGTGCATTGCCAGCACTAGGCGTGAATGCTCACTATCCCGCACACACGATTTGTTGTGCCCGTTGCCAAGCGCTCTGGAGCACTGTTTATGACGAAAGCGGAACTCATCTTGCCGCTCCATTCTCAGAGCTCCTGAGTTAAGCAACCTGCGACTCTTGATGCGAATGCCAGAGGAAAACATTTCCAATGTGTCTGGCAGGGAGAAACTGAACCCGGAATACACCTTTGTCAGGAGCTGGCACCTGCACCTTACACACACACAGATTTGCATCACATTTAAATGGCCAAGCTCTTTCTTAGACAAGTTGAAAGCTGCTGTCAGAAGGCTGTGCTCCTTGTCAGATGGAAGCAGCAGCACGTATATAGGAGTTTGGAAAGAACTAAAGAGCCACAGAAGAGCGTGGTCTAGCAAAATGGGCCAGGAAAAAACATTTGCTACATGTGCTCTTGTTGTCGCCTACAACAGGTAGCAGCATAAACCAGATGCGGGTGAAGTTCTTGCAAGTGACATCTAACGTCAAATGAGCAAGCGGGCTTACCACAGCTGCGGTCCTCTTGCAGTCTGAAAGCTTTGCGCACAAGCCGGATGCAAAGCGCCTTCCTTTGCCTTTTGGCAGTGCTGCTCGTGCATTGCCAGCACTAGGCGTGAATGCTCACTGTCCCGCACACACGTTTCGTTGTGGCGGTTGCTAAGCGCTCTGGAGCACTGTTTATGACGTAAGCAGAACACCTCTTGCTGTTCCATTCTCAGAGCTCCTGAGTTAAGTAATCTGCTACTCTTGGTGCGAATGCCAGAGGAAAATATTTCCAATGTGTCTGGCATATAAAAACTAAACCTGGAGAACACTTTTGTCAGGAGCTTGCACCTGCACCTTACACACAGACAGATTTGCATCACATATAAATGGCCACGCTCTTTCTTCGACAAGTTGAAAGCTGCTGTCAGAAGGCTGTGCTCCTTGTCAGATGGAAGCAGCAGCACGCACATAGCAGTTTGGCAAGCACTAAAGAGCCACAGAAGATCGTGGTCTAGCAAAATGAGGCAGGAAAAAGCATATGGCTACATGTTCTCTTGTTGTCGCCTAACAACAGGTAGCAGCATAAACCAGATGCGGGTGAAGTTCTTGCAGGCGACATCTAACGTCAAATGAGCAAGCGGGCTTACCACAGCTGCTGTCCTCTTGCAGTCTGAAAGCTTTGCGCACAAGCCGGATGCAAAGCACCTTCCTTTACCTTTTGGCAGTGCTCGTGCATTGCCAGCACTAGGCGGGAATGGTCACTATCCCGCACACACGTTTCGTTGTGCCCGTTGCTAAGCGCTCTGGAGCACTGTTTATGACGTAAGCGGAACACCTCTTGCTGTTCCATTCTCAGAGCTCCTGGGTTAAGTAATCTGCAACTCTTGGTGCGAATGATAGAGGAAAATATTTCCAAAGTGTCTGGCATATAGAAACTGAACCTAGAGAACACCTTTGTCAGGAGCTTGCACGTGCACCTTACACACACACAGATTTGCATCACATCTAAATGGTCAAGCTCTTTCTTAGACAAGTTGAACGCTGCTGTCAGAAGGCTGTGCTCCTTGTCAGATGGAAGCAGCAGCACGTATATAGGAGTTTGGAAAGAACTAAAGAGCCACAGAAGAGCGTGGTCTAGCAAAATGGGCCAGGAAAAAACATTTGCTACATGTGCTCTTGTTGTCGCCTACAACAGGTAGCAGCATAAACCAGATGCGGGTGAAGTTCTTGCAAGTGACATCTAACGTCAAATGAGCAAGCGGGCTTACCACAGCTGCGGTCCTCTTGCAGTCTGAAAGCTTTGCGCACAAGCCGCATGCTAAGCGCCTTCCTTTGCCTTTTGGCAGTGCTGCTCGTGCATTGCCAGCACTAGGCGTGAATGCTCACTGTCCCGCACACACGTTTCGTTGTGGCGGTTGCTAAGCGCTCTGGAGCACTGTTTATGACGTAAGCAGAACACCTCTTGCTGTTCCATTCTCAGAGCTCCTGAGTTAAGTAATCTGCTACTCTTGGTGCGAATGCCAGAGGAAAATATTTCCAATGTGTCTGGCATATAGAAACTAAACCTGGAGAACACTTTTGTCAGGAGCTTGCACCTGCACCTTACACACACACAGATTTGCATCACATCTAAATGGCCATGCTCTTTCTTCGACAAGTTGAAAGCTGCTGTCAGAAGGCTGTGCTCCTTGTCAGATGGAAGCAGCAGCACGCACATAGCAGTTTGGCAAGCACTAAAGAGCCACAGAAGATCGTGGTCTAGCAAAATGAGGCAGGAAAAAGCATATGGCTACATGTTCTCTTGTTGTCGCCTAACAACAGGTAGCAGCATAAACCAGATGCGGGTGAAGTTCTTGCAGGCGACACCTAACGTCAAATGAGCAAGCGGGCTTACCACAGCTGCGGTCCTCTTGCAGTCTGAAAGCTTTGCACACAAGCCGGATGCTAAGCGCCTTCCTTTGCCTTTTGGCAGTGCTCGTGCATTGCCAGCACTAGGCGTGAATGCTCACTATCCCGCACACACGATTTGTTGTGCCCGTTGCCAAGCGCTCTGGAGCACTGTTTATGACGAAAGCGGAACACCTCTTGCCGTTCCATTCTCAGAGCTCCTGAGTTAAGCAACCTGCGACTCTTGATGCGAATGCCAGAGGAAAACATTTCCAATGTGTCTGGCAGGGAGAAACTGAACCCGGAATAAACCTTTGTCAGGAGCTGGCACCTGCACCTTACACACACACAGATTTGCATCACATTTAAATGGCCAAGCTCTTTCTTCGACAAGTTGAAAGCTGCTGTCAGAAGGCTGTGCTCCTTGTCAGATGGAAGCAGCAGCACGTATATAGGAGTTTGGAAAGAACTAAAGAGCCACAGAAGAGCGTGGTCTAGCAAAATGGGCCAGGAAAAAACATTTGCTACATGTGCTCTTGTTGTCGCCTACAACAGGTAGCAGCATAAACCAGATGCGGGTGAAGTTCTTGCAAGTGACATCTAACGTCAAATGAGCAAGCGGGCTTACCACAGCTGCGGTCCTCTTGCAGTCTGAAAGCTTTGCGCACAAGCCGGATGCAAAGCGCCTTCCTTTGCCTTTTGGCAGTGCTGCTCGTGCATTGCCAGCACTAGGCGTGAATGCTCACTGTCCCGCACACACGTTTCGTTGTGGCGGTTGCTAAGCGCTCTGGAGCACTCTTTATGACGTAAGCAGAACACCTCTTGCTGTTCCATTCTCAGAGCTCCTGGGTTAAGTAATCTGCAACTCTTGGTGCGAATGATAGAGGAAAATATTTCCAAAGTGTCTGGCATATAGAAACTGAACCTAGAGAACACCTTTGTCAGGAGCTTGCACGTGCACCTTACACACAGACAGATTTGCATCACATATAAATGGCCATGCTCTTTCTTCGACAAGTTGAAAGCTGCTGTCAGAAGGCTGTGCTCCTTGTCAGATGGAAGCAGCAGCACGCACATAGCAGTTTGGCAAGCACTAAAGAGCCACAGAAGAGTGCGGCATAGCAAAATGAAACAGGGAAAAGCATTTGCCACATGTGCCCTTGTCGTCGCCTAACAACAGGTAGCAGCATAAACCAGATGCGGGTGAAGTTCTTGCAGTTGACATTTAACGTCAAATGAGCAAGCCGGCTTACCACAGCTATGGTCCTCTGGCAGTGTGAAAGGTTTGGCACAAGCCGCATGCTAAGCGCCTTCCTTTGCCTTTTGGCAGTGCTCGTGCATTGCCAGCACTAGGCGGGAATGGTCACTATCCCGCACACACGTTTCGTTGTGCCTGTTGCTAAGCGCTCTGGAGCACTGTTTATGACGTAAGCGGAACACCTCTTGCTGTTCCATTCTCAGAGCTCCTGGGTTAAGTAATCTGCAACTCTTGGTGCGAATGATAGAGGAAAATATTTCCAAAGTGTCTGGCATATAGAAACTGAACCTAGAGAACACCTTTGTCAGGAGCTTGCACCTGCACCTTACACACACACAGATTTGCATCACATCTAAATGGCCAAGCTCTTTCTTAGACAAGTTGAACGCTGCTGTCAGAAGGCTGTGCTCCTTGTCAGATGGAAGCAGCAGCACGCACATAGCAGTTTGGCAAGCACTAAAGAGCCACAGAAGAGTGCGGCATAGCAAAATGAAACAGGGAAAAGCATTTGCCACATGTGCCCTTGTCGTCGCCTAACAACAGGTAGCAGCATAAACCAGATGCGGGTGAAGTTCTTGCAGTTGACATTTAACGTCAAATGAGCAAGCGGGCTTACCACAGCTATGGTCCTCTGGCAGTGTGAAAGGTTTGGCACAAGCCGCATGCTAAGCGCCTTCCTTTGCCTTTTGGCAGTGCTGCTCGTGCATTGCCAGCACTAGGCGGGAATGGTCACTATCCCGCACACACGATTCGTTGTGCCCGGTGCCAAGCGCTCTGGAGCACTGTTTATGACGAAAGCGGAACACATCTTGCTGCTCCATTCTCAGAGCTCCTGAGTTAAGCAATCTGCTACTCTTGGTGCGAATGCCAGAGGAAAATATTTCCAATGTGTCTGGCATATAGAAACTAAACCTGGAGAACACTTTTGTCAGGAGCTTGCACCTGCACCTTACACACACACAGATTTGCATCACATCTAAATGGCCAAGCTCTTTCTTCGACAAGTTGAAAGCTGCTGTCAGAAGGCTGTGCTCCTTGTCAGATGGAAGCAGCAGCACGCACATAGCAGTTTGGTAAGAACTAAAGAGCCACAGAAGAGCGTGGTCTAGCAAAACGGGGCAGGAAAAAGCATATCGCTACATGTGCCCTTGTTGTCGCCTAACAACAGGTAGCAGCATAAACCAGATGCGGGTGAAGTTCTTGCAGGTGACACCTAACGTCAAATGAGCAAGCGGGCTTACCACAGCTGCGGTCCTCTGGCAGTCTGAAAGCTTTGCACACAAGCCGGATGCTAAGCGCCTTCCTTTGCCTTTTGGCAGTGCTCGTGCATTGCCAGCACTAGGCGTGAATGCTCACTATCCCGCACACACGATTTGTTGTGCCCGTTGCCAAGCGCTCTGGAGCACTGTTTATGACGAAAGCGGAACACCTCTTGCCGCTCCATTCTCAGAGCTCCTGAGTTAAGCAACCTGCGACTCTTGATGCGAATGCCAGAGGAAAACATTTCCAATGTGTCTGGCAGGGAGAAACTGAACCCGGAATACACCTTTGTCAGGAGCTGGCACCTGCACCTTACACACACACAGATTTGCATCACATTTAAATGGCCAAGCTCTTTCTTAGACAAGTTGAAAGCTGCTGTCAGAAGGCTGTGCTCCTTGTCAGATGGAAGCAGCAGCACGTATATAGGAGTTTGGAAAGAACTAAAGAGCCACAGAAGAGCGTGGTCTAGCAAAATGGGCCAGGAAAAAACATTTGCTACATGTGCTCTTGTTGTCGCCTACAACAGGTAGCAGCATAAACCAGATGCGGGTGAAGTTCTTGCAAGTGACATCTAACGTCAAATGAGCAAGCGGGCTTACCACAGCTGCGGTCCTCTTGCAGTCTGAAAGCTTTGCGCACAAGCCGGATGCAAAGCGCCTTCCTTTGCCTTTTGGCAGTGCTGCTCGTGCATTGCCAGCACTAGGCGTGAATGCTCACTGTCCCGCACACACGTTTCGTTGTGGCGGTTGCTAAGCGCTCTGGAGCACTGTTTATGACGTAAGCAGAACACCTCTTGCTGTTCCATTCTCAGAGCTCCTGAGTTAAGTAATCTGCTACTCTTGGTGCGAATGCCAGAGGAAAATATTTCCAATGTGTCTGGCATATAGAAACTAAACCTGGAGAACACTTTTGTCAGGAGCTTGCACCTGCACCTTACACACACACAGATTTGCATCACATCTAAATGGCCATGCTCTTTCTTCGACAAGTTGAAAGCTGCTGTCAGAAGGCTGTGCTCCTTGTCAGATGGAAGCAGCAGTACGCACATAGCAGTTTGGCAAGCACTAAAGAGCCACAGAAGATCGTGGTCTAGCAAAATGAGGCAGGAAAAAGCATATGGCTACATGTTCTCTTGTTGTCGCCTAACAACAGGTAGCAGCATAAACCAGATGCGGGTGAAGTTCTTGCAGGCGACATCTAACGTCAAATGAGCAAGCGGGCTTACCACAGCTGCTGTCCTCTTGCAGTCTGAAAGCTTTGCACACAAGCCGGATGCTAAGCGCCTTCCTTTGCCTTTTGGCAGTGCTCGTGCATTGCCAGCACTAGGCGGGAATGGTCACTATCCCGCACACACGTTTCGTTGTGCCCGTTGCTAAGCGCTCTGGAGCACTGTTTATGACGTAAGCGGAACACCTCTTGCTGTTCCATTCTCAGAGCTCCTGGGTTAAGTAATCTGCAACTCTTGGTGCGAATGATAGAGGAAAATATTTCCAAAGTGTCTGGCATATAGAAACTGAACCTAGAGAACACCTTTGTCAGGAGCTTGCACGTGCACCTTACACACACACAGATTTGCATCACATCTAAATGGCCAAGCTCTTTCTTAGACAAGTTGAACGCTGCTGTCAGAAGGCTGTGCTCCTTGTCAGATGGAAGCAGCAGCACGTATATAGGAGTTTGGAAAGAACTAAAGAGCCACAGAAGAGCGTGGTCTAGCAAAATGGGCCAGGAAAAAACATTTGCTACATGTGCTCTTGTTGTCGCCTACAACAGGTAGCAGCATAAACCAGATGCGGGTGAAGTTCTTGCAAGTGACATCTAACGTCAAATGAGCAAGCGGGCTTACCACAGCTGCGGTCCTCTTGCAGTCTGAAAGCTTTGCGCACAAGCCGCATGCTAAGCGCCTTCCTTTGCCTTTTGGCAGTGCTGCTCGTGCATTGCCAGCACTAGGCGTGAATGCTCACTGTCCCGCACACACGTTTCGTTGTGGCGGTTGCTAAGCGCTCTGGAGCACTGTTTATGACGTAAGCAGAACACCTCTTGCTGTTCCATTCTCAGAGCTCCTGAGTTAAGTAATCTGCTACTCTTGGTGCGAATGCCAGAGGAAAATATTTCCAATGTGTCTGGCATATAGAAACTAAACCTGGAGAACACTTTTGTCAGGAGCTTGCACCTGCACCTTACACACACACAGATTTGCAGCACATCTAAACGGCCAAGCTCTTTCTTAGGCAAGTTGAAAGCTGCTGTCAGAAGGCTGTGCTCCTTGTCAGATGGAAGCAGCAGCACGCACATAGCAGTTTGGCAAGCACTAAAGAGCCACAGAAGATCGTGGTCTAGCAAAATGAGGCAGGAAAAAGCATATGGCTACATGTTCTCTTGTTGTCGCCTAACAACAGGTAGCAGCATAAACCAGATGCGGGTGAAGTTCTTGCAGGCGACACCTAACGTCAAATGAGCAAGCGGGCTTACCACAGCTGCGGTCCTCTTGCAATCTGAAAGCTTTGCACACAAGCCGGATGCTAAGCGCCTTCCTTTGCCTTTTGGCAGTGCTCGTGCATTGCCAGCACTAGGCGTGAATGCTCACTATCCCGCACACACGATTTGTTGTGCCCGTTGCCAAGCGCTCTGGAGCACTGTTTATGACGAAAGCGGAACACCTCTTGCCGTTCCATTCTCAGAGCTCCTGAGTTAAGCAACCTGCGACTCTTGATGCGAATGCCAGAGGAAAACATTTCCAATGTGTCTGGCAGGGAGAAACTGAACCCGGAATACACCTTTGTCAGGAGCTGGCACCTGCACCTTACACACACACAGATTTGCATCACATCTAAATGGCCAAGCTCTTTCTTCGACAAGTTGAAAGCTGCTGTCAGAAGGCTGTGCTCCTTGTCAGATGGAAGCAGCAGCACGTATATAGGAGTTTGGAAAGAACTAAAGAGCCACAGAAGAGCGTGGTCTAGCAAAATGGGCCAGGAAAAAACATTTGCTACATGTGCTCTTGTTGTCGCCTACAACAGGTAGCAGCATAAACCAGATGCGGGTGAAGTTCTTGCAAGTGACATCTAACGTCAAATGAGCAAGCGGGCTTACCACAGCTGCGGTCCTCTTGCAGTCTGAAAGCTTTGCGCACAAGCCGGATGCAAAGCGCCTTCCTTTGCCTTTTGGCAGTGCTGCTCGTGCATTGCCAGCACTAGGCGTGAATGCTCACTGTCCCGCACACACGTTTCGTTGTGGCGGTTGCTAAGCGCTCTGGAGCACTCTTTATGACGTAAGCAGAACACCTCTTGCTGTTCCATTCTCAGAGCTCCTGGGTTAAGTAATCTGCAACTCTTGGTGCGAATGATAGAGGAAAATATTTCCAAAGTGTCTGGCATATAGAAACTGAACCTAGAGAACACCTTTGTCAGGAGCTTGCACGTGCACCTTACACACAGACAGATTTGCATCACATATAAATGGCCATGCTCTTTCTTCGACAAGTTGAAAGCTGCTGTCAGAAGGCTGTGCTCCTTGTCAGATGGAAGCAGCAGCACGCACATAGCAGTTTGGCAAGCACTAAAGAGCCACAGAAGAGTGCGGCATAGCAAAATGAAACAGGGAAAAGCATTTGCCACATGTGCCCTTGTCGTCGCCTAACAACAGGTAGCAGCATAAACCAGATGCGGGTGAAGTTCTTGCAGTTGACATTTAACGTCAAATGAGCAAGCCGGCTTACCACAGCTATGGTCCTCTGGCAGTGTGAAAGGTTTGGCACAAGCCGCATGCTAAGCGCCTTCCTTTGCCTTTTGGCAGTGCTCGTGCATTGCCAGCACTAGGCGGGAATGGTCACTATCCCGCACACACGTTTCGTTGTGCCCGTTGCTAAGCGCTCTGGAGCACTGTTTATGACGTAAGCGGAACACCTCTTGCTGTTCCATTCTCAGAGCTCCTGGGTTAAGTAATCTGCAACTCTTGGTGCGAATGATAGAGGAAAATATTTCCAAAGTGTCTGGCATATAGAAACTGAACCTAGAGAACACCTTTGTCAGGAGCTTGCACGTGCACCTTACACACACACAGATTTGCATCACATCTAAATGGCCAAGCTCTTTCTTAGACAAGTTGAACGCTGCTGTCAGAAGGCTGTGCTCCTTGTCAGATGGAAGCAGCAGCACGCACATAGCAGTTTGGCAAGCACTAAAGAGCCACAGAAGAGTGCGGCATAGCAAAATGAAACAGGGAAAAGCATTTGCCACATGTGCCCTTGTCGTCGCCTAACAACAGGTAGCAGCATAAACCAGATGCGGGTGAAGTTCTTGCAGGCGGCACCTAACGTCAAATGAGCAAGCCGGCTTACCACAGCTATGGTCCTCTGGCAGTGTGAAAGGTTTGGCACAAGCCGCATGCTAAGCGCCTTCCTTTGCCTTTTGGCAGTGCTCGTGCATTGCCAGCACTAGGCGGGAATGGTCACTATCCCGCACACACGATTCGTTGTGCCCGGTGCCAAGCGCTCTGGAGCACTGTTTATGACGAAAGCGGAACACATCTTGCTGCTCCATTCTCAGAGCTCCTGAGTTAAGCAATCTGCTACTCTTGGTGCGAATGCCAGAGGAAAATATTTCCAATGTGTCTGGCATATAGAAACTAAACCTGGAGAACACTTTTGTCAGGAGCTTGCACCTGCACCTTACACACACACAGATTTGCATCACATCTAAATGGCCAAGCTCTTTCTTCGACAAGTTGAAAGCTGCTGTCAGAAGGCTGTGCTCCTTGTCAGATGGAAGCAGCAGCACGCACATAGGAGTTTGGTAAGAACTAAAGAGCCACAGAAGAGCGTGGTCTAGCAAAACGGGGCAGGAAAAAGCATATCGCTACATGTGCCCTTGTTGTCGCCTAACAACAGGTAGCAGCATAAACCAGATGCGGGTGAAGTTCTTGCAGGTGACACCTAACGTCAAATGAGCAAGCGGGCTTACCACAGCTGCGGTCCTCTGGCAGTCTGAAAGCTTTGCACACAAGCCGGATGCTAAGCGCCTTCCTTTGCCTTTTGGCAGTGCTCGTGCATTGCCAGCACTAGGCGTGAATGCTCACTATCCCGCACACACGATTTGTTGTGCCCGTTGCCAAGCGCTCTGGAGCACTGTTTATGACGAAAGCGGAACACCTCTTGCCGCTCCATTCTCAGAGCTCCTGAGTTAAGCAACCTGCGACTCTTGATGCGAATGCCAGAGGAAAACATTTCCAATGTGTCTGGCAGGGAGAAACTGAACCCGGAATACACCTTTGTCAGGAGCTGGCACCTGCACCTTACACACACACAGATTTGCATCACATTTAAATGGCCAAGCTCTTTCTTCGACAAGTTGAAAGCTGCTGTCAGAAGGCTGTGCTCCTTGTCAGATGGAAGCAGCAGCACGTATATAGGAGTTTGGAAAGAACTAAAGAGCCACAGAAGAGCGTGGTCTAGCAAAATGGGCCAGGAAAAAACATTTGCTACATGTGCTCTTGTTGTCGCCTACAACAGGTAGCAGCATAAACCAGATGCGGGTGAAGTTCTTGCAAGTGACATCTAACGTCAAATGAGCAAGCGGGCTTACCACAGCTGCGGTCCTCTTGCAGTCTGAAAGCTTTGCGCACAAGCCGGATGCAAAGCGCCTTCCTTTGCCTTTTGGCAGTGCTGCTCGTGCATTGCCAGCACTAGGCGTGAATGCTCACTGTCCCGCACACACGTTTCGTTGTGGCGGTTGCTAAGCGCTCTGGAGCACTGTTTATGACGTAAGCAGAACACCTCTTGCTGTTCCATTCTCAGAGCTCCTGGGTTAAGTAATCTGCAACTCTTGGTGCGAATGATAGAGGAAAATATTTCCAAAGTGTCTGGCATATAGAAACTGAACCTAGAGAACACCTTTGTCAGGAGCTTGCACGTGCACCTTACACACACACAGATTTGCATCACATCTAAATGGCCAAGCTCTTTCTTAGACAAGTTGAACGCTGCTGTCAGAAGGCTGTGCTCCTTGTCAGATGGAAGCAGCAGCACGCACATAGCAGTTTGGCAAGCACTAAAGAGCCACAGAAGATCGTGGTCTAGCAAAATGAGGCAGGAAAAAGCATATGGCTACATGTTCTCTTGTTGTCGCCTAACAACAGGTAGCAGCATAAACCAGATGCGGGTGAAGTTCTTGCAGGCGACATCTAACGTCAAATGAGCAAGCGGGCTTACCACAGCTGCGGTCCTCTTGCAGTCTGAAAGCTTTGCGCACAAGCCGGATGCAAAGCACCTTCCTTTGCCTTTTGGCAGTGCTCGTGCATTGCCAGCACTAGGCGTGAATGCTCACTGTCCCGCACACACGTTTCGTTGTGCCCGTTGCTAAGCGCTCTGGAGCACTGTTTATGACGTAAGCGGAACACCTCTTGCTGTTCCATTCTCAGAGCTCCTGGGTTAAGTAATCTGCAACTCTTGGTGCGAATGATAGAGGAAAATATTTCCAAAGTGTCTGGCATATAGAAACTGAACCTAGAGAACACCTTTGTCAGGAGCTTGCACGTGCACCTTACACACACACAGATTTGCATCACATCTAAATGGCCAAGCTCTTTCTTAGACAAGTTGAACGCTGCTGTCAGAAGGCTGTGCTCCTTGTCAGATGGAAGCAGCAGCACGCACATAGCAGTTTGGCAAGCACTAAAGAGCCACAGAAGAGTGCGGCATAGCAAAATGAAACAGGGAAAAGCATTTGCCACATGTGCCCTTGTCGTCGCCTAACAACAGGTAGCAGCATAAACCAGATGCGGGTGAAGTTCTTGCAGTTGACATTTAACGTCAAATGAGCAAGCCGGCTTACCACAGCTATGGTCCTCTGGCAGTGTGAAAGGTTTGGCACAAGCCGCATGCTAAGCGCCTTCCTTTGCCTTTTGGCAGTGCTGCTCGTGCATTGCCAGCACTAGGCGGGAATGGTCACTATCCCGCACACACGATTCGTTGTGCCCGTTGCCAAGCGCTCTGGAGCACTGTTTATGACGAAAGCGGAACACATCTTGCTGCTCCATTCTCAGAGCTCCTGAGTTAAGCAATCTGCTACTCTTGGTGCGAATGCCAGAGGAAAATATTTCCAATGTGTCTGGCATATAGAAACTAAACCTGGAGAACACTTTTGTCAGGAGCTTGCACCTGCACCTTACACACACACAGATTTGCATCACATCTAAATGGCCAAGCTCTTTCTTCGACAAGTTGAAAGCTGCTGTCAGAAGGCTGTGCTCCTTGTCAGATGGAAGCAGCAGCACGCACATAGGAGTTTGGTAAGAACTAAAGAGCCACAGAAGAGCGTGGTCTAGCAAAACGGGGCAGGAAAAAGCATATCGCTACATGTGCCCTTGTTGTCGCCTAACAACAGGTAGCAGCATAAACCAGATGCGGGTGAAGTTCTTGCAGTTGACATTTAACGTCAAATGAGCAAGCCGGCTTACCACAGCTGCGGTCCTCTTGCAGTCTGAAAGCTTTGCGCACAAGCCGGATGCAAAGCGCCTTCCTTTGCCTTTTGGCAGTGCTGCTCGTGCATTGCCAGCACTAGGCGTGAATGCTCACTGTCCCGCACACACGTTTCGTTGTGGCGGTTGCTAAGCGCTCTGGAGCACTGTTTATGACGTAAGCAGAACACCTCTTGCTGTTCCATTCTCAGAGCTCCTGAGTTAAGTAATCTGCTACTCTTGGTGCGAATGCCAGAGGAAAATATTTCCAATGTGTCTGGCATATAGAAACTAAACCTGGAGAACACTTTTGTCAGGAGCTTGCACCTGCACCTTACACACAGACAGATTTGCATCACATATAAATGGCCATGCTCTTTCTTCGACAAGTTGAAAGCTGCTGTCAGAAGGCTGTGCTCCTTGTCAGATGGAAGCAGCAGCACGCACATAGCAGTTTGGCAAGCACTAAAGAGCCACAGAAGATCGTGGTCTAGCAAAATGAGGCAGGAAAAAGCATATGGCTACATGTTCTCTTGTTGTCGCCTAACAACAGGTAGCAGCATAAACCAGATGCGGGTGAAGTTCTTGCAGGCGACATCTAACGTCAAATGAGCAAGCGGGCTTACCACAGCTGCTGTCCTCTTGCAGTCTGAAAGCTTTGCGCACAAGCCGGATGCAAAGCACCTTCCTTTACCTTTTGGCAGTGCTCGTGCATTGCCAGCACTAGGCGGGAATGGTCACTATCCCGCACACACGTTTCGTTGTGCCCGTTGCTAAGCGCTCTGGAGCACTGTTTATGACGTAAGCGGAACACCTCTTGCTGTTCCATTCTCAGAGCTCCTGGGTTAAGTAATCTGCAACTCTTGGTGCGAATGATAGAGGAAAATATTTCCAAAGTGTCTGGCATATAGAAACTGAACCTAGAGAACACCTTTGTCAGGAGCTTGCACGTGCACCTTACACACACACAGATTTGCATCACATCTAAATGGCCAAGCTCTTTCTTAGACAAGTTGAACGCTGCTGTCAGAAGGCTGTGCTCCTTGTCAGATGGAAGCAGCAGCACGCACATAGCAGTTTGGCAAGCACTAAAGAGCCACAGAAGAGCGTGGTCTAGCAAAACGGGGCAGGAAAAAGCATATCGCTACATGTGCCCTTGTTGTCGCCTAACAACAGGTAGCAGCATAAACCAGATGCGGGTGAAGTTCTTGCAGTTGACATTTAACGTCAAATGAGCAAGCGGGCTTACCACAGCTATGGTCCTCTGGCAGTGTGAAAGGTTTGGCACAAGCCGCATGCTAAGCGCCTTCCTTTGCCTTTTGGCAGTGCTGCTCGTGCATTGCCAGCACTAGGCGGGAATGGTCACTATCCCGCACACACGATTCGTTGTGCCCGGTGCCAAGCGCTCTGGAGCACTGTTTATGACGAAAGCGGAACACATCTTGCTGCTCCATTCTCAGAGCTCCTGAGTTAAGCAATCTGCTACTCTTGGTGCGAATGCCAGAGGAAAATATTTCCAATGTGTCTGGCATATAGAAACTAAACCTGGAGAACACTTTTGTCAGGAGCTTGCACCTGCACCTTACACACACACAGATTTGCATCACATCTAAATGGCCAAGCTCTTTCTTCGACAAGTTGAAAGCTGCTGTCAGAAGGCTGTGCTCCTTGTCAGATGGAAGCAGCAGCACGCACATAGGAGTTTGGTAAGAACTAAAGAGCCACAGAAGAGCGTGGTCTAGCAAAATGAGGCAGGAAAAAGCATATCGCTACATGTGCCCTTGTTGTCGCCTAACAACAGGTAGCAGCATAAACCAGATGCGGGTGAAGTTCTTGCAGGTGACACCTAACGTCAAATGAGCAAGCGGGCTTACCACAGCTGCTGTCCTCTTGCAGTCTGAAAGCTTTGCACACAAGCCGGATGCTAAGCGCCTTCCTTTGCCTTTTGGCAGTGCTCGTGCATTGCCAGCACTAGGCGTGAATGCTCACTATCCCGCACACACGATTTGTTGTGCCCGTTGCCAAGCGCTCTGGAGCACTGTTTATGACGAAAGCGGAACACCTCTTGCCGCTCCATTCTCAGAGCTCCTGAGTTAAGCAACCTGCGACTCTTGATGCGAATGCCAGAGGAAAACATTTCCAATGTGTCTGGCAGGGAGAAACTGAACCCGGAATACACCTTTGTCAGGAGCTGGCACCTGCACCTTACACACACACAGATTTGCATCACATTTAAATGGCCAAGCTCTTTCTTAGACAAGTTGAAAGCTGCTGTCAGAAGGCTGTGCTCCTTGTCAGATGGAAGCAGCAGCACGTATATAGGAGTTTGGAAAGAACTAAAGAGCCACAGAAGAGCGTGGTCTAGCAAAATGGGCCAGGAAAAAACATTTGCTACATGTGCTCTTGTTGTCGCCTACAACAGGTAGCAGCATAAACCAGATGCGGGTGAAGTTCTTGCAAGTGACATCTAACGTCAAATGAGCAAGCGGGCTTACCACAGCTGCGGTCCTCTTGCAGTCTGAAAGCTTTGCGCACAAGCCGGATGCAAAGCGCCTTCCTTTGCCTTTTGGCAGTGCTGCTCGTGCATTGCCAGCACTAGGCGTGAATGCTCACTGTCCCGCACACACGTTTCGTTGTGGCGGTTGCTAAGCGCTCTGGAGCACTGTTTATGACGTAAGCAGAACACCTCTTGCTGTTCCATTCTCAGAGCTCCTGGGTTAAGTAATCTGCAACTCTTGGTGCGAATGATAGAGGAAAATATTTCCAAAGTGTCTGGCATATAGAAACTGAACCTAGAGAACACCTTTGTCAGGAGCTTGCACGTGCACCTTACACACACACAGATTTGCATCACATCTAAATGGCCAAGCTCTTTCTTAGACAAGTTGAACGCTGCTGTCAGAAGGCTGTTCTCCTTGTCAGATGGAAGCAGCAGCACGTATATAGGAGTTTGGAAAGAACTAAAGAGCCACAGAAGAGCGTGGTCTAGCAAAATGGGCCAGGAAAAAACATTTGCTACATGTGCTCTTGTTGTCGCCTACAACAGGTAGCAGCATAAACCAGATGCGGGTGAAGTTCTTGCAAGTGACATCTAACGTCAAATGAGCAAGCGGGCTTACCACAGCTGCGGTCCTCTTGCAGTCTGAAAGCTTTGCGCACAAGCCGGATGCAAAGCGCCTTCCTTTGCCTTTTGGCAGTGCTGCTCGTGCATTGCCAGCACTAGGCGTGAATGCTCACTGTCCCGCACACACGTTTCGTTGTGGCGGTTGCTAAGCGCTCTGGAGCACTGTTTATGACGTAAGCAGAACACCTCTTGCTGTTCCATTCTCAGAGCTCCTGAGTTAAGTAATCTGCTACTCTTGGTGCGAATGCCAGAGGAAAATATTTCCAATGTGTCTGGCATATAGAAACTAAACCTGGAGAACACTTTTGTCAGGAGCTTGCACCTGCACCTTACACACAGACAGATTTGCATCACATATAAATGGCCATGCTCTTTCTTCGACAAGTTGAAAGCTGCTGTCAGAAGGCTGTGCTCCTTGTCAGATGGAAGCAGCAGCACGCACATAGCAGTTTGGCAAGCACTAAAGAGCCACAGAAGATCGTGGTCTAGCAAAATGAGGCAGGAAAAAGCATATGGCTACATGTTCTCTTGTTGTCGCCTAACAACAGGTAGCAGCATAAACCAGATGCGGGTGAAGTTCTTGCAGGCGACATCTAACGTCAAATGAGCAAGCGGGCTTACCACAGCTGCTGTCCTCTTGCAGTCTGAAAGCTTTGCGCACAAGCCGGATGCAAAGCACCTTCCTTTACCTTTTGGCAGTGCTCGTGCATTGCCAGCACTAGGCGGGAATGGTCACTATCCCGCACACACGTTTCGTTGTGCCCGTTGCTAAGCGCTCTGGAGCACTGTTTATGACGTAAGCGGAACACCTCTTGCTGTTCCATTCTCAGAGCTCCTGGGTTAAGTAATCTGCAACTCTTGGTGCGAATGATAGAGGAAAATATTTCCAAAGTGTCTGGCATATAGAAACTGAACCTAGAGAACACCTTTGTCAGGAGCTTGCACCTGCACCTTACACACACACAGATTTGCATCACATCTAAATGGCCAAGCTCTTTCTTAGACAAGTTGAACGCTGCTGTCAGAAGGCTGTGCTCCTTGTCAGATGGAAGCAGCAGCACGCACATAGCAGTTTGGCAAGCACTAAAGAGCCACAGAAGAGTGCGGCATAGCAAAATGAAACAGGGAAAAGCATTTGCCACATGTGCCCTTGTCGTCGCCTAACAACAGGTAGCAGCATAAACCAGATGCGGGTGAAGTTCTTGCAGTTGACATTTAACGTCAAATGAGCAAGCCGGCTTACCACAGCTATGGTCCTCTGGCAGTGTGAAAGGTTTGGCACAAGCCGCATGCTAAGCGCCTTCCTTTGCCTTTTGCCAGTGCTCGTGCATTGCCAGCACTAGGCGGGAATGGTCACTATCCCGCACACACGATTCGTTGTGCCCGGTGCCAAGCGCTCTGGAGCACTGTTTATGACGAAAGCGGAACACCTCTTGCTGCTCCATTCTCAGAGCTCCTGAGTTAAGCAATCTGCTACTCTTGGTGCGAATGCCAGAGGAAAATATTTCCAATGTGTCTGGCATATAGAAACTAAACCTGGAGAACACTTTTGTCAGGAGCTTGCACCTGCACCTTACACACACACAGATTTGCATCACATCTAAATGGCCAAGCTCTTTCTTCGACAAGTTGAAAGCTGCTGTCAGAAGGCTGTGCTCCTTGTCAGATGGAAGCAGCAGCACGCACATAGGAGTTTGGTAAGAACTAAAGAGCCACAGAAGAGCGTGGTCTAGCAAAACGGGGCAGGAAAAAGCATATCGCTGCATGTGCCCTTGTTGTCGCCTAACAACAGGTAGCAGCATAAACCAGATGCGGGTGAAGTTCTTGCAGGTGACACCTAACGTCAAATGAGCAAGCGGGCTTACCACAGCTGCTGTCCTCTTGCAGTCTGAAAGCTTTGCACACAAGCCGGATGCTAAGCGCCTTCCTTTGCCTTTTGGCAGTGCTCGTGCATTGCCAGCACTAGGCGTGAATGCTCACTATCCCGCACACACGATTTGTTGTGCCCGTTGCCAAGCGCTCTGGAGCACTGTTTATGACGAAAGCGGAACTCATCTTGCCGCTCCATTCTCAGAGCTCCTGAGTTAAGCAACCTGCGACTCTTGATGCGAATGCCAGAGGAAAACATTTCCAATGTGTCTGGCAGGGAGAAACTGAACCCGGAATACACCTTTGTCAGGAGCTGGCACCTGCACCTTACACACACACAGATTTGCATCACATCTAAATGGCCAAGCTCTTTCTTCGACAAGTTGAAAGCTGCTGTCAGAAGGCTGTGCTCCTTGTCAGATGGAAGCAGCAGCACGTATATAGGAGTTTGGAAAGAACTAAAGAGCCACAGAAGAGCGTGGTCTAGCAAAATGGGCCAGGAAAAAACATTTGCTACATGTGCTCTTGTTGTCGCCTACAACAGGTAGCAGCATAAACCAGATGCGGGTGAAGTTCTTGCAAGTGACATCTAACGTCAAATGAGCAAGCGGGCTTACCACAGCTGCGGTCCTCTGGCAGTCTGAAAGCTTTGCGCACAAGCCGGATGCAAAGCGCCTTCCTTTGCCTTTTGGCAGTGCTGCTCGTGCATTGCCAGCACTAGGCGTGAATGCTCACTGTCCCGCACACACGTTTCGTTGTGGCGGTTGCTAAGCGCTCTGGAGCACTGTTTATGACGTAAGCAGAACACCTCTTGCTGTTCCATTCTCAGAGCTCCTGAGTTAAGTAATCTGCTACTCTTGGTGCGAATGCCAGAGGAAAATATTTCCAATGTGTCTGGCATATAGAAACTAAACCTGGAGAACACTTTTGTCAGGAGCTTGCACCTGCACCTTACACACAGACAGATTTGCATCACATATAAATGGCCATGCTCTTTCTTCGACAAGTTGAAAGCTGCTGTCAGAAGGCTGTGCTCCTTGTCAGATGGAAGCAGCAGCACGCACATAGCAGTTTGGCAAGCACTAAAGAGCCACAGAAGATCGTGGTCTAGCAAAATGAGGCAGGAAAAAGCATATGGCTACATGTTCTCTTGTTGTCGCCTAACAACAGGTAGCAGCATAAACCAGATGCGGGTGAAGTTCTTGCAGGCGACATCTAACGTCAAATGAGCAAGCGGGCTTACCACAGCTGCTGTCCTCTTGCAGTCTGAAAGCTTTGCGCACAAGCCGGATGCAAAGCACCTTCCTTTACCTTTTGGCAGTGCTCGTGCATTGCCAGCACTAGGCGGGAATGGTCACTATCCCGCACACACGTTTCGTTGTGCCCGTTGCTAAGCGCTCTGGAGCACTGTTTATGACGTAAGCGGAACACCTCTTGCTGTTCCATTCTCAGAGCTCCTGGGTTAAGTAATCTGCAACTCTTGGTGCGAATGATAGAGGAAAATATTTCCAAAGTGTCTGGCATATAGAAACTGAACCTAGAGAACACCTTTGTCAGGAGCTTGCACCTGCACCTTACACACACACAGATTTGCATCACATCTAAATGGCCAAGCTCTTTCTTAGACAAGTTGAACGCTGCTGTCAGAAGGCTGTGCTCCTTGTCAGATGGAAGCAGCAGCACGCACATAGCAGTTTGGCAAGCACTAAAGAGCCACAGAAGAGTGCGGCATAGCAAAATGAAACAGGGAAAAGCATTTGCCACATGTGCCCTTGTCGTCGCCTAACAACAGGTAGCAGCATAAACCAGATGCGGGTGAAGTTCTTGCAGTTGACATTTAACGTCAAATGAGCAAGCCGGCTTACCACAGCTATGGTCCTCTGGCAGTGTGAAAGGTTTGGCACAAGCCGCATGCTAAGCGCCTTCCTTTGCCTTTTGCCAGTGCTCGTGCATTGCCAGCATTAGGCGGGAATGGTCACTATCCCGCACACACGATTCGTTGTGCCCGGTGCCAAGCGCTCTGGAGCACTGTTTATGACGAAAGCGGAACACCTCTTGCTGCTCCATTCTCAGAGCTCCTGAGTTAAGCAATCTGCTACTCTTGGTGCGAATGCCAGAGGAAAATATTTCCAATGTGTCTGGCATATAGAAACTAAACCTGGAGAACACTTTTGTCAGGAGCTTGCACCTGCACCTTACACACACACAGATTTGCATCACATCTAAATGGCCAAGCTCTTTCTTCGACAAGTTGAAAGCTGCTGTCAGAAGGCTGTGCTCCTTGTCAGATGGAAGCAGCAGCACGCACATAGGAGTTTGGTAAGAACTAAAGAGCCACAGAAGAGCGTGGTCTAGCAAAACGGGGCAGGAAAAAGCATATCGCTGCATGTGCCCTTGTTGTCGCCTAACAACAGGTAGCAGCATAAACCAGATGCGGGTGAAGTTCTTGCAGGTGACACCTAACGTCAAATGAGCAAGCGGGCTTACCACAGATGCTGTCCTCTTGCAGTCTGAAAGCTTTGCACACAAGCCGGATGCTAAGCGCCTTCCTTTGCCTTTTGGCAGTGCTCGTGCATTGCCAGCACTAGGCGTGAATGCTCACTATCCCGCACACACGATTTGTTGTGCCCGTTGCCAAGCGCTCTGGAGCACTGTTTATGACGAAAGCGGAACTCATCTTGCCGCTCCATTCTCAGAGCTCCTGAGTTAAGCAACCTGCGACTCTTGATGCGAATGCCAGAGGAAAACATTTCCAATGTGTCTGGCAGGGAGAAACTGAACCCGGAATACACCTTTGTCAGGAGCTGGCACCTGCACCTTACACACACACAGATTTGCATCACATTTAAATGGCCAAGCTCTTTCTTAGACAAGTTGAAAGCTGCTGTCAGAAGGCTGTGCTCCTTGTCAGATGGAAGCAGCAGCACGTATATAGGAGTTTGGAAAGAACTAAAGAGCCACAGAAGAGCGTGGTCTAGCAAAATGGGCCAGGAAAAAACATTTGCTACATGTGCTCTTGTTGTCGCCTACAACAGGTAGCAGCATAAACCAGATGCGGGTGAAGTTCTTGCAAGTGACATCTAACGTCAAATGAGCAAGCGGGCTTACCACAGCTGCGGTCCTCTTGCAGTCTGAAAGCTTTGCGCACAAGCCGGATGCAAAGCGCCTTCCTTTGCCTTTTGGCAGTGCTGCTCGTGCATTGCCAGCACTAGGCGTGAATGCTCACTGTCCCGCACACACGTTTCGTTGTGGCGGTTGCTAAGCGCTCTGGAGCACTGTTTATGACGTAAGCAGAACACCTCTTGCTGTTCCATTCTCAGAGCTCCTGAGTTAAGTAATCTGCTACTCTTGGTGCGAATGCCAGAGGAAAATATTTCCAATGTGTCTGGCATATAGAAACTAAACCTGGAGAACACTTTTGTCAGGAGCTTGCACCTGCACCTTACACACACACAGATTTGCATCACATATAAATGGCCATGCTCTTTCTTCGACAAGTTGAAAGCTGCTGTCAGAAGGCTGTGCTCCTTGTCAGATGGAAGCAGCAGCACGCACATAGCAGTTTGGCAAGCACTAAAGAGCCACAGAAGATCGTGGTCTAGCAAAATGAGGCAGGAAAAAGCATATGGCTACATGTTCTCTTGTTGTCGCCTAACAACAGGTAGCAGCATAAACCAGATGCGGGTGAAGTTCTTGCAGGCGACATCTAACGTCAAATGAGCAAGCGGGCTTACCACAGCTGCTGTCCTCTTGCAGTCTGAAAGCTTTGCGCACAAGCCGGATGCAAAGCACCTTCCTTTACCTTTTGGCAGTGCTCGTGCATTGCCAGCACTAGGCGGGAATGGTCACTATCCCGCACACACGTTTCGTTGTGCCCGTTGCTAAGCGCTCTGGAGCACTGTTTATGACGAAAGCGGAACACATCTTGCTGCTCCATTCTCAGAGCTCCTGAGTTAAGCAATCTGCTACTCTTGGTGCGAATGCCAGAGGAAAATAATTCCAATGTGTCTGGCATATAGAAACTAAACCTGGAGAACACTTTTGTCAGGAGCTTGCACCTGCACCTTACACACACACAGATTTGCATCACATCTAAATGGCCAAGCTCTTTCTTCGACAAGTTGAAAGCTGCTGTCAGAAGGCTGTGCTCCTTGTCAGATGGAAGCAGCAGCACGCACATAGGAGTTTGGTAAGAACTAAAGAGCCACAGAAGAGCGTGGTCTAGCAAAACGGGGCAGGAAAAAGCATATCGCTACATGTGCCCTTGTTGTCGCCTAACAACAGGTAGCAGCATAAACCAGATGCGGGTGAAGTTCTTGCAGTTGACATTTAACGTCAAATGAGCAAGCCGGCTTACCACAGCTATGGTCCTCTGGCAGTGTGAAAGCTTTGCACACAAGCCGGATGCAAAGCGCCTTCCTTTGCCTTTTGGCAGTGCTCGTGCATTGCCAGCACTAGGCGTGAATGCTCACTATCCCGCACACACGATTTGTTGTGCCCGTTGCCAAGCGCTCTGGAGCACTGTTTATGACGAAAGCGGAACACCTCTTGCCGCTCCATTCTCAGAGCTCCTGAGTTAAGCAACCTGCGACTCTTGATGCGAATGCCAGAGGAAAACATTTCCAATGTGTCTGGCAGGGAGAAACTGAACCCGGAATACACCTTTGTCAGGAGCTGGCACCTGCACCTTACACACACACAGATTTGCATCACATTTAAATGGCCAAGCTCTTTCTTAGACAAGTTGAAAGCTGCTGTCAGAAGGCTGTGCTCCTTGTCAGATGGAAGCAGCAGCACGTATATAGGAGTTTGGAAAGAACTAAAGAGCCACAGAAGAGCGTGGTCTAGCAAAATGGGCCAGGAAAAAACATTTGCTACATGTGCTCTTGTTGTCGCCTACAACAGGTAGCAGCATAAACCAGATGCGGGTGAAGTTCTTGCAAGTGACATCTAACGTCAAATGAGCAAGCGGGCTTACCACAGCTGCTGTCCTCTTGCAGTCTGAAAGCTTTGCGCACAAGCCGGATGCAAAGCGCCTTCCTTTGCCTTTTGGCAGTGCTGCTCGTGCATTGCCAGCACTAGGCGTGAATGCTCACTGTCCCGCACACACGTTTCGTTGTGGCGGTTGCTAAGCGCTCTGGAGCACTGTTTATGACGTAAGCGGAACACCTCTTGCTGTTCCATTCTCAGAGCTCCTGGGTTAAGTAATCTGCAACTCTTGGTGCGAATGATAGAGGAAAATATTTCCAAAGTGTCTGGCATATAGAAACTGAACCTAGAGAACACCTTTGTCAGGAGCTTGCACGTGCACCTTACACACACACAGATTTGCATCACATCTAAATGGCCAAGCTCTTTCTTAGACAAGTTGAACGCTGCTGTCAGAAGGCTGTGCTCCTTGTCAGATGGAAGCAGCAGCACGCACATAGCAGTTTGGCAAGCACTAAAGAGCCACAGAAGAGTGCGGCATAGCAAAATGAAACAGGGAAAAGCATTTGCCACATGTGCCCTTGTCGTCGCCTAACAACAGGTAGCAGCATAAACCAGATGCGGGTGAAGTTCTTGCAGTTGACATTTAACGTCAAATGAGCAAGCGGGCTTACCACAGCTGCGGTCCTCTGGCAGTGTGAAAGGTTTGGCACTAGCCGCATGCTAAGCGCCTTCCTTTGCCTTTTGGCAGTGCTCGTGCATTGCCAGCACTAGGCGGGAATGGTCACTATCCCGCACACACGATTCGTTGTGCCCGGTGCCAAGCGCTCTGGAGCACTGTTTATGACGAAAGCGGAACACATCTTGCTGCTCCATTCTCAGAGCTCCTGAGTTAAGCAATCTGCTACTCTTGGTGCGAATGCCAGAGGAAAATATTTCCAATGTGTCTGGCATATAGAAACTAAACCTGGAGAACACTTTTGTCAGGAGCTTGCACCTGCACCTTACACACACACAGATTTGCATCACATCTAAATGGCCAAGCTCTTTCTTCGACAAGTTGAAAGCTGCTGTCAGAAGGCTGTGCTCCTTGTCAGATGGAAGCAGCAGCACGCACATAGGAGTTTGGTAAGAACTAAAGAGCCACAGAAGAGCGTGGTCTAGCAAAACGGGGCAGGAAAAAGCATATGGCTACATGTGCCCTTGTTGTCGCCTAACAACAGGTAGCAGCATAAACCAGATGCGGGTGAAGTTCTTGCAGTTGACATTTAACGTCAAATGAGCAAGCCGGCTTACCACAGCTATGGTCCTCTGGCAGTGTGAAAGGTTTGGCACAAGCCGCATGCTAAGCGCCTTCCTTTGCCTTTTGGCAGTGCTGCTCGTGCATTGCCAGCACTAGGCGGGAATGGTCACTATCCCGCACACACGATTCGTTGTGCCCAGTGCCAAGCGCTCTGGAGCACTGTTTATGACGAAAGCGGAACACATCTTGCTGCTCCATTCTCAGAGCTCCTGAGTTAAGCAATCTGCTACTCTTTTTGCGAATGATAGAGGAAAATATTTCCAATGTGTCTGGCATATAGAAACTAAACCTGGAGAACACTTTTGTCAGGAGCTTGCACCTGCACCTTACACACACACAGATTTGCATCACATCTAAATGGCCAAGCTCTTTCTTCGACAAGTTGAAAGCTGCTGTCAGAAGGCTGTGCTCCTTGTCAGATGGAAGCAGCAGCACGCACATAGGAGTTTGGTAAGAACTAAAGAGCCACAGAAGAGCGTGGTCTAGCAAAACGGGGCAGGAAAAAGCATATCGCTACATGTGCCCTTGTTGTCGCCTAACAACAGGTAGCAGCATAAACCAGATGCGGGTGAAGTTCTTGCAGTTGACATTTAACGTCAAATGAGCAAGCCGGCTTACCACAGCTATGGTCCTCTGGCAGTGTGAAAGGTTTGGCACAAGCCGCATGCTAAGCGCCTTCCTTTGCCTTTTGGCAGTGCTGCTCGTGCATTGCCAGCACTAGGCGGGAATGGTCACTATCCCGCACACACGATTCGTTGTGCCCGGTGCCAAGCGCTCTGGAGCACTGTTTATGACGAAAGCGGAACACATCTTGCTGCTCCATTCTCAGAGCTCCTGAGTTAAGCAATCTGCTACTCTTGGTGCGAATGCCAGAGGAAAATATTTCCAATGTGTCTGGCATATAGAAACTAAACCTGGAGAACACTTTTGTCAGGAGCTTGCACCTGCACCTTACACACACACAGATTTGCATCACATCTAAATGGCCAAGCTCTTTCTTCGACAAGTTGAAAGCTGCTGTCAGAAGGCTGTGCTCCTTGTCAGATGGAAGCAGCAGCACGCACATAGGAGTTTGGTAAGAACTAAAGAGCCACAGAAGAGCGTGGTCTAGCAAAACGGGGCAGGAAAAAGCATATCGCTACATGTGCCCTTGTTGTCGCCTAACAACAGGTAGCAGCATAAACCAGATGCGGGTGAAATTCTTGCAGTTGACATTTAACGTCAAATGAGCAAGCCGGCTTACCACAGCTATGGTCCTCTGGCAGTGTGAAAGGTTTGGCACAAGCCGCATGCTAAGCGCCTTCCTTTGCCTTTTGGCAGTGCTCGTGCATTGCCAGCACTAGGCAGGAATGCTCACTATCCCGCACACACGATTTGTTGTGCCCGTTGCCAAGCGCTCTGGAGCACTGTTTATGACGAAAGCGGAACACCTCTTGCCGCTCCATTCTCAGAGCTCCTGAGTTAAGCAACCTGCGACTCTTGATGCGAATGCCAGAGGAAAACATTTCCAATGTGTCTGGCAGGGAGAAACTGAACCCGGAATACACCTTTGTCAGGAGCTGGCACCTGCACCTTACACACACACAGATTTGCATCACATTTAAATGGCCAAGCTCTTTCTTAGACAAGTTGAAAGCTGCTGTCAGAAGGCTGTGCTCCTTGTCAGATGGAAGCAGCAGCACGCACATAGCAGTTTGGCAAGCACTAAAGAGCCACAGAAGAGTGCGGCATAGCAAAATGAAACAGGGAAAAGCATTTGCCACATGTGCCCTTGTCGTCGCCTAACAACAGGTAGCAGCATAAACCAGATGCGGGTGAAGTTCTTGCAGTTGACATTTAACGTCAAATGAGCAAGCCGGCTTACCACAGCTATGGTCCTCTGGCAGTGTGAAAGGTTTGGCACAAGCCGCATGCTAAGCGCCTTCCTTTGCCTTTTGGCAGTGCTCGTGCATTGCCAGCACTAGGCGGGAATGGTCACTATCCCGCACACACGATTCGTTGTGCCCGGTGCCAAGCGCTCTGGAGCACTGTTTATGACGAAAGCGGAACACATCTTGCTGCTCCATTCTCAGAGCTCCTGAGTTAAGCAATCTGCTACTCTTGCTGCGAATGCCAGAGGAAAATATTTCCAATGTGTCTGGCATATAGAAACTAAACCTGGAGAACACTTTTGTCAGGAGCTTGCACCTGCACCTTACACACACACAGATTTGCATCACATCTAAATGGCCAAGCTCTTTCTTCGACAAGTTGAAAGCTGCTGTCAGAAGGCTGTGCTCCTTGTCAGATGGAAGCAGCAGCACGCACATAGCATTTCGGCAAGCACTAAAGAGCCACAGAAGATCGTGGTCTAGCAAAATGAGGCAGGAAAAAGCATATCGCTACATGTTCTCTTGTTGTCGCCTAACAACAGGTAGCAGCATAAACCAGATGCGGGTGAAGTTCTTGCAGGCGACACCTAACGTCAAATGAGCAAGCGGGCGTACCACAGCTGCTGTCCTCTTGCAGTCTGAAAGCTTTGCACACAAGCCGGATGCTAAGCGCCTTCCTTTGCCTTTTGGCAGTGCTCGTGCATTGCCAGCACTAGGCGTGAATGCTCACTATCCCGCACACACGATTTGTTGTGCCCGTTGCCAAGCGCTCTGGAGCACTGTTTATGACAAAAGCGGAACTCATCTTGCCGCTCCATTCTCAGAGCTCCTGAGTTAAGCAACCTGCGACTCTTGATGCGAATGCCAGAGGAAAACATTTCCAATGTGTCTGGCAGGGAGAAACTGAACCCGGAATACACCTTTGTCAGGAGCTGGCACCTGCACCTTACACACACACAGATTTGCATCACATTTAAATGGCCAAGCTCTTTCTTAGACAAGTTGAAAGCTGCTGTCAGAAGGCTGTGCTCCTTGTCAGATGGAAGCAGCAGCACGTATATAGGAGTTTGGAAAGAACTAAAGAGCCACAGAAGAGCGTGGTCTAGCAAAATGGGCCAGGAAAAAACATTTGCTACATGTGCTCTTGTTGTCGCCTAACAACAGGTAGCAGCATAAACCAGATGCGGGTGAAGTTCTTGCAAGTGACATCTAACGTCAAATGAGCAAGCGGGCTTACCACAGCTGCGGTCCTCTTGCAGTCTGAAAGCTTTGCGCACAAGCCGGATGCAAAGCGCCTTCCTTTGCCTTTTGGCAGTGCTGCTCGTGCATTGCCAGCACTAGGCGTGAATGCTCACTGTCCCGCACACACGTTTCGTTGTGGCGGTTGCTAAGCGCTCTGGAGCACTGTTTATGACGTAAGCAGAACACCTCTTGCTGTTCCATTCTCAGAGCTCCTGAGTTAAGTAATCTGCTACTCTTGGTGCGAATGCCAGAGGAAAATATTTCCAATGTGTCTGGCATATAGAAACTAAACCTGGAGAACACTTTTGTCAGGAGCTTGCACCTGCACCTTACACACAGACAGATTTGCATCACATATAAATGGCCATGCTCTTTCTTCGACAAGTTGAAAGCTGCTGTCAGAAGGCTGTGCTCCTTGTCAGATGGAAGCAGCAGCACGCACATAGCAGTTTGGCAAGCACTAAAGAGCCACAGAAGATCGTGGTCTAGCAAAATGAGGCAGGAAAAAGCATATGGCTACATGTTCTCTTGTTGTCGCCTAACAACAGGTAGCAGCATAAACCAGATGCGGATGAAGTTCTTGCAGGCGACATCTAACGTCAAATGAGCAAGCGGGCTTACCACAGCTGCTGTCCTCTTGCAGTCTGAAAGCTTTGAGCACAAGCCGGATGCAAAGCACCTTCCTTTACCTTTTGGCAGTGCTCGTGCATTGCCAGCACTAGGCGGGAATGGTCACTATCCCGCACACACGTTTCGTTGTGCCCGTTGCTAAGCGCTCTGGAGCACTGTTTATGACGTAAGCGGAACACCTCTTGCTGTTCCATTCTCAGAGCTCCTGGGTTAAGTAATCTGCAACTCTTGGTGCGAATGATAGAGGAAAATATTTCCAAAGTGTCTGGCATATAGAAACTGAACCTAGAGAACACCTTTGTCAGGAGCTTGCACGTGCACCTTACACACACACAGATTTGCATCACATCTAAATGGCCAAGCTCTTTCTTAGACAAGTTGAACGCTGCTGTCAGAAGGCTGTGCTCCTTGTCAGATGGAAGCAGCAGCACGCACATAGCAGTTTGGCAAGCACTAAAGAGCCACAGAAGAGTGCGGCATAGCAAAATGAAACAGGGAAAAGCATTTGCCACATGTGCCCTTGTCGTCGCCTAACAACAGGTAGCAGCATAAACCAGATGCGGGTGAAGTTCTTGCAGTTGACATTTAACGTCAAATGAGCAAGCCGGCTTACCACAGCTATGGTCCTCTGGCAGTGTGAAAGGTTTGGCACAAGCCGCATGCTAAGCGCCTTCCTTTGCCTTTTGGCAGTGCTCGTGCATTGCCAGCACTAGGCGGGAATGGTCACTATCCCGCACACACGATTCGTTGTGCCCGGTGCCAAGCGCTCTGGAGCACTGTTTATGACGAAAGCGGAACACATCTTGCTGCTCCATTCTCAGAGCTCCTGAGTTAAGCAATCTGCTACTCTTGGTGCGAATGCCAGAGGAAAATATTTCCAATGTGTCTGGCATATAGAAACTAAACCTGGAGAACACTTTTGTCAGGAGCTTGCACCTGCACCTTACACACACACAGATTTGCATCACATCTAAATGGCCAAGCTCTTTCTTCGACAAGTTGAAAGCTGCTGTCAGAAGGCTGTGCTCCTTGTCAGATGGAAGCAGCAGCACGCACATAGGAGTTTGGTAAGAACTAAAGAGCCACAGAAGAGCGTGGTCTAGCAAAACGGGGCAGGAAAAAGCATATCGCTACATGTGCCCTTGTTGTCGCCTAACAACAGGTAGCAGCATAAACCAGATGCGGGTGAAGTTCTTGCAGGTGACATCTAACGTCAAATGAGCAAGCGGGCTTACCACAGCTGCGGTCCTCTTGCAGTCTGAAAGCTTTGCGCACAAGCCGGATGCAAAGCGCCTTCCTTTGCCTTTTGGCAGTGCTGCTCGTGCATTGCCAGCACTAGGCGTGAATGCTCACTGTCCCGCACACACGTTTCGTTGTGGCGGTTGCTAAGCGCTCTGGAGCACTCTTTATGACGTAAGCAGAACACCTCTTGCTGTTCCATTCTCAGAGCTCCTGGGTTAAGTAATCTGCAACTCTTGGTGCGAATGATAGAGGAAAATATTTCCAAAGTGTCTGGCATATAGAAACTGAACCTAGAGAACACCTTTGTCAGGAGCTTGCACGTGCACCTTACACACACACAGATTTGCATCACATCTAAATGGCCAAGCTCTTTCTTAGACAAGTTGAACGCTGCTGTCAGAAGGCTGTGCTCCTTGTCAGATGGAAGCAGCAGCACGCACATAGGAGTTTGGTAAGAACTAAAGAGCCACAGAAGAGCGTGGTCTAGCAAAACGGGGCAGGAAAAAGCATATCGCTACATGTGCCCTTGTTGTCGCCTAACAACAGGTAGCAGCATAAACCAGATGCGGGTGAAGTTCTTGCAAGTGACATCTAACGTCAAATGAGCAAGCGGGCTTACCACAGCTGCGGTCCTCTTGCAGTCTGAAAGCTTTGCGCACAAGCCGGATGCAAAGCGCCTTCCTTTGCCTTTTGGCAGTGCTGCTCGTGCATTGCCAGCACTAGGCGTGAATGCTCACTGTCCCGCACACACGTTTCGTTGTGGCGGTTGCTAAGCGCTCTGGAGCACTGTTTATGACGTAAGCAGAACACCTCTTGCTGTTCCATTCTCAGAGCTCCTGAGTTAAGTAATCTGCTACTCTTGGTGCGAATGCCAGAGGAAAATATTTCCAATGTGTCTGGCATATAGAAACTAAACCTGGAGAACACTTTTGTCAGGAGCTTGCACCTGCACCTTACACACACACAGATTTGCATCACATCTAAATGGCCAAGCTCTTTCTTCGACAAGTTGAAAGCTGCTGTCAGAAGGCTGTGCTCCTTGTCAGATGGAAGCAGCAGCACGCACATAGCATTTCGGCAAGCACTAAAGAGCCACAGAAGATCGTGGTCTAGCAAAATGAGGCAGGAAAAAGCATATGGCTACATGTTCTCTTGTTGTCGCCTAACAACAGGTAGCAGCATAAACCAGATGCGGATGAAGTTCTTGCAGGCGACATCTAACGTCAAATGAGCAAGCGGGCTTACCACAGCTGCTGTCCTCTTGCAGTCTGAAAGCTTTGAGCACAAGCCGGATGCAAAGCACCTTCCTTTACCTTTTGGCAGTGCTCGTGCATTGCCAGCACTAGGCGGGAATGGTCACTATCCCGCACACACGTTTCGTTGTGCCCGTTGCTAAGCGCTCTGGAGCACTGTTTATGACGAAAGCGGAACACCTCTTGCTGTTCCATTCTCAGAGCTCCTGGGTTAAGTAATCTGCAACTCTTGGTGCGAATGATAGAGGAAAATATTTCCAAAGTGTCTGGCATATAGAAACTGAACCTAGAGAACACCTTTGTCAGGAGCTTGCACGTGCACCTTACACACACACAGATTTGCATCACATCTAAATGGCCAAGCTCTTTCTTAGACAAGTTGAACGCTGCTGTCAGAAGGCTGTGCTCCTTGTCAGATGGAAGCAGCAGCACGCACATAGGAGTTTGGTAAGAACTAAAGAGCCACAGAAGAGCGTGGTCTAGCAAAACGGGGCAGGAAAAAGCATATCGCTACATGTGCCCTTGTTGTCGCCTAACAACAGGTAGCAGCATAAACCAGATGCGGGTGAAGTTCTTGCAGGTGACATCTAACGTCAAATGAGCAAGCGGGCTTACCACAGCTGCGGTCCTCTTGCAGTCTGAAAGCTTTGCGCACAAGCCGGATGCAAAGCGCCTTCCTTTGCCTTTTGGCAGTGCTGCTCGTGCATTGCCAGCACTAGGCGTGAATGCTCACTGTCCCGCAAACACGTTTCGTTGTGGCGGTTGCTAAGCGCTCTGGAGCACTCTTTATGACGTAAGCAGAACACCTCTTGCTGTTCCATTCTCAGAGCTCCTGAGTTAAGCAATCTGCTACTCTTGGTGCGAATGCCAGAGGAAAATATTTCCAAAGTGTCTGGCATATAGAAACTGAACCTAGAGAACACCTTTGTCAGGAGCTTGCACCTGCACCTTACACACACACAGATTTGCATCACATCTAAATGGCCATGCTCTTTCTTCGACAAGTTGAAAGCTGCTGTCAGAAGGCTGTGCTCCTTGTCAGATGGAAGCAGCAGCACGCACATAGCATTTCGGCAAGCACTAAAGAGCCACAGAAGATCGTGGTCTAGCAAAATGAGGCAGGAAAAAGCATATGGCTACATGTTCTCTTGTTGTCGCCTAACAACAGGTAGCAGCATAAACCAGATGCGGGTGAAGTTCTTGCAGGCGACACCTAACGTCAAATGAGCAAGCGGGCGTACCACAGCTGCGGTCCTCTTGCAGTCTGAAAGCTTTGCACACAAGCCGGATGCTAAGCGCCTTCCTTTGCCTTTTGGCAGTGCTCGTGCATTGCCAGCACTAGGCGTGAATGCTCACTATCCCGCACACACGATTTGTTGTGCCCGTTGCCAAGCGCTCTGGAGCACTGTTTATGACGAAAGCGGAACTCATCTTGCCGCTCCATTCTCAGAGCTCCTGAGTTAAGCAACCTGCGACTCTTGATGCGAATGCCAGAGGAAAACATTTCCAATGTGTCTGGCAGGGAGAAACTGAACCCGGAATACACCTTTGTCAGGAGCTGGCACCTGCACCTTACACACACACAGATTTGCATCACATTTAAATGGCCATGCTCTTTCTTCGACAAGTTGAAAGCTGCTGTCAGAAGGCTGTGCTCCTTGTCAGATGGAAGCAGCAGCACGTATATAGGAGTTTGGAAAGAACTAAAGAGCCACAGAAGAGCGTGGTCTAGCAAAATGGGCCAGGAAAAAACATTTGCTACATGTGCTCTTGTTGTCGCCTACAACAGGTAGCAGCATAAACCAGATGCGGGTGAAGTTCTTGCAAGTGACATCTAACGTCAAATGAGCAAGCGGGCTTACCACAGCTGCGGTCCTCTTGCAGTCTGAAAGCTTTGCGCACAAGCCGGATGCAAAGCGCCTTCCTTTGCCTTTTGGCAGTGCTGCTCGTGCATTGCCAGCACTAGGCGTGAATGCTCACTGTCCCGCACACACGTTTCGTTGTGGCGGTTGCTAAGCGCTCTGGAGCACTGTTTATGACGTAAGCAGAACACCTCTTGCTGTTCCATTCTCAGAGCTCCTGAGTTAAGTAATCTGCTACTCTTGGTGCGAATGCCAGAGGAAAATATTTCCAATGTGTCTGGCATATAGAAACTAAACCTGGAGAACACTTTTGTCAGGAGCTTGCACCTGCACCTTACACACAGACAGATTTGCATCACATATAAATGGCCATGCTCTTTCTTCGACAAGTTGAAAGCTGCTGTCAGAAGGCTGTGCTCCTTGTCAGATGGAAGCAGCAGCACGCACATAGCAGTTTGGCAAGCACTAAAGAGCCACAGAAGAGTGCGGCATAGCAAAATGAAACAGGGAAAAGCATTTGCCACATGTGCCCTTGTCGTCGCCTAACAACAGGTAGCAGCATAAACCAGATGCGGGTGAAGTTCTTGCAGTTGACATTTAACGTCAAATGAGCAAGCCGGCTTACCACAGCTATGGTCCTCTGGCAGTGTGAAAGGTTTGGCACAAGCCGCATGCTAAGCGCCTTCCTTTGCCTTTTGGCAGTGCTCGTGCATTGCCAGCACTAGGCGGGAATGGTCACTATCCCGCACACACGATTCGTTGTGCCCGGTGCCAAGCGCTCTGGAGCACTGTTTATGACGAAAGCGGAACACATCTTGCTGCTCCATTCTCAGAGCTCCTGAGTTAAGCAATCTGCTACTCTTGGTGCGAATGCCAGAGGAAAATATTTCCAATGTGTCTGGCATATAGAAACTAAACCTGGAGAACACTTTTGTCAGGAGCTTGCACCTGCACCTTACACACACACAGATTTGCATCACATCTAAATGGCCAAGCTCTTTCTTCGACAAGTTGAAAGCTGCTGTCAGAAGGCTGTGCTCCTTGTCAGATGGAAGCAGCAGCACGCACATAGGAGTTTGGTAAGAACTAAAGAGCCACAGAAGAGCGTGGTCTAGCAAAACGGGGCAGGAAAAAGCATATCGCTACATGTGCCCTTGTTGTCGCCTAACAACAGGTAGCAGCATAAACCAGATGCGGGTGAAGTTCTTGCAAGTGACATCTAACGTCAAATGAGCAAGCGGGCTTACCACAGCTGCGGTCCTCTTGCAGTCTGAAAGCTTTGCGCACAAGCCGGATGCAAAGCCCCTTCCTTTGCCTTTTGGCAGTGCTGCTCGTGCATTGCCAGCACTAGGCGTGAATGCTCACTGTCCCGCACACACGTTTCGTTGTGGCGGTTGCTAAGCGCTCTGGAGCACTCTTTATGACGTAAGCAGAACACCTCTTGCTGTTCCATTCTCAGAGCTCCTGGGTTAAGTAATCTGCAACTCTTGGTGCGAATGATAGAGGAAAATATTTCCAAAGTGTCTGGCATATAGAAACTGAACCTAGAGAACACCTTTGTCAGGAGCTTGCACGTGCACCTTACACACACACAGATTTGCATCACATCTAAATGGCCAAGCTCTTTCTTAGACAAGTTGAAAGCTGCTGTCAGAAGGCTGTGCTCCTTGTCAGATGGAAGCAGCAGCACGCACATAGGAGTTTGGTAAGAACTAAAGAGCCACAGAAGAGCGTGGTCTAGCAAAACGGGGCAGGAAAAAGCATATCGCTACATGTGCCCTTGTTGTCGCCTAACAACAGGTAGCAGCATAAACCAGATGCGGGTGAAGTTCTTGCAGGTGACATCTAACGTCAAATGAGCAAGCGGGCTTACCACAGCTGCGGTCCTCTTGCAGTCTGAAAGCTTTGCGCACAAGCCGGATGCAAAGCGCCTTCCTTTGCCTTTTGGCAGTGCTGCTCGTGCATTGCCAGCACTAGGCGTGAATGCTCACTGTCCCGCACACACGTTTCGTTGTGGCGGTTGCTAAGCGCTCTGGAGCACTCTTTATGACGTAAGCAGAACACCTCTTGCTGTTCCATTCTCAGAGCTCCTGAGTTAAGTAATCTGCTACTCTTGGTGCGAATGCCAGAGGAAAATATTTCCAAAGTGTCTGGCATATAGAAACTGAACCTAGAGAACACCTTTGTCAGGAGCTTGCACCTGCACCTTACACACACACAGATTTGCATCACATCTAAATGGCCATGCTCTTTCTTCGACAAGTTGAAAGCTGCTGTCAGAAGGCTGTGCTCCTTGTCAGATGGAAGCAGCAGCACGCACATAGCATTTCGGCAAGCACTAAAGAGCCACAGAAGATCGTGGTCTAGCAAAATGAGGCAGGAAAAAGCATATGGCTACATGTTCTCTTGTTGTCGCCTAACAACAGGTAGCAGCATAAACCAGATGCGGGTGAAGTTCTTGCAGGCGACACCTAACGTCAAATGAGCAAGCGGGCGTACCACAGCTGCTGTCCTCTTGCAGTCTGAAAGCTTTGCACACAAGCCGGATGCTAAGCGCCTTCCTTTGCCTTTTGGCAGTGCTCGTGCATTGCCAGCACTAGGCGTGAATGCTCACTATCCCGCACACACGATTTGTTGTGCCCGTTGCCAAGCGCTCTGGAGCACTGTTTATGACGAAAGCGGAACTCATCTTGCCGCTCCATTCTCAGAGCTCCTGAGTTAAGCAACCTGCGACTCTTGATGCGAATGCCAGAGGAAAACATTTCCAATGTGTCTGGCAGGGAGAAACTGAACCCGGAATACACCTTTGTCAGGAGCTGGCACCTGCACCTTACACACACACAGATTTGCATCACATTTAAATGGCCATGCTCTTTCTTCGACAAGTTGAAAGCTGCTGTCAGAAGGCTGTGCTCCTTGTCAGATGGAAGCAGCAGCACGTATATAGGAGTTTGGAAAGAACTAAAGAGCCACAGAAGAGCGTGGTCTAGCAAAATGGGCCAGGAAAAAACATTTGCTACATGTGCTCTTGTTGTCGCCTACAACAGGTAGCAGCATAAACCAGATGCGGGTGAAGTTCTTGCAAGTGACATCTAACGTCAAATGAGCAAGCGGGCTTACCACAGCTGCGGTCCTCTTGCAGTCTGAAAGCTTTGCGCACAAGCCGGATGCAAAGCGCCTTCCTTTGCCTTTTGGCAGTGCTGCTCGTGCATTGCCAGCACTAGGCGTGAATGCTCACTGTCCCGCACACACGTTTCGTTGTGGCGGTTGCTAAGCGCTCTGGAGCACTCTTTATGACGTAAGCAGAACACCTCTTGCTGTTCCATTCTCAGAGCTCCTGAGTTAAGTAATCTGCTACTCTTGGTGCGAATGCCAGAGGAAAATATTTCCAATGTGTCTGGCATATAGAAACTAAACCTGGAGAACACTTTTGTCAGGAGCTTGCACCTGCACCTTACACACAGACAGATTTGCATCACATATAAATGGCCATGCTCTTTCTTCGACAAGTTGAAAGCTGCTGTCAGAAGGCTGTGCTCCTTGTCAGATGGAAGCAGCAGCACGCACATAGCAGTTTGGCAAGCACTAAAGAGCCACAGAAGAGTGCGGCATAGCAAAATGAAACAGGGAAAAGCATTTGCCACATGTGCCCTTGTCGTCGCCTAACAACAGGTAGCAGCATAAACCAGATGCGGGTGAAGTTCTTGCAGGCGACAGCTAACGTCAAATGAGCAAGCGGGCTTACCACAGCTGCGGTCCTCTGGCAGTCTGAAAGCTTTGCACACAAGCCGGATGCTAAGCGCCTTCCTTTGCCTTTTGGCAGTGCTCGTGCATTGCCAGCACTAGGCGTGAATGCTCACTATCCCGCACACACGATTTGTTGTGCCCGTTGCCAAGCGCTCTGGAGCACTGTTTATGGCGAAAGCGGAACACCTCTTGCCGCTCCATTCTCAGAGCTCCTGAGTTAAGCAACCTGCGACTCTTGATGCGAATGCCAGAGGAAAACATTTCCAATGTGTCTGGCAGGGAGAAACTGAACCCGGAATACACCTTTGTCAGGAGCTGGCACCTGCACCTTACACACACACAGATTTGCATCACATTTAAATGGCCAAGCTCTTTCTTCGACAAGTTGAAAGCTGCTGTAAGAAGGCTGTGCTCCTTGTCAGATGGAAGCAGCAGCACGTATATAGGAGTTTGGAAAGAACTAAAGAGCCACAGAAGAGCGTGATCTAGCAAAATGGGCCAGGAAAAAACATTTGCTACATGTGCTCTTGTTGTCGCCTACAACAGGTAGCAGCATAAACCAGATGCGGGTGAAGTTCTTGCAAGTGACATCTAACGTCAAATGAGCAAGCGGGCTTACCACAGCTGCGGTCCTCTTGCAGTCTGAAAGCTTTGCGCACAAGCCAGATGCAAAGCGCCTTCCTTTGCCTTTTGGCAGTGCTGCTCGTGCATTGCCAGCACTAGGCGTGAATGCTCACTGTCCCGCACACACGTTTCGTTATGGCGGTTGCTAAGCGCTCTGGAGCACTGTTTATGACGTAAGCAGAACACCTCTTGCTGTTCCATTCTCAGAGCTCCTGAGTTAAGTAATCTGCTACTCTTGGTGCGAATGCCAGAGGAAAATATTTCCAATGTGTCTGGCATATAGAAACTAAACCTGGAGAACACTTTTGTCAGGAGCTTGCACGTGCACCTTACACACACACAGATTTGCATCACATCTAAATGGCCATGCTCTTTCTTCGACAAGTTGAAAGCTGCTGTCAGAAGGCTGTGCTCCTTGTCAGATGGAAGCAGCAGCACGCACATAGGAGTTTGGTAAGAACTAAAGAGCCACAGAAGAGCGTGGTCTAGCAAAACGGGGCAGGAAAAAGCATATCGCTACATGTGCCCTTGTTGTCGCCTAACAACAGGTAGCAGCATAAACCAGATGCGGGTGAAGTTCTTGCAGGTGACACCTAACGTCAAATGAGCAAGCGGGCTTACCACAGCTGCTGTCCTCTTGCAGTCTGAAAGCTTTGCACACAAGCCGCATGCTAAGCGCCTTCCTTTGCCTTTTGGCAGTGCTCGTGCATTGCCAGCACTAGGCGTGAATGCTCACTATCCCGCACACACGATTTGTTGTGCCCGTTGCCAAGCGCTCTGGAGCACTGTTTATGACGAAAGCGGAACTCATCTTGCCGCTCCATTCTCAGAGCTCCTGAGTTAAGCAACCTGCGACTCTTGATGCGAATGCCAGAGGAAAACATTTCCAATGTGTCTGGCAGGGAGAAACTGAACCCGGAATACACCTTTGTCAGGAGCTGGCACCTGCACCTTACACACACACAGATTTGCATCACATTTAAATGGCCAAGCTCTTTCTTCGACAAGTTGAAAGCTGCTGTCAGAAGGCTGTGCTCCTTGTCAGATGGAAGCAGCAGCACGTATATAGGAGTTTGGAAAGAACTAAAGAGCCACAGAAGAGCGTGGTCTAGCAAAATGGGCCAGGAAAAAACATTTGCTACATGTGCTCTTGTTGTCGCCTACAACAGGTAGCAGCATAAACCAGATGCGGGTGAAGTTCTTGCAAGTGACATCTAACGTCAAATGAGCAAGCGGGCTTACCACAGCTGCGGTCCTCTTGCAGTCTGAAAGCTTTGCGCACAAGCCGGATGCAAAGCGCCTTCCTTTGCCTTTTGGCAGTGCTGCTCGTGCATTGCCAGCACTAGGCGTGAATGCTCACTGTCCCGCACACACGTTTCGTTGTGGCGGTTGCTAAGCGCTCTGGAGCACTGTTTATGACGTAAGCAGAACACCTCTTGCTGTTCCATTCTCAGAGCTCCTGAGTTAAGTAATCTGCTACTCTTGGTGCGAATGCCAGAGGAAAATATTTCCAATGTGTCTGGCATATAGAAACTAAACCTGGAGAACACTTTTGTCAGGAGCTTGCACCTGCACCTTACACACACACAGATTTGCATCACATATAAATGGCCAAGCTCTTTCTTCGACAAGTTGAAAGCTGCTGTCAGAAGGCTGTGCTCCTTGTCAGATGGAAGCAGCAGCACGCACATAGCAGTTTGGCAAGCACTAAAGAGCCACAGAAGATCGTGGTCTAGCAAAATGAGGCAGGAAAAAGCATATGGCTACATGTTCTCTTGTTGTCGCCTAACAACAGGTAGCAGCATAAACCAGATGCGGGTGAAGTTCTTGCAGGCGACATCTAACGTCAAATGAGCAAGCGGGCTTACCACAGCTGCTGTCCTCTTGCAGTCTGAAAGCTTTGCGCACAAGCCGGATGCAAAGCACCTTCCTTTACCTTTTGGCAGTGCTCGTGCATTGCCAGCACTAGGCGGGAATGGTCACTATCCCGCACACACGTTTCGTTGTGCCCGTTGCTAAGCGCTCTGGAGCACTGTTTATGACGAAAGCGGAACACCTCTTGCTGTTCCATTCTCAGAGCTCCTGGGTTAAGTAATCTGCAACTCTTGGTGCGAATGATAGAGGAAAATATTTCCAAAGTGTCTGGCATATAGAAACTGAACCTAGAGAACACCTTTGTCAGGAGCTTGCACGTGCACCTTACACACACACAGATTTGCATCACATCTAAATGGCCAAGCTCTTTCTTAGACAAGTTGAACGCTGCTGTCAGAAGGCTGTGCTCCTTGTCAGATGGAAGCAGCAGCACGCACATAGCAGTTTGGCAAGCACTAAAGAGCCACAGAAGAGTGCGGCATAGCAAAATGAAACAGGGAAAAGCATTTGCCACATGTGCCCTTGTCGTCGCCTAACAACAGGTAGCAGCATAAACCAGATGCGGGTGAAGTTCTTGCAGTTGACATTTAACGTCAAATGAGCAAGCCGGCTTACCACAGCTATGGTCCTCTGGCAGTGTGAAAGGTTTGGCACAAGCCGCATGCTAAGCGCCTTCCTTTGCCTTTTGGCAGTGCTCGTGCATTGCCAGCACTAGGCGGGAATGGTCACTATCCCGCACACACGATTCGTTGTGCCCGGTGCCAAGCGCTCTGGAGCACTGTTTATGACGAAAGCGGAACACATCTTGCTGCTCCATTCTCAGAGCTCCTGAGTTAAGCAATCTGCTACTCTTGCTGCGAATGCCAGAGGAAAATATTTCCAATGTGTCTGGCATATAGAAACTAAACCTGGAGAACACTTTTGTCAGGAGCTTGCACCTGCACCTTACACACACACAGATTTGCATCACATCTAAATGGCCAAGCTCTTTCTTCGACAAGTTGAAAGCTGCTGTCAGAAGGCTGTGCTCCTTGTCAGATGGAAGCAGCAGCACGCACATAGGAGTTTGGTAAGAACTAAAGAGCCACAGAAGAGCGTGGTCTAGCAAAACGGGGCAGGAAAAAGCATATCGCTACATGTGCCCTTGTTGTCGCCTAACAACAGGTAGCAGCATAAACCAGATGCGGGTGAAGTTCTTGCAGGTGACATCTAACGTCAAATGAGCAAGCGGGCTTACCACAGCTGCGGTCCTCTTGCAGTCTGAAAGCTTTGCGCACAAGCCGGATGCAAAGCGCCTTCCTTTGCCTTTTGGCAGTGCTGCTCGTGCATTGCCAGCACTAGGCGTGAATGCTCACTGTCCCGCACACACGTTTCGTTGTGGCGGTTGCTAAGCGCTCTGGAGCACTGTTTATGACGTAAGCAGAACACCTCTTGCTGTTCCATTCTCAGAGCTCCTGAGTTAAGTAATCTGCTACTCTTGGTGCGAATGCCAGAGGAAAATATTTCCAAAGTGTCTGGCATATAGAAACTGAACCTAGAGAACACCTTTGTCAGGAGCTTGCACCTGCACCTTACACACACACAGATTTGCATCACATCTAAATGGCCATGCTCTTTCTTCGACAAGTTGAAAGCTGCTGTCAGAAGGCTGTGCTCCTTGTCAGATGGAAGCAGCAGCACGCACATAGCATTTCGGCAAGCACTAAAGAGCCACAGAAGATCGTGGTCTAGCAAAATGAGGCAGGAAAAAGCATATGGCTACATGTTCTCTTGTTGTCGCCTAACAACAGGTAGCAGCATAAACCAGATGCGGGTGAAGTTCTTGCAGGCGACACCTAACGTCAAATGAGCAAGCGGGCGTACCACAGCTGCTGTCCTCTTGCAGTGTGAAAGGTTTGGCACAAGCCGCATGCTAAGCGCCTTCCTTTGCCTTTTGGCAGTGCTGCTCGTGCATTGCCAGCACTAGGCGGGAATGGTCACTATCCCGCACACACGTTTCGTTGTGGCGGTTGCTAAGCGCTCTGGAGCACTGTTTATGACGAAAGCGGAACACATCTTGCTGCTCCATTCTCAGAGCTCCTGAGTTAAGCAATCTGCTACTCTTGGTGCGAATGCCAGAGGAAAATATTTCCAATGTGTCTGGCATATAGAAACTAAACCTGGAGAACACTTTTGTCAGGAGCTTGCACCTGCACCTTACACACACACAGATTTGCATCACATCTAAATGGCCAAGCTCTTTCTTCGACAAGTTGAAAGCTGCTGTCAGAAGGCTGTGCTCCTTGTCAGATGGAAGCAGCAGCACGCACATAGGAGTTTGGTAAGAACTAAAGAGCCACAGAAGAGCGTGGTCTAGCAAAACGGGGCAGGAAAAAGCATATCGCTACATGTGCCCTTGTTGTCGCCTAACAACAGGTAGCAGCATAAACCAGATGCGGGTGAAGTTCTTGCAGGTGACACCTAACGTCAAATGAGCAAGCGGGCTTACCACAGCTGCGGTCCTCTGGCAGTCTGAAAGCTTTGCACACAAGCCGGATGCTAAGCGCCTTCCTTTGCCTTTTGGCAGTGCTCGTGCATTGCCAGCACTAGGCGTGAATGCTCACTATCCCGCACACACGATTTGTTGTGCCCGTTGCCAAGCGCTCTGGAGCACTGTTTATGACGAAAGCGGAACACCTCTTGCCGCTCCATTCTCAGAGCTCCTGAGTTAAGCAACCTGCGACTCTTGATGCGAATGCCAGAGGAAAACATTTCCAATGTGTCTGGCAGGGAGAAACTGAACCCGGAATACACCTTTGTCAGGAGCTGGCACCTGCACCTTACACACACACAGATTTGCATCACATTTAAATGGCCAAGCTCTTTCTTCGACAAGTTGAAAGCTGCTGTCAGAAGGCTGTGCTCCTTGTCAGATGGAAGCAGCAGCACGTATATAGGAGTTTGGCAAGCACTAAAGAGCCACAGAAGAGCGTGGTCTAGCAAAATGGGCCAGGAAAAAACATTTGCTACATGTGCTCTTGTTGTCGCCTACAACAGGTAGCAGCATAAACCAGATGCGGGTGAAGTTCTTGCAAGTGACATCTAACGTCAAATGAGCAAGCGGGCTTACCACAGCTGCGGTCCTCTTGCAGTCTGAAAGCTTTGCGCACAAGCCGGATGCAAAGCGCCTTCCTTTGCCTTTTGGCAGTGCTGCTCGTGCATTGCCAGCACTAGGCGTGAATGCTCACTGTCCCGCACACACGTTTCGTTGTGGCGGTTGCTAAGCGCTCTGGAGCACTGTTTATGACGTAAGCAGAACACCTCTTGCTGTTCCATTCTCAGAGCTCCTGAGTTAAGTAATCTGCTACTCTTGGTGCGAATGCCAGAGGAAAATATTTCCAATGTGTCTGGCATATAGAAACTAAACCTGGAGAACACTTTTGTCAGGAGCTTGCACCTGCACCTTACACACACACAGATTTGCATCACATCTAAATGGCCATGCTCTTTCTTCGACAAGTTGAAAGCTGCTGTCAGAAGGCTGTGCTCCTTGTCAGATGGAAGCAGCAGCACGCACATAGCAGTTTGGTAAGAACTAAAGAGCCACAGAAGAGCGTGGTCTAGCAAAACGGGGCAGGAAAAAGCATATCGCTACATGTGCCCTTGTTGTCGCCTAACAACAGGTAGCAGCATAAACCAGATGCGGGTGAAGTTCTTGCAGGTGACACCTAACGTCAAATGAGCAAGCGGGCTTACCACAGCTGCGGTCCTCTTGCAGTCTGAAAGCTTTGCGCACAAGCCGGATGCTAAGCGCCTTCCTTTGCCTTTTGGCAGTGCTCGTGCATTGCCAGCACTAGGCGTGAATGCTCACTATCCCGCACACACGATTTGTTGTGCCCGTTGCCAAGCGCTCTGGAGCACTGTTTATGACGAAAGCGGAACACCTCTTGCCGCTCCATTCTCAGAGCTCCTGAGTTAAGCAACCTGCGACTCTTGATGCGAATGCCAGAGGAAAACATTTCCAATGTGTCTGGCAGGGAGAAACTGAACCCGGAATACACCTTTGTCAGGAGCTGGCACCTGCACCTTACACACATACAGATTTACATCACATTTAAATGGCCAAGCTCTTTCTTCGACAAGTTGAAAGCTGCTGTCAGAAGGCTGTGCTCCTTGTCAGATGGAAGCAGCAGCACGTATATAGGAGTTTGGAAAGAACTAAAGAGCCACAGAAGAGCGTGGTCTAGCAAAATGGGCCAGGAAAAAACATTTGCTACATGTGCCCTTGTTGTCGCCTACAACAGGTAGCAGCATAAACCAGATGCGGGTGAAGTTCTTGCAAGTGACATCTAACGTCAAATGAGCAAGCGGGCTTACCACAGCTGCGGTCCTCTTGCAGTCTGAAAGCTTTGCGCACAAGCCAGATGCAAAGCGCCTTCCTTTGCCTTTTGGCAGTGCTGCTCGTGCATTGCCAGCACTAGGCCTGAATGCTCACTATCCCGCACACACGTTTCGTTGTGGCGGTTGCTAAGCGCTCTGGAGCACTGTTTATGACGTAAGCAGAACACCTCTTGCTGTTCCATTCTCAGAGCTCCTGGGTTAAGTAATCTGCAACTCTTGGTGCGAATGATAGAGGAAAATATTTCCAAAGTGTCTGGCATATAGAAACTGAACCTAGAGAACACCTTTGTCAGGAGCTTGCACGTGCACCTTACACACACACAGATTTGCATCACATCTAAATGGCCAAGCTCTTTCTTAGACAAGTTGAACGCTGCTGTCAGAAGGCTGTGCTCCTTGTCAGATGGAAGCAGCAGCACGCACATAGCAGTTTGGCAAGCACTAAAGAGCCACAGAAGAGTGCGGCATAGCAAAATGAAACAGGGAAAAGCATTTGCCACATGTGCCCTTGTCGTCGCCTAACAACAGGTAGCAGCATAAACCAGATGCGGGTGAAGTTCTTGCAGTTGACATTTAACGTCAAATGAGCCAGCCGGCTTACCACAGCTATGGTCCTCTGGCAGTGTGAAAGGTTTGGCACAAGCCGCATGCTAAGCGCCTTCCTTTGCCTTTTGGCAGTGCTGCTCGTGCATTGCCAGCACTAGGCGGGAATGGTCACTATCCCGCACACACGATTCGTTGTGCCCGGTGCCAAGCGCTCTGGAGCACTGTTTATGACGAAAGCGGAACACCTCTTGCTGCTCCATTCTCAAAGCTCCTGAGTTAAGCAATCTGCTACTCTTGGTGCGAATGCCAGAGGAAAACATTTCCAATGTGTCTGGCAGGGAGAAACTGAACCCGGAATACACGTTTGTCAGGAGCTGGCACCTGCACCTTACACACACACAGATTTGCATCACATTTAAATGGCCAAGCTCTTTCTTCGACAAGTTGAAAGCTGCTGTCAGAAGGCTGTGCTCCTTGTCAGATGGAAGCAGCAGCACGTATATAGGAGTTTGGAAAGAACTAAAGAGCCACAGAAGAGCGAGGTCTAGCAAAACGGGGTTGGAAAAAGCATTTGCTACATGTGCCCTTGTCGTCGCCTAACAACAGGTAGCAGCATAAACCAGATGCGGGTGAAGTTCTTGCAGTTGACATTTAACGTCAAATGAGCAAGCCGGCTTACCACAGCTATGGTCCTCTGGCAGTGTGAAAGGTTTGGCACAAGCCGCATGCTAAGCGCCTTCCTTTGCCTTTTGGCAGTGCTCGTGCATTGCCAGCACTAGGCGGGAATGGTCACTATCCCGCACACACGATTCGTTGTGCCCGGTGCCAAGCGCTCTGGAGCACTGTTTATGACGAAAGCGGAACACATCTTGCTGCTCCATTCTCAGAGCTCCTGAGTTAAGCAATCTGCTACTCTTGGTGCGAATGCCAGAGGAAAATATTTCCAATGTGTCTGGCATATAGAAACTAAACCTGGAGAACACTTTTGTCAGGAGCTTGCACCTGCACCTTACACACACACAGATTTGCATCACATCTAAATGGCCAAGCTCTTTCTTCGACAAGTTGAAAGCTGCTGTCAGAAGGCTGTGCTCCTTGTCAGATGGAAGCAGCAGCACGCACATAGGAGTTTGGTAAGAACTAAAGAGCCACAGAAGAGCGTGGTCTAGCAAAACGGGGCAGGAAAAAGCATATCGCTACATGTGCCCTTGTTGTCGCCTAACAACAGGTAGCAGCATAAACCAGATGCGGGTGAAGTTCTTGCAGGTGACATCTAACGTCAAATGAGCAAGCGGGCTTACCACAGCTGCGGTCCTCTTGCAGTCTGAAAGCTTTGCGCACAAGCCGGATGCAAAGCGCCTTCCTTTGCCTTTTGGCAGTGCTGCTCGTGCATTGCCAGCACTAGGCGTGAATGCTCACTGTCCCGCACACACGTTTCGTTGTGGCGGTTGCTAAGCGCTCTGGAGCACTGTTTATGACGTAAGCAGAACACCTCTTGCTGTTCCATTCTCAGAGCTCCTGAGTTAAGTAATCTGCTACTCTTGGTGCGAATGCCAGAGGAAAATATTTCCAATGTGTCTGGCATATAGAAACTAAACCTGGAGAACACTTTTGTCAGGAGCTTGCACCTGCACCTTACACACACACAGATTTGCATCACATCTAAATGGCCAAGCTCTTTCTTAGGCAAGTTGAAAGCTGCTGTCAGAAGGCTGTGCTCCTTGTCAGATGGAAGCAGCAGCACGCACATAGCATTTCGGCAAGCACTAAAGAGCCACAGAAGAGCGTGGTCTAGCAAAATGAGGCAGGAAAAAGCATATGGCTACATGTTCTCTTGTTGTCGCCTAACAACAGGTAGCAGCATAAACCAGATGCGGGTGAAGTTCTTGCAGGCGACACCTAACGTCAAATGAGCAAGCGGGCGTACCACAGCTGCTGTCCTCTTGCAGTCTGAAAGCTTTGCACACAAGCCGGATGCTAAGCGCCTTCCTTTGCCTTTTGGCAGTGCTCGTGCATTGCCAGCACTAGGCGTGAATGCTCACTATCCCGCACACACGATTTGTTGTGCCCGTTGCCAAGCGCTCTGGAGCACTGTTTATGACGAAAGCGGAACACCTCTTGCCGCTCCATTCTCAGAGCTCCTGAGTTAAGCAACCTGCGACTCTTGATGCGAATGCCAGAGGAAAACATTTCCAATGTGTCTGGCAGGGAGAAACTGAACCCGGAATACACCTTTGTCAGGAGCTGGCACCTGCACCTTACACACACACAGATTTGCATCACATTTAAATGGCCAAGCTCTTTCTTCGACAAGTTGAAAGCTGCTGTCAGAAGGCTGTGCTCCTTGTCAGATGGAAGCAGCAGCACGTATATAGGAGTTTGGAAAGAACTAAAGAGCCACAGAAGAGCGTGGTCTAGCAAAATGGGCCAGGAAAAAACATTTGCTACATGTGCTCTTGTTGTCGCCTACAACAGGTAGCAGCATAAACCAGATGCGGGTGAAGTTCTTGCAAGTGACATCTAACGTCAAATGAGCAAGCGGGCTTACCACAGCTGCGGTCCTCTTGCAGTCTGAAAGCTTTGCGCACAAGCCGGATGCAAAGCGCCTTCCTTTGCCTTTTGGCAGTGCTGCTCGTGCATTGCCAGCACTAGGCGTGAATGCTCACTATCCCGCACACACGTTTCGTTGTGGCGGTTGCTAAGCGCTCTGGAGCACTGTTTATGACGTAAGCAGAACACCTCTTGCTGTTCCATTCTCAGAGCTCCTGGGTTAAGTAATCTGCTACTCTTGGTGCGAATGATAGAGGAAAATATTTCCAAAGTGTCTGGCATATAGAAACTGAACCTAGAGAACACCTTTGTCAGGAGCTTGCACGTGCACCTTACACACACACAGATTTGCATCACATCTAAATGGCCAAGCTCTTTCTTAGACAAGTTGAACGCTGCTGTCAGAAGGCTGTGCTCCTTGTCAGATGGAAGCAGCAGCACGCACATAGCAGTTTGGCAAGCACTAAAGAGCCACAGAAGAGTGCGGCATAGCAAAATGAAACAGGGAAAAGCATTTGCCACATGTGCCCTTGTCGTCGCCTAACAACAGGTAGCAGCATAAACCAGATGCGGGTGAAGTTCTTGCAGTTGACATTTAACGTCAAATGAGCAAGCCGGCTTACCACAGCTATGGTCCTCTGGCAGTGTGAAAGGTTTGGCACAAGCCGCATGCTAAGCGCCTTCCTTTGCCTTTTGGCAGTGCTGCTCGTGCATTGCCAGCACTAGGCGGGAATGGTCACTATCCCGCACACACGATTCGTTGTGCCCGGTGCCAAGCGCTCTGGAGCACTGTTTATGACGAAAGCGGAACACATCTTGCTGCTCCTTTCTCAGAGCTCCTGAGTTAAGCAATCTGCTACTCTTGGTGCGAATGCCAGAGGAAAATATTTCCAATGTGTCTGGCATATAGAAACTAAACCTGGAGAACACTTTTGTCAGGAGCTTGCACCTGCACCTTACACACACACAGATTTGCATCACATATAAATGGCCAAGCTCTTTCTTCGACAAGTTGAAAGCTGCTGTCAGAAGGCTGTGCTCCTTGTCAGATGGAAGCAGCAGCACGCACATAGGAGTTTGGTAAGAACTAAAGAGCCACAGAAGAGCGTGGTCTAGCAAAACGGGGCAGGAAAAAGCATATCGCTACATGTGCCCTTGTTGTCGCCTAACAACAGGTAGCAGCATAAACCAGATGCGGGTGAAGTTCTTGCAGGTGACATCTAACGTCAAATGAGCAAGCGGGCTTACCACAGCTGCGGTCCTCTTGCAGTCTGAAAGCTTTGCGCACAAGCCGGATGCAAAGCCCCTTCCTTTGCCTTTTGGCAGTGCTGCTCGTGCATTGCCAGCACTAGGCGTGAATGCTCACTGTCCCGCACACACGTTTCGTTGTGGCGGTTGCTAAGCGCTCTGGAGCACTCTTTATGACGTAAGCAGAACACCTCTTGCTGTTCCATTCTCAGAGCTCCTGGGTTAAGTAATCTGCAACTCTTGGTGCGAATGATAGAGGAAAATATTTCCAAAGTGTCTGGCATATAGAAACTGAACCTAGAGAACACCTTTGTCAGGAGCTTGCACGTGCACCTTACACACACACAGATTTGCATCACATCTAAATGGCCAAGCTCTTTCTTAGACAAGTTGAACGCTGCTGTCAGAAGGCTGTGCTCCTTGTCAGATGGAAGCAGCAGCACGCACATAGGAGTTTGGTAAGAACTAAAGAGCCACAGAAGAGCGTGGTCTAGCAAAACGGGGCAGGAAAAAGCATATCGCTACATGTGCCCTTGTTGTCGCCTAACAACAGGTAGCAGCATAAACCAGATGCGGGTGAAGTTCTTGCAGGTGACATCTAACGTCAAATGAGCAAGCGGGCTTACCACAGCTGCGGTCCTCTTGCAGTCTGAAAGCTTTGCGCACAAGCCGGATGCAAAGCGCCTTCCTTTGCCTTTTGGCAGTGCTGCTCGTGCATTGCCAGCACTAGGCGTGAATGCTCACTGTCCCGCACACACGTTTCGTTGTGGCGGTTGCTAAGCGCTCTGGAGCACTGTTTATGACGTAAGCAGAACACCTCTTGCTGTTCCATTCTCAGAGCTCCTGAGTTAAGTAATCTGCTACTCTTGGTGCGAATGCCAGAGGAAAATATTTCCAATGTGTCTGGCATATAGAAACTAAACCTGGAGAACACTTTTGTCAGGAGCTTGCACCTGCACCTTACACACACACAGATTTGCATCACATCTAAATGGCCATGCTCTTTCTTCGACAAGTTGAAAGCTGCTGTCAGAAGGCTGTGCTCCTTGTCAGATGGAAGCAGCAGCACGCACATAGCAGTTTGGTAAGAACTAAAGAGCCACAGAAGAGCGTGGTCTAGCAAAACGGGGCAGGAAAAAGCATATCGCTACATGTGCCCTTGTTGTCGCCTAACAACAGGTAGCAGCATAAACCAGATGCGGGTGAAGTTCTTGCAGGTGACACCTAACGTCAAATGAGCAAGCGGGCTTACCACAGCTGCGGTCCTCTGGCAGTCTGAAAGCTTTGCACACAAGCCGGATGCTAAGCGCCTTCCTTTGCCTTTTGGCAGTGCTCGTGCATTGCCAGCACTAGGCGTGAATGCTCACTATCCCGCACACACGATTTGTTGTGCCCGTTGCCAAGCGCTCTGGAGCACTGTTTATGACGAAAGCGGAACACCTCTTGCCGCTCCATTCTCAGAGCTCCTGAGTTAAGCAACCTGCGACTCTTGATGCGAATGCCAGAGGAAAACATTTCCAATGTGTCTGGCAGGGAGAAACTGAACCCGGAATACACCTTTGTCAGGAGCTGGCACCTGCACCTTACACACATACAGATTTACATCACATTTAAATGGCCAAGCTCTTTCTTCGACAAGTTGAAAGCTGCTGTCAGAAGGCTGTGCTCCTTGTCAGATGGAAGCAGCAGCACGTATATAGGAGTTTGGAAAGAACTAAAGAGCCACAGAAGAGCGTGGTCTAGCAAAATGAAACAGGAAAAAACATTTGCTACATGTGCTCTTGTTGTCGCCTACAACAGGTAGCAGCATAAACCAGATGCGGGTGAAGTTCTTGCAAGTGACATCTAACGTCAAATGAGCAAGCGGGCTTACCACAGCTGCGGTCCTCTTGCAGTCTGAAAGCTTTGCGCACAAGCCAGATGCAAAGCGCCTTCCTTTGCCTTTTGGCAGTGCTGCTCGTGCATTGCCAGCACTAGGCGTGAATGCTCACTATCCCGCACACACGTTTCGTTGTGCCCGGTGCCAAGCGCTCTGGAGCACTGTTTATGACGAAAGCGGAACACATCTTGCTGCTCCATTCTCAGAGCTCCTGAGTTAAGCAATCTGCTACTCTTGGTGCGAATGCCAGAGGAAAACATTTCCAATGTGTCTGGCAGGGAGAAACTGAACCCGGAATACACCTTTGTCAGGAGCTGGCACCTGCACCTTACACACACACAGATTTGCATCACATTTAAATGGCCAAGCTCTTTCTTCGACAAGTTGAAAGCTGCTGTCAGAAGGCTGTGCTCCTTGTCAGATGGAAGCAGCAGCACGTATATAGGAGTTTGGAAAGAACTAAAGAGCCACAGAAGAGCGAGGTCTAGCAAAACGGGGTTGGAAAAAGCATTTGCTACATGTGCCCTTGTCGTCGCCTAACAACAGGTAGCAGCATAAACCAGATGCGGGTGAAGTTCTTGCAGTTGACATTTAACGTCAAATGAGCAAGCCGGCTTACCACAGCTATGGTCCTCTGGCAGTGTGAAAGGTTTGGCACAAGCCGCATGCTAAGCGCCTTCCTTTGCCTTTTGGCAGTGCTCGTGCATTGCCAGCACTAGGCGGGAATGGTCACTATCCCGCACACACGATTCGTTGTGCCCGGTGCCAAGCGCTCTGGAGCACTGTTTATGACGAAAGCGGAACACATCTTGCTGCTCCATTCTCAGAGCTCCTGAGTTAAGCAATCTGCTACTCTTGGTGCGAATGCCAGAGGAAAATATTTCCAATGTGTCTGGCATATAGAAACTAAACCTGGAGAACACTTTTGTCAGGAGCTTGCACCTGCACCTTACACACACACAGATTTGCATCACATCTAAATGGCCAAGCTCTTTCTTCGACAAGTTGAAAGCTGCTGTCAGAAGGCTGTGCTCCTTGTCAGATGGAAGCAGCAGCACGCACATAGGAGTTTGGTAAGAACTAAAGAGCCACAGAAGAGCGTGGTCTAGCAAAACGGGGCAGGAAAAAGCATATCGCTACATGTGCCCTTGTTGTCGCCTAACAACAGGTAGCAGCATAAACCAGATGCGGGTGAAGTTCTTGCAGGTGACATCTAACGTCAAATGAGCAAGCGGGCTTACCACAGCTGCGGTCCTCTTGCAGTCTGAAAGCTTTGCGCACAAGCCGGATGCAAAGCGCCTTCCTTTGCCTTTTGGCAGTGCTGCTCGTGCATTGCCAGCACTAGGCGTGAATGCTCACTGTCCCGCACACACGTTTCGTTGTGGCGGTTGCTAAGCGCTCTGGAGCACTGTTTATGACGTAAGCAGAACACCTCTTGCTGTTCCATTCTCAGAGCTCCTGAGTTAAGTAATCTGCTACTCTTGGTGCGAATGCCAGAGGAAAATATTTCCAATGTGTCTGGCATATAGAAACTAAACCTGGAGAACACTTTTGTCAGGAGCTTGCACCTGCACCTTACACACACACAGATTTGCATCACATCTAAATGGCCAAGCTCTTTCTTAGGCAAGTTGAAAGCTGCTGTCAGAAGGCTGTGCTCCTTGTCAGATGGAAGCAGCAGCACGCACATAGCATTTCGGCAAGCACTAAAGAGCCACAGAAGATCGTGGTCTAGCAAAATGAGGCAGGAAAAAGCATATGGCTACATGTTCTCTTGTTGTCGCCTAACAACAGGTAGCAGCATAAACCAGATGCGGGTGAAGTTCTTGCAGGCGACACCTAACGTCAAATGAGCAAGCGGGCGTACCACAGCTGCTGTCCTCTTGCAGTCTGAAAGCTTTGCACACAAGCCGGATGCTAAGCGCCTTCCTTTGCCTTTTGGCAGTGCTCGTGCATTGCCAGCACTAGGCGTGAATGCTCACTATCCCGCACACACGATTTGTTGTGCCCGTTGCCAAGCGCTCTGGAGCACTGTTTATGACGAAAGCGGAACACCTCTTGCCGCTCCATTCTCAGAGCTCCTGAGTTAAGCAACCTGCGACTCTTGATGCGAATGCCAGAGGAAAACATTTCCAATGTGTCTGGCAGGGAGAAACTGAACCCGGAATACACCTTTGTCAGGAGCTGGCACCTGCACCTTACACACACACAGATTTGCATCACATTTAAATGGCCAAGCTCTTTCTTCGACAAGTTGAAAGCTGCTGTCAGAAGGCTGTGCTCCTTGTCAGATGGAAGCAGCAGCACGTATATAGGAGTTTGGAAAGAACTAAAGAGCCACAGAAGAGCGTGGTCTAGCAAAATGGGCCAGGAAAAAACATTTGCTACATGTGCTCTTGTTGTCGCCTACAACAGGTAGCAGCATAAACCAGATGCGGGTGAAGTTCTTGCAAGTGACATCTAACGTCAAATGAGCAAGCGGGCTTACCACAGCTGCGGTCCTCTTGCAGTCTGAAAGCTTTGCGCACAAGCCGGATGCAAAGCGCCTTCCTTTGCCTTTTGGCAGTGCTGCTCGTGCATTGCCAGCACTAGGCGTGAATGCTCACTATCCCGCACACACGTTTCGTTGTGGCGGTTGCTAAGCGCTCTGGAGCACTGTTTATGACGTAAGCAGAACACCTCTTGCTGTTCCATTCTCAGAGCTCCTGGGTTAAGTAATCTGCAACTCTTGGTGCGAATGATAGAGGAAAATATTTCCAAAGTGTCTGGCATATAGAAACTGAACCTAGAGAACACCTTTGTCAGGAGCTTGCACGTGCACCTTACACACACACAGATTTGCATCACATCTAAATGGCCAAGCTCTTTCTTAGACAAGTTGAACGCTGCTGTCAGAAGGCTGTGCTCCTTGTCAGATGGAAGCAGCAGCACGCACATAGCAGTTTGGCAAGCACTAAAGAGCCACAGAAGAGTGCGGCATAGCAAAATGAAACAGGGAAAAGCATTTGCCACATGTGCCCTTGTCGTCGCCTAACAACAGGTAGCAGCATAAACCAGATGCGGGTGAAGTTCTTGCAGTTGACATTTAACGTCAAATGAGCAAGCCGGCTTACCACAGCTATGGTCCTCTGGCAGTGTGAAAGGTTTGGCACAAGCCGCATGCTAAGCGCCTTCCTTTGCCTTTTGGCAGTGCTGCTCGTGCATTGCCAGCACTAGGCGGGAATGGTCACTATCCCGCACACACGATTCGTTGTGCCCGGTGCCAAGCGCTCTGGAGCACTGTTTATGACGAAAGCGGAACACATCTTGCTGCTCCTTTCTCAGAGCTCCTGAGTTAAGCAATCTGCTACTCTTGGTGCGAATGCCAGAGGAAAATATTTCCAATGTGTCTGGCATATAGAAACTAAACCTGGAGAACACTTTTGTCAGGAGCTTGCACCTGCACCTTACACACACACAGATTTGCATCACATATAAATGGCCAAGCTCTTTCTTCGACAAGTTGAAAGCTGCTGTCAGAAGGCTGTGCTCCTTGTCAGATGGAAGCAGCAGCACGCACATAGGAGTTTGGTAAGAACTAAAGAGCCACAGAAGAGCGTGGTCTAGCAAAACGGGGCAGGAAAAAGCATATCGCTACATGTGCCCTTGTTGTCGCCTAACAACAGGTAGCAGCATAAACCAGATGCGGGTGAAGTTCTTGCAGGTGACATCTAACGTCAAATGAGCAAGCGGGCTTACCACAGCTGCGGTCCTCTTGCAGTCTGAAAGCTTTGCGCACAAGCCGGATGCAAAGCGCCTTCCTTTGCCTTTTGGCAGTGCTGCTCGTGCATTGCCAGCACTAGGCGTGAATGCTCACTGTCCCGCACACACGTTTCGTTGTGGCGGTTGCTAAGCGCTCTGGAGCACTGTTTATGACGTAAGCAGAACACCTCTTGCTGTTCCATTCTCAGAGCTCCTGAGTTAAGTAATCTGCTACTCTTGGTGCGAATGCCAGAGGAAAATATTTCCAATGTGTCTGGCATATAGAAACTAAACCTGGAGAACACTTTTGTCAGGAGCTTGCACCTGCACCTTACACACACACAGATTTGCATCACATCTAAATGGCCATGCTCTTTCTTCGACAAGTTGAAAGCTGCTGTCAGAAGGCTGTGCTCCTTGTCAGATGGAAGCAGCAGCACGCACATAGCAGTTTGGTAAGAACTAAAGAGCCACAGAAGAGCGTGGTCTAGCAAAACGGGGCAGGAAAAAGCATATCGCTACATGTGCCCTTGTTGTCGCCTAACAACAGGTAGCAGCATAAACCAGATGCGGGTGAAGTTCTTGCAGGTGACACCTAACGTCAAATGAGCAAGCGGGCTTACCACAGCTGCGGTCCTCTGGCAGTCTGAAAGCTTTGCACACAAGCCGGATGCTAAGCGCCTTCCTTTGCCTTTTGGCAGTGCTCGTGCATTGCCAGCACTAGGCGTGAATGCTCACTATCCCGCACACACGATTTGTTGTGCCCGTTGCCAAGCGCTCTGGAGCACTGTTTATGACGAAAGCGGAACACCTCTTGCCGCTCCATTCTCAGAGCTCCTGAGTTAAGCAACCTGCGACTCTTGATGCGAATGCCAGAGGAAAACATTTCCAATGTGTCTGGCAGGGAGAAACTGAACCCGGAATACACCTTTGTCAGGAGCTGGCACCTGCACCTTACACACATACAGATTTACATCACATTTAAATGGCCAAGCTCTTTCTTCGACAAGTTGAAAGCTGCTGTCAGAAGGCTGTGCTCCTTGTCAGATGGAAGCAGCAGCACGTATATAGGAGTTTGGAAAGAACTAAAGAGCCACAGAAGAGCGTGGTCTAGCAAAATGAAACAGGAAAAAACATTTGCTACATGTGCTCTTGTTGTCGCCTACAACAGGTAGCAGCATAAACCAGATGCGGGTGAAGTTCTTGCAAGTGACATCTAACGTCAAATGAGCAAGCGGGCTTACCACAGCTGCGGTCCTCTTGCAGTCTGAAAGCTTTGCGCACAAGCCAGATGCAAAGCGCCTTCCTTTGCCTTTTGGCAGTGCTGCTCGTGCATTGCCAGCACTAGGCGTGAATGCTCACTATCCCGCACACACGTTTCGTTGTGCCCGGTGCCAAGCGCTCTGGAGCACTGTTTATGACGAAAGCGGAACACATCTTGCTGCTCCATTCTCAGAGCTCCTGAGTTAAGCAATCTGCTACTCTTGGTGCGAATGCCAGAGGAAAACATTTCCAATGTGTCTGGCAGGGAGAAACTGAACCCGGAATACACCTTTGTCAGGAGCTGGCACCTGCACCTTACACACACACAGATTTGCATCACATTTAAATGGCCAAGCTCTTTCTTCGACAAGTTGAAAGCTGCTGTCAGAAGGCTGTGCTCCTTGTCAGATGGAAGCAGCAGCACGTATATAGGAGTTTGGAAAGAACTAAAGAGCCACAGAAGAGCGAGGTCTAGCAAAACGGGGTTGGAAAAAGCATTTGCTACATGTGCCCTTGTCGTCGCCTAACAACAGGTAGCAGCATAAACCAGATGCGGGTGAAGTTCTTGCAGTTGACATTTAACGTCAAATGAGCAAGCCGGCTTACCACAGCTATGGTCCTCTGGCAGTGTGAAAGGTTTGGCACAAGCCGCATGCTAAGCGCCTTCCTTTGCCTTTTGGCAGTGCTCGTGCATTGCCAGCACTAGGCGGGAATGGTCACTATCCCGCACACACGATTCGTTGTGCCCGGTGCCAAGCGCTCTGGAGCACTGTTTATGACGAAAGCGGAACACATCTTGCTGCTCCATTCTCAGAGCTCCTGAGTTAAGCAATCTGCTACTCTTGGTGCGAATGCCAGAGGAAAATATTTCCAATGTGTCTGGCATATAGAAACTAAACCTGGAGAACACTTTTGTCAGGAGCTTGCACCTGCACCTTACACACACACAGATTTGCATCACATCTAAATGGCCAAGCTCTTTCTTCGACAAGTTGAAAGCTGCTGTCAGAAGGCTGTGCTCCTTGTCAGATGGAAGCAGCAGCACGCACATAGGAGTTTGGTAAGAACTAAAGAGCCACAGAAGAGCGTGGTCTAGCAAAACGGGGCAGGAAAAAGCATATCGCTACATGTGCCCTTGTTGTCGCCTAACAACAGGTAGCAGCATAAACCAGATGCGGGTGAAGTTCTTGCAGGTGACATCTAACGTCAAATGAGCAAGCGGGCTTACCACAGCTGCGGTCCTCTTGCAGTCTGAAAGCTTTGCGCACAAGCCGGATGCAAAGCGCCTTCCTTTGCCTTTTGGCAGTGCTGCTCGTGCATTGCCAGCACTAGGCGTGAATGCTCACTGTCCCGCACACACGTTTCGTTGTGGCGGTTGCTAAGCGCTCTGGAGCACTGTTTATGACGTAAGCAGAACACCTCTTGCTGTTCCATTCTCAGAGCTCCTGAGTTAAGTAATCTGCTACTCTTGGTGCGAATGCCAGAGGAAAATATTTCCAATGTGTCTGGCATATAGAAACTAAACCTGGAGAACACTTTTGTCAGGAGCTTGCACCTGCACCTTACACACACACAGATTTGCATCACATCTAAATGGCCAAGCTCTTTCTTAGGCAAGTTGAAAGCTGCTGTCAGAAGGCTGTGCTCCTTGTCAGATGGAAGCAGCAGCACGCACATAGCATTTCGGCAAGCACTAAAGAGCCACAGAAGATCGTGGTCTAGCAAAATGAGGCAGGAAAAAGCATATGGCTACATGTTCTCTTGTTGTCGCCTAACAACAGGTAGCAGCATAAACCAGATGCGGGTGAAGTTCTTGCAGTTGACATTTAACGTCAAATGAGCAAGCCGGCTTACCACAGCTATGGTCCTCTGGCAGTGTGAAAGGTTTGGCACAAGCCGCATGCTAAGCGCCTTCCTTTGCCTTTTGGCAGTGCTCGTGCATTGCCAGCACTAGGCGGGAATGGTCACTATCCCGCACACACGATTCGTTGTGCCCGGTGCCAAGCGCTCTGGAGCACTGTTTATGACGAAAGCGGAACACATCTTGCTGCTCCATTCTCAGAGCTCCTGAGTTAAGCAATCTGCTACTCTTGGTGCGAATGCCAGAGGAAAATATTTCCAATGTGTCTGGCATATAGAAACTAAACCTGGAGAACACTTTTGTCAGGAGCTTGCACCTGCACCTTACACACACACAGATTTGCATCACATCTAAATGGCCAAGCTCTTTCTTCGACAAGTTGAAAGCTGCTGTCAGAAGGCTGTGCTCCTTGTCAGATGGAAGCAGCAGCACGCACATAGGAGTTTGGTAAGAACTAAAGAGCCACAGAAGAGCGTGGTCTAGCAAAACGGGGCAGGAAAAAGCATATCGCTACATGTGCCCTTGTTGTCGCCTAACAACAGGTAGCAGCATAAACCAGATGCGGGTGAAGTTCTTGCAGGTGACATCTAACGTCAAATGAGCAAGCGGGCTTACCACAGCTGCGGTCCTCTTGCAGTCTGAAAGCTTTGCGCACAAGCCGGATGCAAAGCGCCTTCCTTTGCCTTTTGGCAGTGCTGCTCGTGCATTGCCAGCACTAGGCGTGAATGCTCACTGTCCCGCACACACGTTTCGTTGTGGCGGTTGCTAAGCGCTCTGGAGCACTGTTTATGACGTAAGCAGAACACCTCTTGCTGTTCCATTCTCAGAGCTCCTGAGTTAAGTAATCTGCTACTCTTGGTGCGAATGCCAGAGGAAAATATTTCCAATGTGTCTGGCATATAGAAACTAAACCTGGAGAACACTTTTGTCAGGAGCTTGCACCTGCACCTTACACACACACAGATTTGCATCACATCTAAATGGCCAAGCTCTTTCTTAGGCAAGTTGAAAGCTGCTGTCAGAAGGCTGTGCTCCTTGTCAGATGGAAGCAGCAGCACGCACATAGCATTTCGGCAAGCACTAAAGAGCCACAGAAGATCGTGGTCTAGCAAAATGAGGCAGGAAAAAGCATATGGCTACATGTTCTCTTGTTGTCGCCTAACAACAGGTAGCAGCATAAACCAGATGCGGGTGAAGTTCTTGCAGGCGACACCTAACGTCAAATGAGCAAGCGGGCGTACCACAGCTGCTGTCCTCTTGCAGTCTGAAAGCTTTGCACACAAGCCGGATGCTAAGCGCCTTCCTTTGCCTTTTGGCAGTGCTCGTGCATTGCCAGCACTAGGCGTGAATGCTCACTATCCCGCACACACGATTTGTTGTGCCCGTTGCCAAGCGCTCTGGAGCACTGTTTATGACGAAAGCGGAACACCTCTTGCCGCTCCATTCTCAGAGCTCCTGAGTTAAGCAACCTGCGACTCTTGATGCGAATGCCAGAGGAAAACATTTCCAATGTGTCTGGCAGGGAGAAACTGAACCCGGAATACACCTTTGTCAGGAGCTGGCACCTGCACCTTACACACACACAGATTTGCATCACATTTAAATGGCCAAGCTCTTTCTTCGACAAGTTGAAAGCTGCTGTCAGAAGGCTGTGCTCCTTGTCAGATGGAAGCAGCAGCACGTATATAGGAGTTTGGAAAGAACTAAAGAGCCACAGAAGAGCGTGGTCTAGCAAAATGGGCCAGGAAAAAACATTTGCTACATGTGCTCTTGTTGTCGCCTACAACAGGTAGCAGCATAAACCAGATGCGGGTGAAGTTCTTGCAAGTGACATCTAACGTCAAATGAGCAAGCGGGCTTACCACAGCTGCGGTCCTCTTGCAGTCTGAAAGCTTTGCGCACAAGCCGGATGCAAAGCGCCTTCCTTTACCTTTTGGCAGTGCTCGTGCATTGCCAGCACTAGGCGTGAATGCTCACTGTCCCGCACACACGTTTCGTTGTGGCGGTTGCTAAGCGCTCTGGAGCACTGTTTATGACGTAAGCAGAACACCTCTTGCTGTTCCATTCTCAGAGCTCCTGAGTTAAGTAATCTGCTACTCTTGGTGCGAATGCCAGAGGAAAATATTTCCAATGTGTCTGGCATATAGAAACTAAACCTGGAGAACACTTTTGTCAGGAGCTTGCACCTGCACCTTACACACACACAGATTTGCATCACATCTAAATGGCCAAGCTCTTTCTTAGGCAAGTTGAAAGCTGCTGTCAGAAGGCTGTGCTCCTTGTCAGATGGAAGCAGCAGCACGCACATAGCATTTCGGCAAGCACTAAAGAGCCACAGAAGAGTGCGGCATAGCAAAATGAAACAGGGAAAAGCATTTGCCACATGTGCCCTTGTCGTCGCCTAACAACAGGTAGCAGCATAAACCAGATGCGGGTGAAGTTCTTGCAGTTGACATTTAACGTCAAATGAGCAAGCCGGCTTACCACAGCTATGGTCCTCTGGCAGTGTGAAAGGTTTGGCACAAGCCGCATGCTAAGCGCCTTCCTTTGCCTTTTGGCAGTGCTGCTCGTGCATTGCCAGCACTAGGCGGGAATGGTCACTATCCCGCACACACGATTCGTTGTGCCCGGTGCCAAGCGCTCTGGAGCACTGTTTATGACGAAAGCGGAACACATCTTGCTGCTCCTTTCTCAGAGCTCCTGAGTTAAGCAATCTGCTACTCTTGGTGCGAATGCCAGAGGAAAATATTTCCAATGTGTCTGGCATATAGAAACTAAACCTGGAGAACACTTTTGTCAGGAGCTTGCACCTGCACCTTACACACACACAGATTTGCATCACATATAAATGGCCAAGCTCTTTCTTCGACAAGTTGAAAGCTGCTGTCAGAAGGCTGTGCTCCTTGTCAGATGGAAGCAGCAGCACGCACATAGGAGTTTGGTAAGAACTAAAGAGCCACAGAAGAGCGTGGTCTAGCAAAACGGGGCAGGAAAAAGCATATCGCTACATGTGCCCTTGTTGTCGCCTAACAACAGGTAGCAGCATAAACCAGATGCGGGTGAAGTTCTTGCAGGTGACATCTAACGTCAAATGAGCAAGCGGGCTTACCACAGCTGCGGTCCTCTTGCAGTCTGAAAGCTTTGCGCACAAGCCGGATGCAAAGCCCCTTCCTTTGCCTTTTGGCAGTGCTGCTCGTGCATTGCCAGCACTAGGCGTGAATGCTCACTGTCCCGCACACACGTTTCGTTGTGGCGGTTGCTAAGCGCTCTGGAGCACTCTTTATGACGTAAGCAGAACACCTCTTGCTGTTCCATTCTCAGAGCTCCTGGGTTAAGTAATCTGCAACTCTTGGTGCGAATGATAGAGGAAAATATTTCCAAAGTGTCTGGCATATAGAAACTGAACCTAGAGAACACCTTTGTCAGGAGCTTGCACGTGCACCTTACACACACACAGATTTGCATCACATCTAAATGGCCAAGCTCTTTCTTCGACAAGTTGAAAGCTGCTGTCAGAAGGCTGTGCTCCTTGTCAGATGGAAGCAGCAGCACGCACATAGGAGTTTGGTAAGAACTAAAGAGCCACAGAAGAGCGTGGTCTAGCAAAACGGGGCAGGAAAAAGCATATCGCTACATGTGCCCTTGTTGTCGCCTAACAACAGGTAGCAGCATAAACCAGATGCGGGTGAAGTTCTTGCAGGTGACATCTAACGTCAAATGAGCAAGCGGGCTTACCACAGCTGCGGTCCTCTTGCAGTCTGAAAGCTTTGCGCACAAGCCGGATGCAAAGCGCCTTCCTTTGCCTTTTGGCAGTGCTGCTCGTGCATTGCCAGCACTAGGCGTGAATGCTCACTGTCCCGCACACACGTTTCGTTGTGGCGGTTGCTAAGCGCTCTGGAGCACTGTTTATGACGTAAGCAGAACACCTCTTGCTGTTCCATTCTCAGAGCTCCTGAGTTAAGTAATCTGCTACTCTTGGTGCGAATGCCAGAGGAAAATATTTCCAATGTGTCTGGCATATAGAAACTAAACCTGGAGAACACTTTTGTCAGGAGCTTGCACCTGCACCTTACACACACACAGATTTGCATCACATCTAAATGGCCATGCTCTTTCTTCGACAAGTTGAAAGCTGCTGTCAGAAGGCTGTGCTCCTTGTCAGATGGAAGCAGCAGCACGCACATAGCAGTTTGGTAAGAACTAAAGAGCCACAGAAGAGCGTGGTCTAGCAAAACGGGGCAGGAAAAAGCATATCGCTACATGTGCCCTTGTTGTCGCCTAACAACAGGTAGCAGCATAAACCAGATGCGGGTGAAGTTCTTGCAGGTGACACCTAACGTCAAATGAGCAAGCGGGCTTACCACAGCTGCGGTCCTCTGGCAGTCTGAAAGCTTTGCACACAAGCCGGATGCTAAGCGCCTTCCTTTGCCTTTTGGCAGTGCTCGTGCATTGCCAGCACTAGGCGTGAATGCTCACTATCCCGCACACACGATTTGTTGTGCCCGTTGCCAAGCGCTCTGGAGCACTGTTTATGACGAAAGCGGAACACCTCTTGCCGCTCCATTCTCAGAGCTCCTGAGTTAAGCAACCTGCGACTCTTGATGCGAATGCCAGAGGAAAACATTTCCAATGTGTCTGGCAGGGAGAAACTGAACCCGGAATACACCTTTGTCAGGAGCTGGCACCTGCACCTTACACACATACAGATTTACATCACATTTAAATGGCCAAGCTCTTTCTTCGACAAGTTGAAAGCTGCTGTCAGAAGGCTGTGCTCCTTGTCAGATGGAAGCAGCAGCACGTATATAGGAGTTTGGAAAGAACTAAAGAGCCACAGAAGAGCGTGGTCTAGCAAAATGAAACAGGAAAAAACATTTGCTACATGTGCTCTTGTTGTCGCCTACAACAGGTAGCAGCATAAACCAGATGCGGGTGAAGTTCTTGCAAGTGACATCTAACGTCAAATGAGCAAGCGGGCTTACCACAGCTGCGGTCCTCTTGCAGTCTGAAAGCTTTGCGCACAAGCCAGATGCAAAGCGCCTTCCTTTGCCTTTTGGCAGTGCTGCTCGTGCATTGCCAGCACTAGGCGTGAATGCTCACTGTCCCGCACACACGTTTCGTTGTGGCGGTTGCTAAGCGCTCTGGAGCACTGTTTATGACGTAAGCAGAACACCTCTTGCTGTTCCATTCTCAGAGCTCCTGAGTTAAGTAATCTGCTACTCTTGGTGCGAATGCCAGAGGAAAATATTTCCAATGTGTCTGGCATATAGAAACTAAACCTGGAGAACACTTTTGTCAGGAGCTTGCACCTGCACCTTACACACACACAGATTTGCATCACATCTAAATGGCCATGCTCTTTCTTCGACAAGTTGAAAGCTGCTGTCAGAAGGCTGTGCTCCTTGTCAGATGGAAGCAGCAGCACGCACATAGCATTTCGGCAAGCACTAAAGAGCCACAGAAGATCGTGGTCTAGCAAAATGAGGCAGGAAAAAGCATATGGCTACATGTTCTCTTGTTGTCGCCTAACAACAGGTAGCAGCATAAACCAGATGCGGGTGAAGTTCTTGCAAGTGACATCTAACGTCAAATGAGCAAGCGGGCTTACCACAGCTGCGGTCCTCTTGCAGTCTGAAAGCTTTGCGCACAAGCCAGATGCAAAGCGCCTTCCTTTGCCTTTTGGCAGTGCTGCTCGTGCATTGCCAGCACTAGGCGTGAATGCTCACTATCCCGCACACACGTTTCGTTGTGGCGGTTGCTAAGCGCTCTGGAGCACTGTTTATGACGTAAGCAGAACACCTCTTGCTGTTCCATTCTCAGAGCTCCTGGGTTAAGTAATCTGCAACTCTTGGTGCGAATGATAGAGGAAAATATTTCCAAAGTGTCTGGCATTTAGAAACTGAACCTAGAGAACACCTTTGTCAGGAGCTTGCACGTGCACCTTACACACACACAGATTTGCATCACATCTAAATGGCCAAGCTCTTTCTTAGACAAGTTGAACGCTGCTGTCAGAAGGCTGTGCTCCTTGTCAGATGGAAGCAGCAGCACGCACATAGCAGTTTGGCAAGCACTAAAGAGCCACAGAAGAGTGCGGCATAGCAAAATGAAACAGGGAAAAGCATTTGCCACATGTGCCCTTGTCGTCGCCTAACAACAGGTAGCAGCATAAACCAGATGCGGGTGAAGTTCTTGCAGTTGACATTTAACGTCAAATGAGCCAGCCGGCTTACCACAGCTATGGTCCTCTGGCAGTGTGAAAGGTTTGGCACAAGCCGCATGCTAAGCGCCTTCCTTTGCCTTTTGGCAGTGCTGCTCGTGCATTGCCAGCACTAGGCGGGAATGGTCACTATCCCGCACACACGATTCGTTGTGCCCGGTGCCAAGCGCTCTGGAGCACTGTTTATGACGAAAGCGGAACACATCTTGCTGCTCCATTCTCAGAGCTCCTGAGTTAAGCAATCTGCTACTCTTGGTGCGAATGCCAGAGGAAAACATTTCCAATGTGTCTGGCAGGGAGAAACTGAACCCGGAATACACCTTTGTCAGGAGCTTGCACCTGCACCTTACACACACACAGATTTGCATCACATTTAAATGGCCAAGCTCTTTCTTCGACAAGTTGAAAGCTGCTGTCAGAAGGCTGTGCTCCTTGTCAGATGGAAGCAGCAGCACGTATATAGGAGTTTGGAAAGAACTAAAGAGACACAGAAGAGCGAGGTCTAGCAAAACGGGGTTGGAAAAAGCATTTGCTACATGTGCCCTTGTCGTCGCCTAACAACAGGTAGCAGCATAAACCAGATGCGGGTGAAGTTCTTGCAGTTGACATTTAACGTCAAATGAGCAAGCCGGCTTACCACAGCTATGGTCCTCTGGCAGTGTGAAAGGTTTGGCACAAGCCGCATGCTAAGCGCCTTCCTTTGCCTTTTGGCAGTGCTCGTGCATTGCCAGCACTAGGCGTGAATGCTCACTATCCCGCACACACGTTTCGTTGTGGCGGTTGCTAAGCGCTCTGGAGCACTGTTTATGACGTAAGCAGAACACCTCTTGCTGTTCCATTCTCAGAGCTCCTGGGTTAAGTAATCTGCAACTCTTGGTGCGAATGATAGAGGAAAATATTTCCAAAGTGTCTGGCATTTAGAAACTGAACCTAGAGAACACCTTTGTCAGGAGCTTGCACGTGCACCTTACACACACACAGATTTGCATCACATCTAAATGGCCAAGCTCTTTCTTAGACAAGTTGAACGCTGCTGTCAGAAGGCTGTGCTCCTTGTCAGATGGAAGCAGCAGCACGCACATAGCAGTTTGGCAAGCACTAAAGAGCCACAGAAGAGTGCGGCATAGCAAAATGAAACAGGGAAAAGCATTTGCCACATGTGCCCTTGTCGTCGCCTAACAACAGGTAGCAGCATAAACCAGATGCGGGTGAAGTTCTTGCAGGCGACACCTAACGTCAAATGAGCAAGCGGGCGTACCACAGCTGCTGTCCTCTTGCAGTCTGAAAGCTTTGCACACAAGCCGGATGCTAAGCGCCTTCCTTTGCCTTTTGGCAGTGCTCGTGCATTGCCAGCACTAGGCGTGAATGCTCACTATCCCGCACACACGATTTGTTGTGCCCGTTGCCAAGCGCTCTGGAGCACTGTTTATGACGAAAGCGGAACTCATCTTGCCGCTCCATTCTCAGAGCTCCTGAGTTAAGCAACCTGCGACTCTTGATGCGAATGCCAGAGGAAAACATTTCCAATGTGTCTGGCAGGGAGAAACTGAACCCGGAATACACCTTTGTCAGGAGCTGGCACCTGCACCTTACACACACACAGATTTGCATCACATTTAAATGGCCAAGCTCTTTCTTCGACAAGTTGAAAGCTGCTGTCAGAAGGCTGTGCTCCTTGTCAGATGGAAGCAGCAGCACGTATATAGGAGTTTGGAAAGAACTAAAGAGCCACAGAAGAGCGTGGTCTAGCAAAATGGGCCAGGAAAAAACATTTGCTACATGTGCTCTTGTTGTCGCCTACAACAGGTAGCAGCATAAACCAGATGCGGGTGAAGTTCTTGCAAGTGACATCTAACGTCAAATGAGCAAGCGGGCTTACCACAGCTGCGGTCCTCTTGCAGTCTGAAAGCTTTGCGCACAAGCCGGATGCAAAGCGCCTTCCTTTGCCTTTTGGCAGTGCTGCTCGTGCATTGCCAGCACTAGGCGTGAATGCTCACTGTCCCGCACACACGTTTCGTTGTGGCGGTTGCTAAGCGCTCTGGAGCACTGTTTATGACGTAAGCAGAACACCTCTTGCTGTTCCATTCTCAGAGCTCCTGAGTTAAGTAATCTGCTACTCTTGGTGCGAATGATAGAGGAAAATATTTCCAATGTGTCTGGCATATAGAAACTAAACCTGGAGAACACTTTTGTCAGGAGCTTGCACCTGCACCTTACACACACACAGATTTGCATCACATCTAAATGGCCATGCTCTTTCTTCGACATGTTGAAAGCTGCTGTCAGAAGGCTGTGCTCCTTGTCAGATGGAAGCAGCAGCACGCACATAGCAGTTTGGCAAGCACTAAAGAGCCACAGAAGATCGTGGTCTAGCAAAATGAGGCAGGAAAAAGCATATGGCTACATGTTCTCTTGTTGTCGCCTAACAACAGGTAGCAGCATAAACCAGATGCGGGTGAAGTTCTTGCAGGCGACATCTAACGTCAAATGAGCAAGCGGGCTTACCACAGCTGCTGTCCTCTTGCAGTCTGAAAGCTTTGCGCACAAGCCGGATGCAAAGCACCTTCCTTTACCTTTTGGCAGTGCTCGTGCATTGCCAGCACTAGGCGGGAATGGTCACTATCCCGCACACACGTTTCGTTGTGCCCGTTGCTAAGCGCTCTGGAGCACTGTTTATGACGTAAGCGGAACACCTCTTGCTGTTCCATTCTCAGAGCTCCTGGGTTAAGTAATCTGCAACTCTTGGTGCGAATGATAGAGGAAAATATTTCCAAAGTGTCTGGCATATAGAAACTGAACCTAGAGAACACCTTTGTCAGGAGCATGCACGTGCACCTTACACACACACAGATTTGCATCACATCTAAATGGCCAAGCTCTTTCTTAGACAAGTTGAACGCTGCTGTCAGAAGGCTGTGCTCCTTGTCAGATGGAAGCAGCAGCACGCACATAGCAGTTTGGCAAGCACTAAAGAGCCACAGAAGAGTGCGGCATAGCAAAATGAAACAGGGAAAAGCATTTGCCACATGTGCCCTTGTCGTCGCCTAACAACAGGTAGCAGCATAAACCAGATGCGGGTGAAGTTCTTGCAGTTGACATTTAACGTCAAATGAGCAAGCCGGCTTACCACAGCTATGGTCCTCTGGCAGTGTGAAAGGTTTGGCACAAGCCGCATGCTAAGCGCCTTCCTTTGCCTTTTGGCAGTGCTCGTGCATTGCCAGCACTAGGCGGGAATGGTCACTATCCCGCACACACGATTCGTTGTGCCCGGTGCCAAGCGCTCTGGAGCACTGTTTATGACGAAAGCGGAACACATCTTGCTGCTCCATTCTCAGAGCTCCTGAGTTAAGCAATCTGCTACTCTTGGTGCGAATGCCAGAGGAAAATATTTCCAATGTGTCTGGCATATAGAAACTAAACCTGGAGAACACTTTTGTCAGGAGCTTGCACCTGCACCTTACACACACACAGATTTGCATCACATCTAAATGGCCAAGCTCTTTCTTCGACAAGTTGAAAGCTGCTGTCAGAAGGCTGTGCTCCTTGTCAGATGGAAGCAGCAGCACGTATATAGGAGTTTGGAAAGAACTAAAGAGCCACAGAAGAGCGTGGTCTAGCAAAATGGGCCAGGAAAAAACATTTGCTACATGTGCTCTTGTTGTCGCCTACAACAGGTAGCAGCATAAACCAGATGCGGGTGAAGTTCTTGCAAGTGACATCTAACGTCAAATGAGCAAGCGGGCTTACCACAGCTGCGGTCCTCTTGCAGTCTGAAAGCTTTGCGCACAAGCCGGATGCAAAGCGCCTTCCTTTGCCTTTTGGCAGTGCTGCTCGTGCATTGCCAGCACTAGGCGTGAATGCTCACTGTCCCGCACACACGTTTCGTTGTGGCGGTTGCTAAGCGCTCTGGAGCACTCTTTATGACGTAAGCAGAACACCTCTTGCTGTTCCATTCTCAGAGCTCCTGAGTTAAGTAATCTGCTACTCTTGGTGCGAATGCCAGAGGAAAATATTTCCAATGTGTCTGGCATATAGAAACTAAACCTGGAGAACACTTTTGTCAGGAGCTTGCACCTGCACCTTACACACACACAGATTTGCATCACATATAAATGGCCAAGCTCTTTCTTCGACAAGTTGAAAGCTGCTGTCAGAAGGCTGTGCTCCTTGTCAGATGGAAGCAGCAGCACGCACATAGCATTTCGGCAAGCACTAAAGAGCCACAGAAGATCGTGGTCTAGCAAAATGAGGCAGGAAAAAGCATATGGCTACATGTTCTCTTGTTGTCGCCTAACAACAGGTAGCAGCATAAACCAGATGCGGGTGAAGTTCTTGCAGGCGACATCTAACGTCAAATGAGCAAGCGGGCTTACCACAGCTGCGGTCCTCTTGCAGTCTGAAAGCTTTGCGCACAAGCCGGATGCAAAGCGCCTTCCTTTGCCTTTTGGCAGTGCTGCTCGTGCATTGCCAGCACTAGGCGTGAATGCTCACTGTCCCGCACACACGTTTCGTTGTGGCGGTTGCTAAGCGCTCTGGAGCACTGTTTATGACGTAAGCAGAACACCTCTTGCTGTTCCATTCTCAGAGCTCCTGAGTTAAGTAATCTGCTACTCTTGGTGCGAATGCCAGAGGAAAATATTTCCAATGTGTCTGGCATATAGAAACTAAACCTGGAGAACACTTTTGTCAGGAGCTTGCACCTGCACCTTACACACAGACAGATTTGCATCACATATAAATGGCCATGCTCTTTCTTCGACAAGTTGAAAGCTGCTGTCAGAAGGCTGTGCTCCTTGTCAGATGGAAGCAGCAGCACGCACATAGCAGTTTGGCAAGCACTAAAGAGCCACAGAAGAGTGCGGCATAGCAAAATGAAACAGGGAAAAGCATTTGCCACATGTGCCCTTGTCGTCGCCTAACAACAGGTAGCAGCATAAACCAGATGCGGGTGAAGTTCTTGCAGTTGACATTTAACGTCAAATGAGCAAGCCGGCTTACCACAGCTATGGTCCTCTGGCAGTGTGAAAGGTTTGGCACAAGCCGCATGCTCGGCGCCTTCCTTTGCCTTTTGGCAGTGCTCGTGCATTGCCAGCACTAGGCGTGAATGGTCACTATCCCGCACACACAATTCGTTGTGCCCGGTGCCAAGCGCTCTGGAGCACTGTTTATGACGAAAGCGGAACACATCTTGCTGCTCCATTCTCAGAGCTCCTGAGTTAAGCAATCTGCTACTCTTGGTGCGAATGCCAGAGGAAAATATTTCCAATGTGTCTGGCATATAGAAACTAAACCTGGAGAACACTTTTGTCAGGAGCTTGCACCTGCACCTTACACACACACAGATTTGCATCACATCTAAATGGCCAAGCTCTTTCTTCGACAAGTTGAAAGCTGCTGTCAGAAGGCTGTGCTCCTTGTCAGATGGAAGCAGCAGCACGCACATAGGAGTTTGGTAAGAACTAAAGAGCCACAGAAGAGCGTGGTCTAGCAAAACGGGGCAGGAAAAAGCATATCGCTACATGTGCCCTTGTTGTCGCCTAACAACAGGTAGCAGCATAAACCAGATGCGGGTGAAGTTCTTGCAGGTGACACCTAACGTCTAATGAGCAAGCGGGCTTACCACAGCTGCGGTCCTCTGGCAGTCTGAAAGCTTTGCACACAAGCCGGATGCTAAGCGCCTTCCTTTGCCTTTTGGCAGTGCTCGTGCATTGCCAGCACTAGGCGTGAATGCTCACTATCCCGCACACACGATTTGTTGTGCCCGTTGCCAAGCGCTCTGGAGCACTGTTTATGACGAAAGCGGAACTCATCTTGCCGCTCCATTCTCAGAGCTCCTGAGTTAAGCAACCTGCGACTCTTGATGCGAATGCCAGAGGAAAACATTTCCAATGTGTCTGGCAGGGAGAAACTGAACCCGGAATACACCTTTGTCAGGAGCTGGCACCTGCACCTTACACACACACAGATTTGCATCACATTTAAATGGCCAAGCTCTTTCTTCGACAAGTTGAAAGCTGCTGTCAGAAGGCTGTGCTCCTTGTCAGATGGAAGCAGCAGCACGTATATAGGAGTTTGGAAAGAACTAAAGAGCCACAGAAGAGCGTGGTCTAGCAAAATGGGCCAGGAAAAAACATTTGCTACATGTGCTCTTGTTGTCGCCTACAACAGGTAGCAGCATAAACCAGATGCGGGTGAAGTTCTTGCAAGTGACATCTAACGTCAAATGAGCAAGCGGGCTTACCACAGCTGCGGTCCTCTTGCAGTCTGAAAGCTTTGCGCACAAGCCGGATGCAAAGCGCCTTCCTTTACCTTTTGGCAGTGCTCGTGCATTGCCAGCACTAGGCGTGAATGCTCACTGTCCCGCACACACGTTTCGTTGTGGCGGTTGCTAAGCGCTCTGGAGCACTGTTTATGACGTAAGCAGAACACCTCTTGCTGTTCCATTCTCAGAGCTCCTGAGTTAAGTAATCTGCTACTCTTGGTGCGAATGCCAGAGGAAAATATTTCCAATGTGTCTGGCATATAGAAACTAAACCTGGAGAACACTTTTGTCAGGAGCTTGCACCTGCACCTTACACACACACAGATTTGCATCACATATAAATGGCCATGCTCTTTCTTCGACAAGTTGAACGCTGCTGTCAGAAGGCTGTGCTCCTTGTCAGATGGAAGCAGCAGCACGCACATAGCAGTTTGGCAAGCACTAAAGAGCCACAGAAGAGTGCGGCATAGCAAAATGAAACAGGGAAAAGCATTTGCCACATGTGCCCTTGTCGTCGCCTAACAACAGGTAGCAGCATAAACCAGATGCGGGTGAAGTTCTTGCAGTTGACATTTAACGTCAAATGAGCAAGCGGGCTTACCACAGCTGCGGTCCTCTTGCAGTCTGAAAGCTTTGCGCACAAGCCGGATGCAAAGCGCCTTCCTTTACCTTTTGGCAGTGCTCGTGCATTGCCAGCACTAGGCGTGAATGCTCACTGTCCCGCACACACGATTCGTTGTGCCCGGTGCCAAGCGCTCTGGAGCACTGTTTATGACGAAAGCGGAACACATCTTGCTGCTCCATTCTCTGAGCTCCTGAGTTAAGCAATCTGCTACTCTTGGTGCGAATGCCAGAGGAAAATATTTCCAATGTGTCTGGCATATAGAAACTAAACCTGGAGAACACTTTTGTCAGGAGCTTGCACCTGCACCTTACACACACACAGATTTGCATCACATCTAAATGGCCAAGCTCTTTCTTCGACAAGTTGAAAGCTGCTGTCAGAAGGCTGTGCTCCTTGTCAGATGGAAGCAGCAGCACGCACATAGGAGTTTGGTAAGAACTAAAGAGCCACAGAAGAGCGTGGTCTAGCAAAACGGGGCAGGAAAAAGCATATCGCTACATGTGCCCTTGTTGTCGCCTAACAACAGGTAGCAGCATAAACCAGATGCGGGTGAAGTTCTTGCAGGTGACATCTAACGTCAAATGAGCAAGCGGGCTTACCACAGCTGCGGTCCTCTTGCAGTCTGAAAGCTTTGCGCACAAGCCGGATGCAAAGCGCCTTCCTTTGCCTTTTGGCAGTGCTGCTCGTGCATTGCCAGCACTAGGCGTGAATGCTCACTGTCCCGCACACACGTTTCGTTGTGGCGGTTGCTAAGCGCTCTGGAGCACTGTTTATGACGTAAGCAGAACACCTCTTGCTGTTCCATTCTCAGAGCTCCTGAGTTAAGTAATCTGCTACTCTTGGTGCGAATGCCAGAGGAAAATATTTCCAAAGTGTCTGGCATATAGAAACCGAACCTAGAGAACACCTTTGTCAGGAGCTTGCACCTGCACCTTACACACACACAGATTTGCATCACATCTAAATGGCCATGCTCTTTCTTCGACAAGTTGAAAGCTGCTGTCAGAAGGCTGTGCTCCTTGTCAGATGGAAGCAGCAGCACGCACATAGCATTTCGGCAAGCACTAAAGAGCCACAGAAGATCGTGGTCTAGCAAAATGAGGCAGGAAAAAGCATATGGCTACATGTTCTCTTGTTGTCGCCTAACAACAGGTAGCAGCATAAACCAGATGCGGGTGAAGTTCTTGCAGGCGACACCTAACGTCAAATGAGCAAGCAGGCGTACCACAGCTGCTGTCCTCTTGCAGTCTGAAAGCTTTGCACACAAGCCGGATGCTAAGCGCCTTCCTTTGCCTTTTGGCAGTGCTCGTGCATTGCCAGCACTAGGCGTGAATGCTCACTATCCCGCACACACGATTTGTTGTGCCCGTTGCCAAGCGCTCTGGAGCACTGTTTATGACGAAAGCGGAACTCATCTTGCCGCTCCATTCTCAGAGCTCCTGAGTTAAGCAACCTGCGACTCTTGATGCGAATGCCAGAGGAAAACATTTCCAATGTGTCTGGCAGGGAGAAACTGAACCCGGAATACACCTTTGTCAGGAGCTGGCACCTGCACCTTACACACATACAGATTTGCATCACATTTAAATGGCCAAGCTCTTTCTTAGACAAGTTGAAAGCTGCTGTCAGAAGGCTGTGCTCCTTGTCAGATGGAAGCAGCAGCACGTATATAGGAGTTTGGAAAGAACTAAAGAGCCACAGAAGAGCGTGGTCTAGCAAAATGGGCCAGGAAAAAACATTTGCTACATGTGCTCTTGTTGTCGCCTACAACAGGTAGCAGCATAAACCAGATGCGGGTGAAGTTCTTGCAAGTGACATCTAACGTCAAATGAGCAAGCGGGCTTACCACAGCTGCGGTCCTCTTGCAGTCTGAAAGCTTTGCGCACAAGCCGGATGCAAAGCGCCTTCCTTTGCCTTTTGGCAGTGCTGCTCGTGCATTGCCAGCACTAGGCGTGAATGCTCACTGTCCCGCACACACGTTTCGTTGTGGCGGTTGCTAAGCGCTCTGGAGCACTGTTTATGACGTAAGCAGAACACCTCTTGCTGTTCCATTCTCAGAGCTCCTGAGTTAAGTAATCTGCTACTCTTGGTGCGAATGCCAGAGGAAAATATTTCCAATGTGTCTGGCATATAGAAACTAAACCTGGAGAACACTTTTGTCAGGAGCTTGCACCTGCACCTTACACACAGACAGATTTGCATCACATATAAATGGCCATGCTCTTTCTTCGACAAGTTGAAAGCTGCTGTCAGAAGGCTGTGCTCCTTGTCAGATGGAAGCAGCAGCACGCACATAGCAGTTTGGCAAGCACTAAAGAGCCACAGAAGAGTGGGGCATAGCAAAATGAAACAGGGAAAAGCATTTGCCACATGTGCCCTTGTCGTCGCCTAACAACAGGTAGCAGCATAAACCAGATGCGGGTGAAGTTCTTGCAGTTGACATTTAACGTCAAATGAGCAAGCCGGCTTACCACAGCTATGGTCCTCTGGCAGTGTGAAAGGTTTGGCACAAGCCGCATGCTCAGCGCCTTCCTTTGCCTTTTGGCAGTGCTCGTGCATTGCCAGCACTAGGCGTGAATGGTCACTATCCCGCACACACGATTCGTTGTGCCCGGTGCCAAGCGCTCTGGAGCACTGTTTATGACGAAAGCGGAACACATCTTGCTGCTCCATTCTCAGAGCTCCTGAGTTAAGCAATCTGCTACTCTTGGTGCGAATGCCAGAGGAAAATATTTCCAATGTGTCTGGCATATAGAAACTAAACCTGGAGAACACTTTTGTCAGGAGCTTGCACCTGCACCTTACACACAGACAGATTTGCATCACATATAAATGGCCAAGCTCTTTCTTCGACAAGTTGAAAGCTGCTGTCAGAAGGCTGTGCTCCTTGTCAGATGGAAGCAGCAGCACGCACATAGCAGTTTGGCAAGCACTAAAGAGCCACAGAAGATCGTGGTCTAGCAAAATGAGGCAGGAAAAAGCATATGGCTACATGTTCTCTTGTTGTCGCCTAACAACAGGTAGCAGCATAAACCAGATGCGGGTGAAGTTCTTGCAGGCGACATCTAACGTCAAATGAGCAAGCGGGCTTACCACAGCTGCTGTCCTCTTGCAGTCTGAAAGCTTTGCGCACAAGCCGGATGCAAAGCACCTTCCTTTACCTTTTGGCAGTGCTCGTGCATTGCCAGCACTAGGCGGGAATGGTCACTATCCCGCACACACGATTCGTTGTGCCCGGTGCCAAGCGCTCTGGAGCACTGTTTATGACGAAAGCGGAACACATCTTGCTGCTCCATTCTCAGAGCTCCTGAGTTAAGCAATCTGCTACTCTTGGTGCGAATGCCAGAGGAAAATATTTCCAATGTGTCTGGCATATAGAAACTAAACCTGGAGAACACTTTTGTCAGGAGCTTGCACCTGCACCTTACACACACACAGATTTGCATCACATCTAAATGGCCAAGCTCTTTCTTCGACAAGTTGAAAGCTGCTGTCAGAAGGCTGTGCTCCTTGTCAGATGGAAGCAGCAGCACGCACATAGCAGTTTGGCAAGCACTAAAGAGCCACAGAAGAGTGCGGCATAGCAAAATGAAACAGGGAAAAGCATTTGCCACATGTGCTGTTGTCGTCGCCTAACAACAGGTAGCAGCATAAACCAGATGCGGGTGAAGTTCTTGCAGGCGACACCTAACGTCAAATGAGCAAGCGGGCGTACCACAGCTGCTGTCCTCTTGCAGTCTGAAAGCTTTGCACACAAGCCGGATGCTAAGCGCCTTCCTTTGCCTTTTGGCAGTGCTCGTGCATTGCCAGCACTAGGCGTGAATGCTCACTATCCCGCACACACGATTTGTTGTGCCCGTTGCCAAGCGCTCTGGAGCACTGTTTATGACGAAAGCGGAACTCATCTTGCCGCTCCATTCTCAGAGCTCCTGAGTTAAGCAACCTGCGACTCTTGATGCGAATGCCAGAGGAAAACATTTCCAATGTGTCTGGCAGGGAGAAACTGAACCCGGAATACACCTTTGTCAGGAGCTGGCACCTGCACCTTACACACACACAGATTTGCATCACATTTAAATGGCCAAGCTCTTTCTTCGACAAGTTGAAAGCTGCTGTCAGAAGGCTGTGCTCCTTGTCAGATGGAACCAGCAGCACGTATATAGGAGTTTGGAAAGAACTAAAGAGCCACAGAAGAGCGTGGTCTAGCAAAATGGGCCAGGAAAAAACATTTGCTACATGTGCTCTTGTTGTCGCCTACAACAGGTAGCAGCATAAACCAGATGCGGGTGAAGTTCTTGCAAGTGACATCTAACGTCAAATGAGCAAGCGGGCTTACCACAGCTGCGGTCCTCTTGCAGTCTGAAAGCTTTGCGCACAAGCCGGATGCAAAGCGCCTTCCTTTGCCTTTTGGCAGTGCTGCTCGTGCATTGCCAGCACTAGGCGTGAATGCTCACTGTCCCGCACACACGTTTCGTTGTGGCGGTTGCTAAGCGCTCTGGAGCACTCTTTATGACGTAAGCAGAACACCTCTTGCTGTTCCATTCTCAGAGCTCCTGAGTTAAGTAATCTGCTACTCTTGGTGCGAATGCCAGAGGAAAATATTTCCAATGTGTCTGGCATATAGAAACTAAACCTGGAGAACACTTTTGTCAGGAGCTTGCACCTGCACCTTACACACACACAGATTTGCATCACATCTAAATGGCCATGCTCTTTCTTCGACATGTTGAAAGCTGCTGTCAGAAGGCTGTGCTCCTTGTCAGATGGAAGCAGCAGCACGCACATAGCAGTTTGGCAAGCACTAAAGAGCCACAGAAGATCGTGGTCTAGCAAAATGAGGCAGGAAAAAGCATATGGCTACATGTTCTCTTGTTGTCGCCTAACAACAGGTAGCAGCATAAACCAGATGCGGGTGAAGTTCTTGCAGGCGACATCTAACGTCAAATGAGCAAGCGGGCTTACCACAGCTGCTGTCCTCTTGCAGTCTGAAAGCTTTGCGCACAAGCCGGATGCAAAGCACCTTCCTTTACCTTTTGGCAGTGCTCGTGCATTGCCAGCACTAGGCGGGAATGGTCACTATCCCGCACACACGTTTCGTTGTGCCCGTTGCTAAGCGCTCTGGAGCACTGTTTATGACGTAAGCGGAACACCTCTTGCTGTTCCATTCTCAGAGCTCCTGGGTTAAGTAATCTGCAACTCTTGGTGCGAATGATAGAGGAAAATATTTCCAAAGTGTCTGGCATATAGAAACTGAACCTAGAGAACACCTTTGTCAGGAGCATGCACGTGCACCTTACACACACACAGATTTGCATCACATCTAAATGGCCAAGCTCTTTCTTAGACAAGTTGAACGCTGCTGTCAGAAGGCTGTGCTCCTTGTCAGATGGAAGCAGCAGCACGCACATAGCAGTTTGGCAAGCACTAAAGAGCCACAGAAGAGTGCGGCATAGCAAAATGAAACAGGGAAAAGCATTTGCCACATGTGCCCTTGTCGTCGCCTAACAACAGGTAGCAGCATAAACCAGATGCGGGTGAAGTTCTTGCAGTTGACATTTAACGTCAAATGAGCAAGCCGGCTTACCACAGCTATGGTCCTCTGGCAGTGTGAAAGGTTTGGCACAAGCCGCATGCTAAGCGCCTTCCTTTGCCTTTTGGCAGTGCTCGTGCATTGCCAGCACTAGGCGGGAATGGTCACTATCCCGCACACACGATTCGTTGTGCCCGGTGCCAAGCGCTCTGGAGCACTGTTTATGACGAAAGCGGAACACATCTTGCTGCTCCATTCTCAGAGCTCCTGAGTTAAGCAATCTGCTACTCTTGGTGCGAATGCCAGAGGAAAATATTTCCAAAGTGTCTGGCATATAGAAACTGAACCTAGAGAACACCTTTGTCAGGAGCTTGCACCTGCACCTTACACACAGACAGATTTGCATCACATCTAAATGGCCATGCTCTTTCTTCGACAAGTTGAAAGCTGCTGTCAGAAGGCTGTGCTCCTTGTCAGATGGAAGCAGCAGCACGCACATAGCATTTCGGCAAGCACTAAAGAGCCACAGAAGATCGTGGTCTAGCAAAATGAGGCAGGAAAAAGCATATGGCTACATGTTCTCTTGTTGTCGCCTAACAACAGGTAGCAGCATAAACCAGATGCGGGTGAAGTTCTTGCAGGCGACACCTAACGTCAAATGAGCAAGCGGGCGTACCACAGCTGCTGTCCTCTTGCAGTCTGAAAGCTTTGCACACAAGCCGGATGCTAAGCGCCTTCCTTTGCCTTTTGGCAGTGCTCGTGCATTGCCAGCACTAGGCGTGAATGCTCACTATCCCGCACACACGATTTGTTGTGCCCGTTGCCAAGCGCTCTGGAGCACTGTTTATGACGAAAGCGGAACTCATCTTGCCGCTCCATTCTCAGAGCTCCTGAGTTAAGCAACCTGCGACTCTTGATGCGAATGCCAGAGGAAAACATTTCCAATGTGTCTGGCAGGGAGAAACTGAACCCGGAATACACCTTTGTCAGGAGCTGGCACCTGCACCTTACACACATACAGATTTGCATCACATTTAAATGGCCATGCTCTTTCTTCGACAAGTTGAAAGCTGCTGTCAGAAGGCTGTGCTCCTTGTCAGATGGAAGCAGCAGCACGTATATAGGAGTTTGGAAAGAACTAAAGAGCCACAGAAGAGCGTGGTCTAGCAAAATGGGCCAGGAAAAAACATTTGCTACATGTGCTCTTGTTGTCGCCTACAACAGGTAGCAGCATAAACCAGATGCGGGTGAAGTTCTTGCAAGTGACATCTAACGTCAAATGAGCAAGCGGGCTTACCACAGCTGCGGTCCTCTTGCAGTCTGAAAGCTTTGCGCACAAGCCGGATGCAAAGCGCCTTCCTTTGCCTTTTGGCAGTGCTGCTCGTGCATTGCCAGCACTAGGCGTGAATGCTCACTGTCCCGCACACACGTTTCGTTGTGGCGGTTGCTAAGCGCTCTGGAGCACTGTTTATGACGTAAGCAGAACACCTCTTGCTGTTCCATTCTCAGAGCTCCTGAGTTAAGTAATCTGCTACTCTTGGTGCGAATGCCAGAGGAAAATATTTCCAATGTGTCTGGCATATAGAAACTAAACCTGGAGAACACTTTTGTCAGGAGCTTGCACCTGCACCTTACACACAGACAGATTTGCATCACATATAAATGGCCATGCTCTTTCTTCGACAAGTTGAAAGCTGCTGTCAGAAGGCTGTGCTCCTTGTCAGATGGAAGCAGCAGCACGCACATAGCAGTTTGGCAAGCACTAAAGAGCCACAGAAGAGTGCGGCATAGCAAAATGAAACAGGGAAAAGCATTTGCCACATGTGCCCTTGTCGTCGCCTAACAACAGGTAGCAGCATAAACCAGATGCGGGTGAAGTTCTTGCAGTTGACATTTAACGTCAAATGAGCCAGCCGGCTTACCACAGCTATGGTCCTCTGGCAGTGTGAAAGGTTTGGCACAAGCCGCATGCTCGGCGCCTTCCTTTGCCTTTTGGCAGTGCTCGTGCATTGCCAGCACTAGGCGTGAATGGTCACTATCCCGCACACACGATTCGTTGTGCCCGGTGCCAAGCGCTCTGGAGCACTGTTTATGACGAAAGCGGAACACATCTTGCTGCTCCATTCTCAGAGCTCCTGAGTTAAGCAATCTGCTACTCTTGGTGCGAATGCCAGAGGAAAATATTTCCAATGTGTCTGGCATATAGAAACTAAACCTGGAGAACACTTTTGTCAGGAGCTTGCACCTGCACCTTACACACACACAGATTTGCATCACATCTAAATGGCCAAGCTCTTTCTTCGACAAGTTGAAAGCTGCTGTCAGAAGGCTGTGCTCCTTGTCAGATGGAAGCAGCAGCACGTATATAGGAGTTTGGAAAGAACTAAAGAGCCACAGAAGAGCGTGGTCTAGCAAAATGGGCCAGGAAAAAACATTTGCTACATGTGCTCTTGTTGTCGCCTACAACAGGTAGCAGCATAAACCAGATGCGGGTGAAGTTCTTGCAAGTGACATCTAACGTCAAATGAGCAAGCGGGCTTACCACAGCTGCGGTCCTCTTGCAGTCTGAAAGCTTTGCGCACAAGCCGGATGCAAAGCGCCTTCCTTTGCCTTTTGGCAGTGCTGCTCGTGCATTGCCAGCACTAGGCGTGAATGCTCACTGTCCCGCACACACGTTTCGTTGTGGCGGTTGCTAAGCGCTCTGGAGCACTCTTTATGACGTAAGCAGAACACCTCTTGCTGTTCCATTCTCAGAGCTCCTGAGTTAAGTAATCTGCTACTCTTGGTGCGAATGCCAGAGGAAAATATTTCCAATGTGTCTGGCATATAGAAACTAAACCTGGAGAACACTTTTGTCAGGAGCTTGCACCTGCACCTTACACACACACAGATTTGCATCACATATAAATGGCCAAGCTCTTTCTTCGACAAGTTGAAAGCTGCTGTCAGAAGGCTGTGCTCCTTGTCAGATGGAAGCAGCAGCACGCACATAGCAGTTTGGCAAGCACTAAAGAGCCACAGAAGATCGTGGTCTAGCAAAATGAGGCAGGAAAAAGCATATGGCTACATGTTCTCTTGTTGTCGCCTAACAACAGGTAGCAGCATAAACCAGATGCGGGTGAAGTTCTTGCAGGCGACATCTAACGTCAAATGAGCAAGCGGGCTTACCACAGCTGCGGTCCTCTTGCAGTCTGAAAGCTTTGCGCACAAGCCGGATGCAAAGCGCCTTCCTTTGCCTTTTGGCAGTGCTGCTCGTGCATTGCCAGCACTAGGCGTGAATGCTCACTGTCCCGCACACACGTTTCGTTGTGGCGGTTGCTAAGCGCTCTGGAGCACTGTTTATGACGTAAGCAGAACACCTCTTGCTGTTCCATTCTCAGAGCTCCTGAGTTAAGTAATCTGCTACTCTTGGTGCGAATGCCAGAGGAAAATATTTCCAATGTGTCTGGCATATAGAAACTAAACCTGGAGAACACTTTTGTCAGGAGCTTGCACCTGCACCTTACACACAGACAGATTTGCATCACATATAAATGGCCATGCTCTTTCTTCGACAAGTTGAAAGCTGCTGTCAGAAGGCTGTGCTCCTTGTCAGATGGAAGCAGCAGCACGCACATAGCAGTTTGGCAAGCACTAAAGAGCCACAGAAGAGTGCGGCATAGCAAAATGAAACAGGGAAAAGCATTTGCCACATGTGCCCTTGTCGTCGCCTAACAACAGGTAGCAGCATAAACCAGATGCGGGTGAAGTTCTTGCAGTTGACATTTAACGTCAAATGAGCAAGCCGGCTTACCACAGCTATGGTCCTCTGGCAGTGTGAAAGGTTTGGCACAAGCCGCATGCTCGGCGCCTTCCTTTGCCTTTTGGCAGTGCTCGTGCATTGCCAGCACTAGGCGTGAATGGTCACTATCCCGCACACACAATTCGTTGTGCCCGGTGCCAAGCGCTCTGGAGCACTGTTTATGACGAAAGCGGAACACATCTTGCTGCTCCATTCTCAGAGCTCCTGAGTTAAGCAATCTGCTACTCTTGGTGCGAATGCCAGAGGAAAATATTTCCAATGTGTCTGGCATATAGAAACTAAACCTGGAGAACACTTTTGTCAGGAGCTTGCACCTGCACCTTACACACACACAGATTTGCATCACATCTAAATGGCCAAGCTCTTTCTTCGACAAGTTGAAAGCTGCTGTCAGAAGGCTGTGCTCCTTGTCAGATGGAAGCAGCAGCACGCACATAGGAGTTTGGTAAGAACTAAAGAGCCACAGAAGAGCGTGGTCTAGCAAAACGGGGCAGGAAAAAGCATATCGCTACATGTGCCCTTGTTGTCGCCTAACAACAGGTAGCAGCATAAACCAGATGCGGGTGAAGTTCTTGCAGGTGACACCTAACGTCTAATGAGCAAGCGGGCTTACCACAGCTGCGGTCCTCTGGCAGTCTGAAAGCTTTGCACACAAGCCGGATGCTAAGCGCCTTCCTTTGCCTTTTGGCAGTGCTCGTGCATTGCCAGCACTAGGCGTGAATGCTCACTATCCCGCACACACGATTTGTTGTGCCCGTTGCCAAGCGCTCTGGAGCACTGTTTATGACGAAAGCGGAACTCATCTTGCCGCTCCATTCTCAGAGCTCCTGAGTTAAGCAACCTGCGACTCTTGATGCGAATGCCAGAGGAAAACATTTCCAATGTGTCTGGCAGGGAGAAACTGAACCCGGAATACACCTTTGTCAGGAGCTGGCACCTGCACCTTACACACACACAGATTTGCATCACATTTAAATGGCCAAGCTCTTTCTTCGACAAGTTGAAAGCTGCTGTCAGAAGGCTGTGCTCCTTGTCAGATGGAAGCAGCAGCACGTATATAGGAGTTTGGAAAGAACTAAAGAGCCACAGAAGAGCGTGGTCTAGCAAAATGGGCCAGGAAAAAACATTTGCTACATGTGCTCTTGTTGTCGCCTACAACAGGTAGCAGCATAAACCAGATGCGGGTGAAGTTCTTGCAAGTGACATCTAACGTCAAATGAGCAAGCGGGCTTACCACAGCTGCGGTCCTCTTGCAGTCTGAAAGCTTTGCGCACAAGCCGGATGCAAAGCGCCTTCCTTTACCTTTTGGCAGTGCTCGTGCATTGCCAGCACTAGGCGTGAATGCTCACTGTCCCGCACACACGTTTCGTTGTGGCGGTTGCTAAGCGCTCTGGAGCACTGTTTATGACGTAAGCAGAACACCTCTTGCTGTTCCATTCTCAGAGCTCCTGAGTTAAGTAATCTGCTACTCTTGGTGCGAATGCCAGAGGAAAATATTTCCAATGTGTCTGGCATATAGAAACTAAACCTGGAGAACACTTTTGTCAGGAGCTTGCACCTGCACCTTACACACACACAGATTTGCATCACATATAAATGGCCATGCTCTTTCTTCGACAAGTTGAACGCTGCTGTCAGAAGGCTGTGCTCCTTGTCAGATGGAAGCAGCAGCACGCACATAGCAGTTTGGCAAGCACTAAAGAGCCACAGAAGAGTGCGGCATAGCAAAATGAAACAGGGAAAAGCATTTGCCACATGTGCCCTTGTCGTCGCCTAACAACAGGTAGCAGCATAAACCAGATGCGGGTGAAGTTCTTGCAGTTGACATTTAACGTCAAATGAGCAAGCGGGCTTACCACAGCTGCGGTCCTCTTGCAGTCTGAAAGCTTTGCGCACAAGCCGGATGCAAAGCGCCTTCCTTTACCTTTTGGCAGTGCTCGTGCATTGCCAGCACTAGGCGTGAATGCTCACTGTCCCGCACACACGATTCGTTGTGCCCGGTGCCAAGCGCTCTGGAGCACTGTTTATGACGAAAGCGGAACACATCTTGCTGCTCCATTCTCTGAGCTCCTGAGTTAAGCAATCTGCTACTCTTGGTGCGAATGCCAGAGGAAAATATTTCCAATGTGTCTGGCATATAGAAACTAAACCTGGAGAACACTTTTGTCAGGAGCTTGCACCTGCACCTTACACACACACAGATTTGCATCACATCTAAATGGCCAAGCTCTTTCTTCGACAAGTTGAAAGCTGCTGTCAGAAGGCTGTGCTCCTTGTCAGATGGAAGCAGCAGCACGCACATAGGAGTTTGGTAAGAACTAAAGAGCCACAGAAGAGCGTGGTCTAGCAAAACGGGGCAGGAAAAAGCATATCGCTACATGTGCCCTTGTTGTCGCCTAACAACAGGTAGCAGCATAAACCAGATGCGGGTGAAGTTCTTGCAGGTGACATCTAACGTCAAATGAGCAAGCGGGCTTACCACAGCTGCGGTCCTCTTGCAGTCTGAAAGCTTTGCGCACAAGCCGGATGCAAAGCGCCTTCCTTTGCCTTTTGGCAGTGCTGCTCGTGCATTGCCAGCACTAGGCGTGAATGCTCACTGTCCCGCACACACGTTTCGTTGTGGCGGTTGCTAAGCGCTCTGGAGCACTCTTTATGACGTAAGCAGAACACCTCTTGCTGTTCCATTCTCAGAGCTCCTGAGTTAAGTAATCTGCTACTCTTGGTGCGAATGCCAGAGGAAAATATTTCCAAAGTGTCTGGCATATAGAAACTGAACCTAGAGAACACCTTTGTCAGGAGCTTGCACCTGCACCTTACACACACACAGATTTGCATCACATCTAAATGGCCATGCTCTTTCTTCGACAAGTTGAAAGCTGCTGTCAGAAGGCTGTGCTCCTTGTCAGATGGAAGCAGCAGCACGCACATAGCATTTCGGCAAGCACTAAAGAGCCACAGAAGATCGTGGTCTAGCAAAATGAGGCAGGAAAAAGCATATGGCTACATGTTCTCTTGTTGTCGCCTAACAACAGGTAGCAGCATAAACCAGATGCGGGTGAAGTTCTTGCAGGCGACACCTAACGTCAAATGAGCAAGCAGGCGTACCACAGCTGCTGTCCTCTTGCAGTCTGAAAGCTTTGCACACAAGCCGGATGCTAAGCGCCTTCCTTTGCCTTTTGGCAGTGCTCGTGCATTGCCAGCACTAGGCGTGAATGCTCACTATCCCGCACACACGATTTGTTGTGCCCGTTGCCAAGCGCTCTGGAGCACTGTTTATGACGAAAGCGGAACTCATCTTGCCGCTCCATTCTCAGAGCTCCTGAGTTAAGCAACCTGCGACTCTTGATGCGAATGCCAGAGGAAAACATTTCCAATGTGTCTGGCAGGGAGAAACTGAACCCGGAATACACCTTTGTCAGGAGCTGGCACCTGCACCTTACACACATACAGATTTACATCACATTTAAATGGCCAAGCTCTTTCTTAGACAAGTTGAAAGCTGCTGTCAGAAGGCTGTGCTCCTTGTCAGATGGAAGCAGCAGCACGTATATAGGAGTTTGGAAAGAACTAAAGAGCCACAGAAGAGCGTGGTCTAGCAAAATGGGCCAGGAAAAAACATTTGCTACATGTGCTCTTGTTGTCGCCTACAACAGGTAGCAGCATAAACCAGATGCGGGTGAAGTTCTTGCAAGTGACATCTAACGTCAAATGAGCAAGCGGGCTTACCACAGCTGCGGTCCTCTTGCAGTCTGAAAGCTTTGCGCACAAGCCGGATGCAAAGCGCCTTCCTTTGCCTTTTGGCAGTGCTGCTCGTGCATTGCCAGCACTAGGCGTGAATGCTCACTGTCCCGCACACACGTTTCGTTGTGGCGGTTGCTAAGCGCTCTGGAGCACTGTTTATGACGTAAGCAGAACACCTCTTGCTGTTCCATTCTCAGAGCTCCTGAGTTAAGTAATCTGCTACTCTTGGTGCGAATGCCAGAGGAAAATATTTCCAATGTGTCTGGCATATAGAAACTAAACCTGGAGAACACTTTTGTCAGGAGCTTGCACCTGCACCTTACACACAGACAGATTTGCATCACATATAAATGGCCATGCTCTTTCTTCGACAAGTTGAAAGCTGCTGTCAGAAGGCTGTGCTCCTTGTCAGATGGAAGCAGCAGCACGCACATAGCAGTTTGGCAAGCACTAAAGAGCCACAGAAGAGTGCGGCATAGCAAAATGAAACAGGGAAAAGCATTTGCCACATGTGCCCTTGTCGTCGCCTAACAACAGGTAGCAGCATAAACCAGATGCGGGTGAAGTTCTTGCAGTTGACATTTAACGTCAAATGAGCAAGCCGGCTTACCACAGCTATGGTCCTCTGGCAGTGTGAAAGGTTTGGCACAAGCCGCATGCTCGGCGCCTTCCTTTGCCTTTTGGCAGTGCTCGTGCATTGCCAGCACTAGGCGTGAATGGTCACTATCCCGCACACACGATTCGTTGTGCCCGGTGCCAAGCGCTCTGGAGCACTGTTTATGACGAAAGCGGAACACATCTTGCTGCTCCATTCTCAGAGCTCCTGAGTTAAGCAATCTGCTACTCTTGGTGCGAATGCCAGAGGAAAATATTTCCAATGTGTCTGGCATATAGAAACTAAACCTGGAGAACACTTTTGTCAGGAGCTTGCACCTGCACCTTACACACACACAGATTTGCATCACATCTAAATGGCCAAGCTCTTTCTTCGACAAGTTGAAAGCTGCTGTCAGAAGGCTGTGCTCCTTGTCAGATGGAAGCAGCAGCACGTATATAGGAGTTTGGCAAGCACTAAAGAGCCACAGAAGAGCGTGGTCTAGCAAAATGGGCCAGGAAAAAACATTTGCTACATGTGCTCTTGTTGTCGCCTAACAACAGGTAGCAGCATAAACCAGATGCGGGTGAAGTTCTTGCAGGTGACACCTAACGTCTAATGAGCAAGCGGGCTTACCACAGCTGCGGTCCTCTGGCAGTCTGAAAGCTTTGCACACAAGCCGGATGCTAAGCGCCTTCCTTTGCCTTTTGGCAGTGCTCGTGCATTGCCAGCACTAGGCGTGAATGCTCACTATCCCGCACACACGATTTGTTGTGCCCGTTGCCAAGCGCTCTGGAGCACTGTTTATGACGAAAGCGGAACTCATCTTGCCGCTCCATTCTCAGAGCTCCTGAGTTAAGCAACCTGCGACTCTTGATGCGAATGCCAGAGGAAAACATTTCCAATGTGTCTGGCAGGGAGAAACTGAACCCGGAATACACCTTTGTCAGGAGCTGGCACCTGCACCTTACACACACACAGATTTGCATCACATTTAAATGGCCAAGCTCTTTCTTAGACAAGTTGAAAGCTGCTGTCAGAAGGCTGTGCTCCTTGTCAGATGGAAGCAGCAGCACGTATATAGGAGTTTGGAAAGAACTAAAGAGCCACAGAAGAGCGTGGTCTAGCAAAATGGGCCAGGAAAAAACATTTGCTACATGTGCTCTTGTTGTCGCCTACAACAGGTAGCAGCATAAACCAGATGCGGGTGAAGTTCTTGCAAGTGACATCTAACGTCAAATGAGCAAGCGGGCTTACCACAGCTGCGGTCCTCTTGCAGTCTGAAAGCTTTGCGCACAAGCCGGATGCAAAGCGCCTTCCTTTACCTTTTGGCAGTGCTCGTGCATTGCCAGCACTAGGCGTGAATGCTCACTGTCCCGCACACACGTTTCGTTGTGGCGGTTGCTAAGCGCTCTGGAGCACTGTTTATGACGTAAGCAGAACACCTCTTGCTGTTCCATTCTCAGAGCTCCTGAGTTAAGTAATCTGCTACTCTTGGTGCGAATGCCAGAGGAAAATATTTCCAATGTGTCTGGCATATAGAAACTAAACCTGGAGAACACTTTTGTCAGGAGCTTGCACCTGCACCTTACACACACACAGATTTGCATCACATATAAATGGCCATGCTCTTTCTTCGACAAGTTGAACGCTGCTGTCAGAAGGCTGTGCTCCTTGTCAGATGGAAGCAGCAGCACGCACATAGCAGTTTGGCAAGCACTAAAGAGCCACAGAAGAGTGCGGCATAGCAAAATGAAACAGGGAAAAGCATTTGCCACATGTGCCCTTGTCGTCGCCTAACAACAGGTAGCAGCATAAACCAGATGCGGGTGAAGTTCTTGCAGTTGACATTTAACGTCAAATGAGCAAGCAGGCTTACCACAGCTATGGTCCTCTGGCAGTGTGAAAGGTTTGGCACAAGCCGCATGCTCGGCGCCTTCCTTTGCCTTTTGGCAGTGCTCGTGCATTGCCAGCACTAGGCGTGAATGGTCACTATCCCGCACACACGATTCGTTGTGCCCGGTGCCAAGCGCTCTGGAGCACTGTTTATGACGAAAGCGGAACACATCTTGCTGCTCCATTCTCAGAGCTCCTGAGTTAAGCAATCTGCTACTCTTGGTGCGAATGCCAGAGGAAAATATTTCCAATGTGTCTGGCATATAGAAACTAAACCTGGAGAACACTTTTGTCAGGAGCTTGCACCTGCACCTTACACACACACAGATTTGCATCACATCTAAATGGCCATGCTCTTTCTTCGACAAGTTGAAAGCTGCTGTCAGAAGGCTGTGCTCCTTGTCAGATGGAAGCAGCAGCACGCACATAGCAGTTTGGTAAGAACTAAAGAGCCACAGAAGAGCGTGGTCTAGCAAAACGGGGCAGGAAAAAGCATATCGCTACATGTGCCCTTGTTGTCGCCTAACAACAGGTAGCAGCATAAACCAGATGCGGGTGAAGTTCTTGCAGGTGACACCTAACGTCAAATGAGCAAGCGGGCGTACCACAGCTGCTGTCCTCTTGCAGTCTGAAAGCTTTGCACACAAGCCGGATGCTAAGCGCCTTCCTTTGCCTTTTGGCAGTGCTCGTGCATTGCCAGCACTAGGCGTGAATGCTCACTATCCCGCACACACGATTTGTTGTGCCCGTTGCCAAGCGCTCTGGAGCACTGTTTATGACGAAAGCGGAACACCTCTTGCCGCTCCATTCTCAGAGCTCCTGAGTTAAGCAACCTGCGACTCTTGATGCGAATGCCAGAGGAAAACATTTCCAATGTGTCTGGCAGGGAGAAACTGAACCCGGAATACACCTTTGTCAGGAGCTGGCACCTGCACCTTACACACATACAGATTTACATCACATTTAAATGGCCAAGCTCTTTCTTAGACAAGTTGAAAGCTGCTGTCAGAAGGCTGTGCTCCTTGTCAGATGGAAGCAGCAGCACGTATATAGGAGTTTGGAAAGAACTAAAGAGCCACAGAAGAGCGTGGTCTAGCAAAATGGGCCAGGAAAAAACATTTGCTACATGTGCTCTTGTTGTCGCCTACAACAGGTAGCAGCATAAACCAGATGCGGGTGAAGTTCTTGCAAGTGACATCTAACGTCAAATGAGCAAGCGGGCTTACCACAGCTGCGGTCCTCTTGCAGTCTGAAAGCTTTGCGCACAAGCCGGATGCAAAGCGCCTTCCTTTGCCTTTTGGCAGTGCTGCTCGTGCATTGCCAGCACTAGGCGTGAATGCTCACTGTCCCGCACACACGTTTCGTTGTGGCGGTTGCTAAGCGCTCTGGAGCACTGTTTATGACGTAAGCAGAACACCTCTTGCTGTTCCATTCTCAGAGCTCCTGGGTTAAGTAATCTGCAACTCTTGGTGCGAATGATAGAGGAAAATATTTCCAAAGTGTCTGGCATATAGAAACTGAACCTAGAGAACACCTTTGTCAGGAGCTTGCACGTGCACCTTACACACACACAGATTTGCATCACATCTAAATGGCTAAGCTCTTTCTTAGACAAGTTGAACGCTGCTGTAAGAAGGCTGTGCTCCTTGTCAGATGGAAGCAGCAGCACGCACATAGCAGTTTGGCAAGCACTAAAGAGCCACAGAAGAGTGCGGCATAGCAAAATGAAACAGGGAAAAGCATTTGCCACATGTGCCCTTGTCGTCGCCTAACAACAGGTAGCAGCATAAACCAGATGCGGGTGAAGTTCTTGCAGTTGACATTTAACGTCAAATGAGCCAGCCGGCTTACCACAGCTATGGTCCTCTGGCAGTGTGAAAGGTTTGGCACAAGCCGCATGCTAAGCGCCTTCCTTTGCCTTTTGGCAGTGCTGCTCATGCATTGCCAGCACTAGGCGGGAATGGTCACTATCCCGCACACACGATTCGTTGTGCCCGGTGCCAAGCGCTCTGGAGCACTGTTTATGACGAAAGCGGAACACCTCTTGCTGCTCCATTCTCAGAGCTCCTGAGTTAAGCAATCTGCTACTCTTGGTGCGAATGCCAGAGGAAAATATTTCCAATGTGTCTGGCATATAGAAACTAAACCTGGAGAACACTTTTGTCAGGAGCTTGCACCTGCACCTTACACACACACAGATTTGCATCACATCTAAATGGCCAAGCTCTTTCTTCGACAAGTTGAAAGCTGCTGTCAGAAGGCTGTGCTCCTTGTCAGATGGAAGCAGCAGCACGCACATAGCAGTTTGGTAAGAACTAAAGAGCCACAGAAGAGCGTGGTCTAGCAAAACGGGGCAGGAAAAAGCATATCGCTACATGTGCCCTTGTTGTCGCCTAACAACAGGTAGCAGCATAAACCAGATGCGGGTGAAGTTCTTGCAGGTGACACCTAACGTCTAATGAGCAAGCGGGCTTACCACAGCTGCGGTCCTCTGCCAGTCTGAAAGCTTTGCACACAAGCCGGATGCTAAGCGCCTTCCTTTGCCTTTTGGCAGTGCTCGTGCATTGCCAGCACTAGGCGTGAATGCTCACTATCCCGCACACACGATTTGTTGTGCCCGTTGCCAAGCGCTCTGGAGCACTGTTTATGACGAAAGCGGAACTCATCTTGCCGCTCCATTCTCAGAGCTCCTGAGTTAAGCAACCTGCGACTCTTGATGCGAATGCCAGAGGAAAACATTTCCAATGTGTCTGGCAGGGAGAAACTGAACCCGGAATACACCTTTGTCAGGAGCTGGCACCTGCACCTTACACACACACAGATTTGCATCACATTTAAATGGCCAAGCTCTTTCTTCGACAAGTTGAAAGCTGCTGTCAGAAGGCTGTGCTCCTTGTCAGATGGAAGCAGCAGCACGTATATAGGAGTTTGGAAAGAACTAAAGAGCCACAGAAGAGCGTGGTCTAGCAAAATGGGCCAGGAAAAAACATTTGCTACATGTGCTCTTGTTGTCGCCTACAACAGGTAGCAGCATAAACCAGATGCGGGTGAAGTTCTTGCAAGTGACATCTAACGTCAAATGAGCGAGCGGGCTTACCACAGCTGCGGTCCTCTTGCAGTCTGAAAGCTTTGCGCACAAGCCGGATGCAAAGCGCCTTCCTTTGCCTTTTGGCAGTGCTGCTCGTGCATTGCCAGCACTAGGCGTGAATGCTCACTGTCCCGCACACACGTTTCGTTGTGGCGGTTGCTAAGCGCTCTGGAGCACTGTTTATGACGTAAGCAGAACACCTCTTGCTGTTCCATTCTCAGAGCTCCTGAGTTAAGTAATCTGCTACTCTTGGTGCGAATGCCAGAGGAAAATATTTCCAATGTGTCTGGCATATAGAAACTAAACCTGGAGAACACTTTTGTCAGGAGCTTGCACCTGCACCTTACACACAGACAGATTTGCATCACATATAAATGGCCATGCTCTTTCTTCGACAAGTTGAAAGCTGCTGTCAGAAGGCTGTGCTCCTTGTCAGATGGAAGCAGCAGCACGCACATAGCAGTTTGGCAAGCACTAAAGAGCCACAGAAGAGTGCGGCATAGCAAAATGAAACAGGGAAAAGCATTTGCCACATGTGCCCTTGTCGTCGCCTAACAACAGGTAGCAGCATAAACCAGATGCGGGTGAAGTTCTTGCAGTTGACATTTAACGTCAAATGAGCCAGCCGGCTTACCACAGCTATGGTCCTCTGGCAGTGTGAAAGGTTTGGCACAAGCCGCATGCTCGGCGCCTTCCTTTGCCTTTTGGCAGTGCTCGTGCATTGCCAGCACTAGGCGTGAATGGTCACTATCCCGCACACACGATTCGTTGTGCCCGGTGCCAAGCGCTCTGGAGCACTGTTTATGACGAAAGCGGAACACATCTTGCTGCTCCATTCTCAGAGCTCCTGAGTTAAGCAATCTGCTACTCTTGGTGCGAATGCCAGAGGAAAATATTTCCAATGTGTCTGGCATATAGAAACTAAACCTGGAGAACACTTTTGTCAGGAGCTTGCACCTGCACCTTACACACACACAGATTTGCATCACATCTAAATGGCCAAGCTCTTTCTTCGACAAGTTGAAAGCTGCTGTCAGAAGGCTGTGCTCCTTGTCAGATGGAAGCAGCAGCACGCACATAGGAGTTTGGTAAGAACTAAAGAGCCACAGAAGAGCGTGGTCTAGCAAAACGGGGCAGGAAAAAGCATATCGCTACATGTGCCCTTGTTGTCGCCTAACAACAGGTAGCAGCATAAACCAGATGCGGGTGAAGTTCTTGCAGGTGACACCTAACGTCTAATGAGCAAGCGGGCTTACCACAGCTGCGGTCCTCTGGCAGTCTGAAAGCTTTGCACACAAGCCGGATGCTAAGCGCCTTCCTTTGCCTTTTGGCAGTGCTCGTGCATTGCCAGCACTAGGCGTGAATGCTCACTATCCCGCACACACGATTTGTTGTGCCCGTTGCCAAGCGCTCTGGAGCACTGTTTATGACGAAAGCGGAACTCATCTTGCCGCTCCATTCTCAGAGCTCCTGAGTTAAGCAACCTGCGACTCTTGATGCGAATGCCAGAGGAAAACATTTCCAATGTGTCTGGCAGGGAGAAACTGAACCCGGAATACACCTTTGTCAGGAGCTGGCACCTGCACCTTACACACACACAGATTTGCATCACATTTAAATGGCCAAGCTCTTTCTTCGACAAGTTGAAAGCTGCTGTCAGAAGGCTGTGCTCCTTGTCAGATGGAAGCAGCAGCACGTATATAGGAGTTTGGAAAGAACTAAAGAGCCACAGAAGAGCGTGGTCTAGCAAAATGGGCCAGGAAAAAACATTTGCTACATGTGCTCTTGTTGTCGCCTACAACAGGTAGCAGCATAAACCAGATGCGGGTGAAGTTCTTGCAAGTGACATCTAACGTCAAATGAGCAAGCGGGCTTACCACAGCTGCGGTCCTCTTGCAGTCTGAAAGCTTTGCGCACAAGCCGGATGCAAAGCGCCTTCCTTTACCTTTTGGCAGTGCTCGTGCATTGCCAGCACTAGGCGTGAATGCTCACTGTCCCGCACACACGTTTCGTTGTGGCGGTTGCTAAGCGCTCTGGAGCACTGTTTATGACGTAAGCAGAACACCTCTTGCTGTTCCATTCTCAGAGCTCCTGAGTTAAGTAATCTGCTACTCTTGGTGCGAATGCCAGAGGAAAATATTTCCAAAGTGTCTGGCATATAGAAACTGAACCTAGAGAACACCTTTGTCAGGAGCTTGCACCTGCACCTTACACACACACAGATTTGCATCACATCTAAATGGCCATGCTCTTTCTTCGACAAGTTGAAAGCTGCTGTCAGAAGGCTGTGCTCCTTGTCAGATGGAAGCAGCAGCACGCACATAGCATTTCGGCAAGCACTAAAGAGCCACAGAAGATCGTGGTCTAGCAAAATGAGGCAGGAAAAAGCATATGGCTACATGTTCTCTTGTTGTCGCCTAACAACAGGTAGCAGCATAAACCAGATGCGGGTGAAGTTCTTGCAGGCGACACCTAACGTCAAATGAGCAAGCGGGCGTACCACAGCTGCTGTCCTCTTGCAGTCTGAAAGCTTTGCACACAAGCCGGATGCTAAGCGCCTTCCTTTGCCTTTTGGCAGTGCTCGTGCATTGCCAGCACTAGGCGTGAATGCTCACTATCCCGCACACACGATTTGTTGTGCCCGTTGCCAAGCGCTCTGGAGCACTGTTTATGACGAAAGCGGAACTCATCTTGCCGCTCCATTCTCAGAGCTCCTGAGTTAAGCAACCTGCGACTCTTGATGCGAATGCCAGAGGAAAACATTTCCAATGTGTCTGGCAGGGAGAAACTGAACCCGGAATACACCTTTGTCAGGAGCTGGCACCTGCACCTTACACACACACAGATTTGCATCACATTTAAATGGCCATGCTCTTTCTTCGACAAGTTGAAAGCTGCTGTCAGAAGGCTGTGCTCCTTGTCAGATGGAAGCAGCAGCACGTATATAGGAGTTTGGAAAGAACTAAAGAGCCACAGAAGAGCGTGGTCTAGCAAAATGGGCCAGGAAAAAACATTTGCTACATGTGCTCTTGTTGTCGCCTACAACAGGTAGCAGCATAAACCAGATGCGGGTGAAGTTCTTGCAAGTGACATCTAACGTCAAATGAGCAAGCGGGCTTACCACAGCTGCGGTCCTCTTGCAGTCTGAAAGCTTTGCGCACAAGCCGGATGCAAAGCGCCTTCCTTTGCCTTTTGGCAGTGCTGCTCGTGCATTGCCAGCACTAGGCGTGAATGCTCACTGTCCCGCACACACGTTTCGTTGTGGCGGTTGCTAAGCACTCTGGAGCACTGTTTATGACGTAAGCAGAACACCTCTTGCTGTTCCATTCTCAGAGCTCCTGAGTTAAGTAATCTGCTACTCTTGGTGCGAATGCCAGAGGAAAATATTTCCAATGTGTCTGGCATATAGAAACTAAACCTGGAGAACACTTTTGTCAGGAGCTTGCACCTGCACCTTACACACAGACAGATTTGCATCACATATAAATGGCCATGCTCTTTCTTCGACAAGTTGAAAGCTGCTGTCAGAAGGCTGTGCTCCTTGTCAGATGGAAGCAGCAGCACGCACATAGCAGTTTGGCAAGCACTAAAGAGCCACAGAAGAGTGGGGCATAGCAAAATGAAACAGGGAAAAGCATTTGCCACATGTGCCCTTGTCGTCGCCTAACAACAGGTAGCAGCATAAACCAGATGCGGGTGAAGTTCTTGCAGTTGACATTTAACGTCAAATGAGCAAGCCGGCTTACCACAGCTATGGTCCTCTGGCAGTGTGAAAGGTTTGGCACAAGCCGCATGCTCGGCGCCTTCCTTTGCCTTTTGGCAGTGCTCGTGCATTGCCAGCACTAGGCGTGAATGGTCACTATCCCGCACACACGATTCGTTGTGCCCGGTGCCAAGCGCTCTGGAGCACTGTTTATGACGAAAGCGGAACACATCTTGCTGCTCCATTCTCAGAGCTCCTGAGTTAAGCAATCTGCTACTCTTGGTGCGAATGCCAGAGGAAAATATTTCCAATGTGTCTGGCATATAGAAACTAAACCTGGAGAACACTTTTGTCAGGAGCTTGCACCTGCACCTTACACACACACAGATTTGCATCACATCTAAATGGCCAAGCTCTTTCTTCGACAAGTTGAAAGCTGCTGTCAGAAGGCTGTGCTCCTTGTCAGATGGAAGCAGCAGCACGTATATAGGAGTTTGGAAAGAACTAAAGAGCCACAGAAGAGCGTGGTCTAGCAAAATGGGCCAGGAAAAAACATTTGCTACATGTGCTCTTGTTGTCGCCTACAACAGGTAGCAGCATAAACCAGATGCGGGTGAAGTTCCTGCAAGTGACATCTAACGTCAAATGAGCAAGCGGGCTTACCACAGCTGCGGTCCTCTTGCAGTCTGAAAGCTTTGCGCACAAGCCGGATGCAAAGCGCCTTCCTTTGCCTTTTGGCAGTGCTGCTCGTGCATTGCCAGCACTAGGCGTGAATGCTCACTGTCCCGCACACACGTTTCGTTGTGGCGGTTGCTAAGCGCTCTGGAGCACTGTTTATGACGTAAGCAGAACACCTCTTGCTGTTCCATTCTCAGAGCTCCTGAGTTAAGTAATCTGCTACTCTTGGTGCGAATGCCAGAGGAAAATATTTCCAATGTGTCTGGCATATAGAAACTAAACCTGGAGAACACTTTTGTCAGGAGCTTGCACCTGCACCTTACACACAGACAGATTTGCATCACATATAAATGGCCAAGCTCTTTCTTCGACAAGTTGAAAGCTGCTGTCAGAAGGCTGTGCTCCTTGTCAGATGGAAGCAGCAGCACGCACATAGCAGTTTGGCAAGCACTAAAGAGCCACAGAAGATCGTGGTCTAGCAAAATGAGGCAGGAAAAAGCATATGGCTACATGTTCTCTTGTTGTCGCCTAACAACAGGTAGCAGCATAAACCAGATGCGGGTGAAGTTCTTGCAGGCGACATCTAACGTCAAATGAGCAAGCGGGCTTACCACAGCTGCTGTCCTCTTGCAGTCTGAAAGCTTTGCGCACAAGCCGGATGCAAAGCACCTTCCTTTACCTTTTGGCAGTGCTCGTGCATTGCCAGCACTAGGCGGGAATGGTCACTATCCCGCACACACGATTCGTTGTGCCCGGTGCCAAGCGCTCTGGAGCACTGTTTATGACGAAAGCGGAACACATCTTGCTGCTCCATTCTCAGAGCTCCTGAGTTAAGCAATCTGCTACTCTTGGTGCGAATGCCAGAGGAAAATATTTCCAATGTGTCTGGCATATAGAAACTAAACCTGGAGAACACTTTTGTCAGGAGCTTGCACCTGCACCTTACACACACACAGATTTGCATCACATCTAAATGGCCAAGCTCTTTCTTCGACAAGTTGAAAGCTGCTGTCAGAAGGCTGTGCTCCTTGTCAGATGGAAGCAGCAGCACGCACATAGGAGTTTGGTAAGAACTAAAGAGCCACAGAAGAGCGTGGTCTAGCAAAACGGGGCAGGAAAAAGCATATCGCTACATGTGCCCTTGTTGTCGCCTAACAACAGGTAGCAGCATAAACCAGATGCGGGTGAAGTTCTTGCAGGTGACACCTAACGTCTAATGAGCAAGCGGGCTTACCACAGCTGCGGTCCTCTGGCAGTCTGAAAGCTTTGCACACAAGCCGGATGCTAAGCGCCTTCCTTTGCCTTTTGGCAGTGCTCGTGCATTGCCAGCACTAGGCGTGAATGCTCACTATCCCGCACACACGATTTGTTGTGCCCGTTGCCAAGCGCTCTGGAGCACTGTTTATGACGAAAGCGGAACTCATCTTGCCGCTCCATTCTCAGAGCTCCTGAGTTAAGCAACCTGCGACTCTTGATGCGAATGCCAGAGGAAAATATTTCCAATGTGTCTGGCAGGGAGAAACTGAACCCGGAATACACCTTTGTCAGGAGCTGGCACCTGCACCTTACACACACACAGATTTGCATCACATTTAAATGGCCAAGCTCTTTCTTAGACAAGTTGAAAGCTGCTGTCAGAAGGCTGTGCTCCTTGTCAGATGGAAGCAGCAGCACGTATATAGGAGTTTGGAAAGAACTAAAGAGCCACAGAAGAGCGTGGTCTAGCAAAATGGGCCAGGAAAAAACATTTGCTACATGTGCTCTTGTTGTCGCCTACAACAGGTAGCAGCATAAACCAGATGCGGGTGAAGTTCTTGCAAGTGACATCTAACGTCAAATGAGCAAGCGGGCTTACCACAGCTGCGGTCCTCTTGCAGTCTGAAAGCTTTGCGCACAAGCCGGATGCAAAGCGCCTTCCTTTACCTTTTGGCAGTGCTCGTGCATTGCCAGCACTAGGCGTGAATGCTCACTGTCCCGCACACACGTTTCGTTGTGGCGGTTGCTAAGCGCTCTGGAGCACTGTTTATGACGTAAGCAGAACACCTCTTGCTGTTCCATTCTCAGAGCTCCTGAGTTAAGTAATCTGCTACTCTTGGTGCGAATGCCAGAGGAAAATATTTCCAATGTGTCTGGCATATAGAAACTAAACCTGGAGAACACTTTTGTCAGGAGCTTGCACCTGCACCTTACACACACACAGATTTGCATCACATATAAATGGCCATGCTCTTTCTTCGACAAGTTGAACGCTGCTGTCAGAAGGCTGTGCTCCTTGTCAGATGGAAGCAGCAGCACGCACATAGCAGTTTGGCAAGCACTAAAGAGCCACAGAAGAGTGCGGCATAGCAAAATGAAACAGGGAAAAGCATTTGCCACATGTGCCCTTGTCGTCGCCTAACAACAGGTAGCAGCATAAACCAGATGCGGGTGAAGTTCTTGCAGTTGACATTTAACGTCAAATGAGCAAGCCGGCTTACCACAGCTATGGTCCTCTGGCAGTGTGAAAGGTTTGGCACAAGCCGCATGCTCGGCGCCTTCCTTTGCCTTTTGGCAGTGCTCGTGCATTGCCAGCACTAGGCGTGAATGGTCACTATCCCGCACACACGATTCGTTGTGCCCGGTGCCAAGCGCTCTGGAGCACTGTTTATGACGAAAGCGGAACACATCTTGCTGCTCCATTCTCAGAGCTCCTGAGTTAAGCAATCTGCTACTCTTGGTGCGAATGCCAGAGGAAAATATTTCCAATGTGTCTGGCATATAGAAACTAAACCTGGAGAACACTTTTGTCAGGAGCTTGCACCTGCACCTTACACACACACAGATTTGCATCACATCTAAATGGCCATGCTCTTTCTTCGACAAGTTGAAAGCTGCTGTCAGAAGGCTGTGCTCCTTGTCAGATGGAAGCAGCAGCACGCACATAGGAGTTTGGTAAGAACTAAAGAGCCACAGAAGAGCGTGGTCTAGCAAAACGGGGCAGGAAAAAGCATATCGCTACATGTGCCCTTGTTGTCGCCTAACAACAGGTAGCAGCATAAACCAGATGCGGGTGAAGTTCTTGCAGGTGACACCTAACGTCTAATGAGCAAGCGGGCTTACCACAGCTGCGGTCCTCTGGCAGTCTGAAAGCTTTGCACACAAGCCGGATGCTAAGCGCCTTCCTTTGCCTTTTGGCAGTGCTCGTGCATTGCCAGCACTAGGCGTGAATGCTCACTATCCCGCACACACGATTTGTTGTGCCCGTTGCCAAGCGCTCTGGAGCACTGTTTATGACGAAAGCGGAACTCATCTTGCCGTTCCATTCTCAGAGCTCCTGAGTTAAGCAACCTGCGACTCTTGATGCGAATGCCAGAGGAAAACATTTCCAATGTGTCTGGCAGGGAGAAACTGAACCCGGAATACACCTTTGTCAGGAGCTGGCACCTGCACCTTACACACACACAGATTTGCATCACATTTAAATGGCCAAGCTCTTTCTTCGACAAGTTGAAAGCTGCTGTCAGAAGGCTGTGCTCCTTGTCAGATGGAAGCAGCAGCACGTATATAGGAGTTTGGAAAGAACTAAAGAGCCACAGAAGAGCGTGGTCTAGCAAAATGGGCCAGGAAAAAACATTTGCTACATGTGCTCTTGTTGTCGCCTACAACAGGTAGCAGCATAAACCAGATGCGGGTGAAGTTCTTGCAAGTGACATCTAACGTCAAATGAGCAAGCGGGCTTACCACAGCTGCGGTCCTCTTGCAGTCTGAAAGCTTTGCGCACAAGCCGGATGCAAAGCGCCTTCCTTTGCCTTTTGGCAGTGCTGCTCGTGCATTGCCAGCACTAGGCGTGAATGCTCACTGTCCCGCACACACGTTTCGTTGTGGCGGTTGCTAAGCGCTCTGGAGCACTGTTTATGACGTAAGCAGAACACCTCTTGCTGTTCCATTCTCAGAGCTCCTGGGTTAAGTAATCTGCTACTCTTGGTGCGAATGCCAGAGGAAAATATTTCCAATGTGTCTGGCATATAGAAACTAAACCTGGAGAACACTTTTGTCAGGAGCTTGCACCTGCACCTTACACACACACAGATTTGCATCACATCTAAATGGCCATGCTCTTTCTTCGACAAGTTGAAAGCTGCTGTCAGAAGGCTGTGCTCCTTGTCAGATGGAAGCAGCAGCACGCACATAGCAGTTTGGTAAGAACTAAAGAGCCACAGAAGAGCGTGGTCTAGCAAAACGGGGCAGGAAAAAGCATATCGCTACATGTGCCCTTGTTGTCGCCTAACAACAGGTAGCAGCATAAACCAGATGCGGGTGAAGTTCTTGCAGGTGACACCTAACGTCAAATGAGCAAGCGGGCGTACCACAGCTGCTGTCCTCTTGCAGTCTGAAAGCTTTGCACACAAGCCGGATGCTAAGCGCCTTCCTTTGCCTTTTGGCAGTGCTCGTGCATTGCCAGCACTAGGCGTGAATGCTCACTATCCCGCACACACGATTTGTTGTGCCCGTTGCCAAGCGCTCTGGAGCACTGTTTATGACGAAAGCGGAACACCTCTTGCCGCTCCATTCTCAGAGCTCCTGAGTTAAGCAACCTGCGACTCTTGATGCGAATGCCAGAGGAAAACATTTCCAATGTGTCTGGCAGGGAGAAACTGAACCCGGAATACACCTTTGTCAGGAGCTGGCACCTGCACCTTACACACATACAGATTTACATCACATTTAAATGGCCAAGCTCTTTCTTAGACAAGTTGAAAGCTGCTGTCAGAAGGCTGTGCTCCTTGTCAGATGGAAGCAGCAGCACGTATATAGGAGTTTGGAAAGAACTAAAGAGCCACAGAAGAGCGTGGTCTAGCAAAATGGGCCAGGAAAAAACATTTGCTACATGTGCTCTTGTTGTCGCCTACAACAGGTAGCAGCATAAACCAGATGCGGGTGAAGTTCTTGCAAGTGACATCTAACGTCAAATGAGCAAGCGGGCTTACCACAGCTGCGGTCCTCTTGCAGTCTGAAAGCTTTGCGCACAAGCCGGATGCAAAGCGCCTTCCTTTGCCTTTTGGCAGTGCTGCTCGTGCATTGCCAGCACTAGGCGTGAATGCTCACTGTCCCGCACACACGTTTCGTTGTGGCGGTTGCTAAGCACTCTGGAGCACTGTTTATGACGTAAGCAGAACACCTCTTGCTGTTCCATTCTCAGAGCTCCTGAGTTAAGTAATCTGCTACTCTTGGTGCGAATGCCAGAGGAAAATATTTCCAATGTGTCTGGCATATAGAAACTAAACCTGGAGAACACTTTTGTCAGGAGCTTGCACCTGCACCTTACACACACACAGATTTGCATCACATCTAAATGGCCATGCTCTTTCTTCGACAAGTTGAAAGCTGCTGTCAGAAGGCTGTGCTCCTTGTCAGATGGAAGCAGCAGCACGCACATAGCAGTTTGGTAAGAACTAAAGAGCCACAGAAGAGCGTGGTCTAGCAAAACGGGGCAGGAAAAAGCATATCGCTACATGTGCCCTTGTTGTCGCCTAACAACAGGTAGCAGCATAAACCAGATGCGGGTGAAGTTCTTGCAGGTGACACCTAACGTCAAATGAGCAAGCGGGCTTACCACAGCTGCGGTCCTCTGGCAGTCTGAAAGCTTTGCACACAAGCCGGATGCTAAGCGCCTTCCTTTGCCTTTTGGCAGTGCTCGTGCATTGCCAGCACTAGGCGTGAATGCTCACTATCCCGCACACACGATTTGTTGTGCCCGTTGCCAAGCGCTCTGGAGCACTGTTTATGACGAAAGCGGAACACCTCTTGCCGCTCCATTCTCAGAGCTCCTGAGTTAAGCAACCTGCGACTCTTGATGCGAATGCCAGAGGAAAACATTTCCAATGTGTCTGGCAGGGAGAAACTGAACCCGGAATACACCTTTGTCAGGAGCTGGCACCTGCACCTTACACACATACAGATTTACATCACATTTAAATGGCCAAGCTCTTTCTTAGACAAGTTGAAAGCTGCTGTCAGAAGGCTGTGCTCCTTGTCAGATGGAAGCAGCAGCACGTATATAGGAGTTTGGAAAGAACTAAAGAGCCACAGAAGAGCGTGGTCTAGCAAAATGGGCCAGGAAAAAACATTTGCTACATGTGCTCTTGTTGTCGCCTACAACAGGTAGCAGCATAAACCAGATGCGGGTGAAGTTCTTGCAGGCGACATCTAACGTCAAATGAGCAAGCGGGCTTACCATAGCTGCGGTCCTCTTGCAGTCTGAAAGCTTTGCGCACAAGCCAGATGCAAAGCGCCTTCCTTTGCCTTTTGGCAGTGCTGCTCGTGCATTGCCAGCACTAGGCGTGAATGCTCACTATCCCGCACACACGTTTCGTTGTGGCGGTTGCTAAGCGCTCTGGAGCACTGTTTATGACGTAAGCAGAACACCTCTTGCTGTTCCATTCTCAGAGCTCCTGGGTTAAGTAATCTGCAACTCTTGGTGCGAATGATAGAGGAAAATATTTCCAAAGTGTCTGGCATATAGAAACTGAACCTAGAGAACACCTTTGTCAGGAGCTTGCACGTGCACCTTACACACACACAGATTTGCATCACATCTAAATGGCCAAGCTCTTTCTTAGACAAGTTGAACGCTGCTGTCAGAAGGCTGTGCTCCTTGTCAGATGGAAGCAGCAGCACGCACATAGCAGTTTGGCAAGCACTAAAGAGCCACAGAAGAGTGCGGCATAGCAAAATGAAACAGGGAAAAGCATTTGCCACATGTGCCCTTGTCGTCGCCTAACAACAGGTAGCAGCATAAACCAGATGCGGGTGAAGTTCTTGCAGTTGACATTTAACGTCAAATGAGCAAGCCGGCTTACCACAGCTGCGGTCCTCTGGCAGTGTGAAAGGTTTGGCACAAGCCGCATGCTCGGCGCCTTCCTTTGCCTTTTGGCAGTGCTCGTGCATTGCCAGCACTAGGCGTGAATGGTCACTATCCCGCACACACGATTCGTTGTGCCCGGTGCCAAGCGCTCTGGAGCACTGTTTATGACGAAAGCGGAACACATCTTGCTGCTCCATTCTCAGAGCTCCTGAGTTAAGCAATCTGCTACTCTTGGTGCGAATGCCAGAGGAAAATATTTCCAATGTGTCTGGCATATAGAAACTAAACCTGGAGAACACTTTTTTCAGGAGCTTGCACCTGCACCTTACACACACACAGATTTGCATCACATCTAAATGGCCAAGCTCTTTCTTCGACAAGTTGAAAGCTGCTGTCAGAAGGCTGTGCTCCTTGTCAGATGGAAGCAGCAGCACGCACATAGGAGTTTGGTAAGAACTAAAGAGCCACAGAAGAGCGTGGTCTAGCAAAACGGGGCAGAAAAAAGCATATCGCTACATGTGCCCTTGTTGTCGCCTAACAACAGGTAGCAGCATAAACCAGATGCGGGTGAAGTTCTTGCAGGTGACATCTAACGTCAAATGAGCAAGCGGGCTTACCACAGCTGCGGTCCTCTTGCAGTCTGAAAGCTTTGCGCACAAGCCGGATGCAAAGCGCCTTCCTTTGCCTTTTGGCAGTGCTGCTCGTGCATTGCCAGCACTAGGCGTGAATGCTCACTGTCCCGCACACACGTTTCGTTGTGGCGGTTGCTAAGCGCTCTGGAGCACTCTTTATGACGTAAGCAGAACACCTCTTGCTGTTCCATTCTCAGAGCTCCTGAGTTAAGTAATCTGCTACTCTTGGTGCGAATGCCAGAGGAAAATATTTCCAAAGTGTCTGGCATATAGAAACTGAACCTAGAGAACACCTTTGTCAGGAGCTTGCACCTGCACCTTACACACACACAGATTTGCATCACATCTAAATGGCCATGCTCTTTCTTCGACAAGTTGAAAGCTGCTGTCAGAAGGCTGTGCTCCTTGTCAGATGGAAGCAGCAGCACGCACATAGCATTTCGGCAAGCACTAAAGAGCCACAGAAGATCGTGGTCTAGCAAAATGAGGCAGGAAAAAGCATATGGCTACATGTTCTCTTGTTGTCGCCTAACAACAGGTAGCAGCATAAACCAGATGCGGGTGAAGTTCTTGCAGGCGACACCTAACGTCAAATGAGCAAGCGGGCGTACCACAGCTGCTGTCCTCTTGCAGTCTGAAAGCTTTGCACACAAGCCGGATGCTAAGCGCCTTCCTTTGCCTTTTGGCAGTGCTCGTGCATTGCCAGCACTAGGCGTGAATGCTCACTATCCCGCACACACGATTTGTTGTGCCCGTTGCCAAGCGCTCTGGAGCACTGTTTATGACGAAAGCGGAACTCATCTTGCCGCTCCATTCTCAGAGCTCCTGAGTTAAGCAACCTGCGACTCTTGATGCGAATGCCAGAGGAAAACATTTCCAATGTGTCTGGCAGGGAGAAACTGAACCCGGAATACACCTTTGTCAGGAGCTGGCACCTGCACCTTACACACACACAGATTTGCATCACATATAAATGGCCATGCTCTTTCTTCGACAAGTTGAAAGCTGCTGTCAGAAGGCTGTGCTCCTTGTCAGATGGAAGCAGCAGCACGTATATAGGAGTTTGGAAAGAACTAAAGAGCCACAGAAGAGCGTGGTCTAGCAAAATGGGCCAGGAAAAAACATTTGCTACATGTGCTCTTGTTGTCGCCTACAACAGGTAGCAGCATAAACCAGATGCGGGTGAAGTTCTTGCAAGTGACATCTAACGTCAAATGAGCAAGCGGGCTTACCACAGCTGCGGTCCTCTTGCAGTCTGAAAGCTTTGCGCACAAGCCGGATGCAAAGCGCCTTCCTTTGCCTTTTGGCAGTGCTGCTCGTGCATTGCCAGCACTAGGCGTGAATGCTCACTGTCCCGCACACACGTTTCGTTGTGGCGGTTGCTAAGCGCTCTGGAGCACTGTTTATGACGTAAGCAGAACACCTCTTGCTGTTCCATTCTCAGAGCTCCTGAGTTAAGTAATCTGCTACTCTTGGTGCGAATGCCAGAGGAAAATATTTCCAATGTGTCTGGCATATAGAAACTAAACCTGGAGAACACTTTTGTCAGGAGCTTGCACCTGCACCTTACACACAGACAGATTTGCATCACATCTAAATGGCCATGCTCTTTCTTCGACAAGTTGAAAGCTGCTGTCAGAAGGCTGTGCTCCTTGTCAGATGGAAGCAGCAGCACGCACATAGCAGTTTGGCAAGCACTAAAGAGCCACAGAAGAGTGGGGCATAGCAAAATGAAACAGGGAAAAGCATTTGCCACATGTGCCCTTGTCGTCGCCTAACAACAGGTAGCAGCATAAACCAGATGCGGGTGAAGTTCTTGCAGTTGACATTTAACGTCAAATGAGCAAGCCGGCTTACCACAGCTATGGTCCTCTGGCAGTGTGAAAGGTTTGGCACAAGCCGCATGCTCGGCGCCTTCCTTTGCCTTTTGGCAGTGCTCGTGCATTGCCAGCACTAGGCGTGAATGCTCACTATCCCGCACACACGATTCGTTGTGCCCGGTGCCAAGCGCTCTGGAGCACTGTTTATGACGAAAGCGGAACACATCTTGCTGCTCCATTCTCAGAGCTCCTGAGTTAAGCAATCTGCTACTCTTGGTGCGAATGCCAGAGGAAAATATTTCCAATGTGTCTGGCATATAGAAACTAAACCTGGAGAACACTTTTGTCAGGAGCTTGCACCTGCACCTTACACACACACAGATTTGCATCACATCTAAATGGCCAAGCTCTTTCTTCGACAAGTTGAAAGCTGCTGTCAGAAGGCTGTGCTCCTTGTCAGATGGAAGCAGCAGCACGTATATAGGAGTTTGGAAAGAACTAAAGAGCCACAGAAGAGCGTGGTCTAGCAAAATGGGCCAGGAAAAAACATTTGCTACATGTGCTCTTGTTGTCGCCTACAACAGGTAGCAGCATAAACCAGATGCGGGTGAAGTTCTTGCAAGTGACATCTAACGTCAAATGAGCAAGCGGGCTTACCACAGCTGCGGTCCTCTTGCAGTCTGAAAGCTTTGCGCACAAGCCGGATGCAAAGCGCCTTCCTTTGCCTTTTGGCAGTGCTGCTCGTGCATTGCCAGCACTAGGCGTGAATGCTCACTGTCCCGCACACACGTTTCGTTGTGGCGGTTGCTAAGCGCTCTGGAGCACTGTTTATGACGTAAGCAGAACACCTCTTGCTGTTCCATTCTCAGAGCTCCTGAGTTAAGTAATCTGCTACTCTTGGTGCGAATGCGAGAGGAAAATATTTCCAATGTGTCTGGCATATAGAAACTAAACCTGGAGAACACTTTTGTCAGGAGCTTGCACCTGCACCTTACACACAGACAGATTTGCATCACATATAAATGGCCAAGCTCTTTCTTCGACAAGTTGAAAGCTGCTGTCAGAAGGCTGTGCTCCTTGTCAGATGGAAGCAGCAGCACGCACATAGCAGTTTGGCAAGCACTAAAGAGCCACAGAAGATCGTGGTCTAGCAAAATGAGGCAGGAAAAAGCATATGGCTACATGTTCTCTTGTTGTCGCCTAACAACAGGTAGCAGCATAAACCAGATGCGGGTGAAGTTCTTGCAGGTGACACCTAACGTCTAATGAGCAAGCGGGCTTACCACAGCTGCGGTCCTCTGGCAGTCTGAAAGCTTTGCACACAAGCCGGATGCTAAGCGCCTTCCTTTGCCTTTTGGCAGTGCTCGTGCATTGCCAGCACTAGGCGTGAATGCTCACTATCCCGCACACACGATTTGTTGTGCCCGTTGCCAAGCGCTCTGGAGCACTGTTTATGACGAAAGCGGAACTCATCTTGCCGCTCCATTCTCAGAGCTCCTGAGTTAAGCAACCTGCGACTCTTGATGCGAATGCCAGAGGAAAATATTTCCAATGTGTCTGGCAGGGAGAAACTGAACCCGGAATACACCTTTGTCAGGAGCTGGCACCTGCACCTTACACACACACAGATTTGCATCACATTTAAATGGCCAAGCTCTTTCTTAGACAAGTTGAAAGCTGCTGTCAGAAGGCTGTGCTCCTTGTCAGATGGAAGCAGCAGCACGTATATAGGAGTTTGGAAAGAACTAAAGAGCCACAGAAGAGCGTGGTCTAGCAAAATGGGCCAGGAAAAAACATTTGCTACATGTGCTCTTGTTGTCGCCTACAACAGGTAGCAGCATAAACCAGATGCGGGTGAAGTTCTTGCAAGTGACATCTAACGTCAAATGAGCAAGCGGGCTTACCACAGCTGCGGTCCTCTTGCAGTCTGAAAGCTTTGCGCACAAGCCGGATGCAAAGCGCCTTCCTTTACCTTTTGGCAGTGCTCGTGCATTGCCAGCACTAGGCGTGAATGCTCACTGTCCCGCACACACGTTTCGTTGTGGCGGTTGCTAAGCGCTCTGGAGCACTGTTTATGACGTAAGCAGAACACCTCTTGCTGTTCCATTCTCAGAGCTCCTGAGTTAAGTAATCTGCTACTCTTGGTGCGAATGCCAGAGGAAAATATTTCCAATGTGTCTGGCATATAGAAACTAAACCTGGAGAACACTTTTGTCAGGAGCTTGCACCTGCACCTTACACACACACAGATTTGCATCACATATAAATGGCCATGCTCTTTCTTCGACAAGTTGAACGCTGCTGTCAGAAGGCTGTGCTCCTTGTCAGATGGAAGCAGCAGCACGCACATAGCAGTTTGGCAAGCACTAAAGAGCCACAGAAGAGTGCGGCATAGCAAAATGAAACAGGGAAAAGCATTTGCCACATGTGCCCTTGTCGTCGCCTAACAACAGGTAGCAGCATAAACCAGATGCGGGTGAAGTTCTTGCAGTTGACATTTAACGTCAAATGAGCAAGCCGGCTTACCACAGCTATGGTCCTCTGGCAGTGTGAAAGGTTTGGCACAAGCCGCATGCTCGGCGCCTTCCTTTGCCTTTTGGCAGTGCTCGTGCATTGCCAGCACTAGGCGTGAATGGTCACTATCCCGCACACACGATTCGTTGTGCCCGGTGCCAAGCGCTCTGGAGCACTGTTTATGACGAAAGCGGAACACATCTTGCTGCTCCATTCTCAGAGCTCCTGAGTTAAGCAATCTGCTACTCTTGGTGCGAATGCCAGAGGAAAATATTTCCAATGTGTCTGGCATATAGAAACTAAACCTGGAGAACACTTTTGTCAGGAGCTTGCACCTGCACCTTACACACACACAGATTTGCATCACATCTAAATGGCCAAGCTCTTTCTTCGACAAGTTGAAAGCTGCTGTCAGAAGGCTGTGCTCCTTGTCAGATGGAAGCAGCAGCACGTATATAGGAGTTTGGAAAGAACTAAAGAGCCACAGAAGAGCGTGGTCTAGCAAAATGGGCCAGGAAAAAACATTTGCTACATGTGCTCTTGTTGTCGCCTACAACAGGTAGCAGCATAAACCAGATGCGGGTGAAGTTCTTGCAAGTGACATCTAACGTCAAATGAGCAAGCGGGCTTACCACAGCTGCGGTCCTCTTGCAGTCTGAAAGCTTTGCGCACAAGCCGGATGCAAAGCGCCTTCCTTTGCCTTTTGGCAGTGCTGCTCGTGCATTGCCAGCACTAGGCGTGAATGCTCACTGTCCCGCACACACGTTTCGTTGTGGCGGTTGCTAAGCGCTCTGGAGCACTGTTTATGACGTAAGCAGAACACCTCTTGCTGTTCCATTCTCAGAGCTCCTGAGTTAAGTAATCTGCTACTCTTGGTGCGAATGCGAGAGGAAAATATTTCCAATGTGTCTGGCATATAGAAACTAAACCTGGAGAACACTTTTGTCAGGAGCTTGCACCTGCACCTTACACACAGACAGATTTGCATCACATATAAATGGCCAAGCTCTTTCTTCGACAAGTTGAAAGCTGCTGTCAGAAGGCTGTGCTCCTTGTCAGATGGAAGCAGCAGCACGCACATAGCAGTTTGGCAAGCACTAAAGAGCCACAGAAGATCGTGGTCTAGCAAAATGAGGCAGGAAAAAGCATATGGCTACATGTTCTCTTGTTGTCGCCTAACAACAGGTAGCAGCATAAACCAGATGCGGGTGAAGTTCTTGCAGGTGACACCTAACGTCTAATGAGCAAGCGGGCTTACCACAGCTGCGGTCCTCTGGCAGTCTGAAAGCTTTGCACACAAGCCGGATGCTAAGCGCCTTCCTTTGCCTTTTGGCAGTGCTCGTGCATTGCCAGCACTAGGCGTGAATGCTCACTATCCCGCACACACGATTTGTTGTGCCCGTTGCCAAGCGCTCTGGAGCACTGTTTATGACGAAAGCGGAACTCATCTTGCCGCTCCATTCTCAGAGCTCCTGAGTTAAGCAACCTGCGACTCTTGATGCGAATGCCAGAGGAAAATATTTCCAATGTGTCTGGCAGGGAGAAACTGAACCCGGAATACACCTTTGTCAGGAGCTGGCACCTGCACCTTACACACACACAGATTTGCATCACATTTAAATGGCCAAGCTCTTTCTTAGACAAGTTGAAAGCTGCTGTCAGAAGGCTGTGCTCCTTGTCAGATGGAAGCAGCAGCACGTATATAGGAGTTTGGAAAGAACTAAAGAGCCACAGAAGAGCGTGGTCTAGCAAAATGGGCCAGGAAAAAACATTTGCTACATGTGCTCTTGTTGTCGCCTACAACAGGTAGCAGCATAAACCAGATGCGGGTGAAGTTCTTGCAAGTGACATCTAACGTCAAATGAGCAAGCGGGCTTACCACAGCTGCGGTCCTCTTGCAGTCTGAAAGCTTTGCGCACAAGCCGGATGCAAAGCGCCTTCCTTTACCTTTTGGCAGTGCTCGTGCATTGCCAGCACTAGGCGTGAATGCTCACTGTCCCGCACACACGTTTCGTTGTGGCGGTTGCTAAGCGCTCTGGAGCACTGTTTATGACGTAAGCAGAACACCTCTTGCTGTTCCATTCTCAGAGCTCCTGAGTTAAGTAATCTGCTACTCTTGGTGCGAATGCCAGAGGAAAATATTTCCAATGTGTCTGGCATATAGAAACTAAACCTGGAGAACACTTTTGTCAGGAGCTTGCACCTGCACCTTACACACACACAGATTTGCATCACATATAAATGGCCATGCTCTTTCTTCGACAAGTTGAACGCTGCTGTCAGAAGGCTGTGCTCCTTGTCAGATGGAAGCAGCAGCACGCACATAGCAGTTTGGCAAGCACTAAAGAGCCACAGAAGAGTGCGGCATAGCAAAATGAAACAGGGAAAAGCATTTGCCACATGTGCCCTTGTCGTCGCCTAACAACAGGTAGCAGCATAAACCAGATGCGGGTGAAGTTCTTGCAGTTGACATTTAACGTCAAATGAGCAAGCCGGCTTACCACAGCTATGGTCCTCTGGCAGTGTGAAAGGTTTGGCACAAGCCGCATGCTCGGCGCCTTCCTTTGCCTTTTGGCAGTGCTCGTGCATTGCCAGCACTAGGCGTGAATGGTCACTATCCCGCACACACGATTCGTTGTGCCCGGTGCCAAGCGCTCTGGAGCACTGTTTATGACGAAAGCGGAACACATCTTGCTGCTCCATTCTCAGAGCTCCTGAGTTAAGCAATCTGCTACTCTTGGTGCGAATGCCAGAGGAAAATATTTCCAATGTGTCTGGCATATAGAAACTAAACCTGGAGAACACTTTTGTCAGGAGCTTGCACCTGCACCTTACACACACACAGATTTGCATCACATCTAAATGGCCAAGCTCTTTCTTCGACAAGTTGAAAGCTGCTGTCAGAAGGCTGTGCTCCTTGTCAGATGGAAGCAGCAGCACGCACATAGGAGTTTGGTAAGAACTAAAGAGCCACAGAAGAGCGTGGTCTAGCAAAACGGGGCAGGAAAAAGCATATCGCTACATGTGCCCTTGTTGTCGCCTAACAACAGGTAGCAGCATAAACCAGATGCGGGTGAAGTTCTTGCAGGTGACACCTAACGTCTAATGAGCAAGCGGGCTTACCACAGCTGCGGTCCTCTGGCAGTCTGAAAGCTTTGCACACAAGCCGGATGCTAAGCGCCTTCCTTTGCCTTTTGGCAGTGCTCGTGCATTGCCAGCACTAGGCGTGAATGCTCACTATCCCGCACACACGATTTGTTGTGCCCGTTGCCAAGCGCTCTGGAGCACTGTTTATGACGAAAGCGGAACTCATCTTGCCGCTCCATTCTCAGAGCTCCTGAGTTAAGCAACCTGCGACTCTTGATGCGAATGCCAGAGGAAAACATTTCCAATGTGTCTGGCAGGGAGAAACTGAACCCGGAATACACCTTTGTCAGGAGCTGGCACCTGCACCTTACACACACACAGATTTGCATCACATTTAAATGGCCAAGCTCTTTCTTCGACAAGTTGAAAGCTGCTGTCAGAAGGCTGTGCTCCTTGTCAGATGGAAGCAGCAGCACGTATATAGGAGTTTGGAAAGAACTAAAGAGCCACAGAAGAGCGTGGTCTAGCAAAATGGGCCAGGAAAAAACATTTGCTACATGTGCTCTTGTTGTCGCCTACAACAGGTAGCAGCATAAACCAGATGCGGGTGAAGTTCTTGCAAGTGACATCTAACGTCAAATGAGCAAGCGGGCTTACCACAGCTGCGGTCCTCTTGCAGTCTGAAAGCTTTGCGCACAAGCCGGATGCAAAGCGCCTTCCTTTGCCTTTTGGCAGTGCTGCTCGTGCATTGCCAGCACTAGGCATGAATGCTCACTGTCCCGCACACACGTTTCGTTGTGGCGGTTGCTAAGCGCTCTGGAGCACTGTTTATGACGTAAGCAGAACACCTCTTGCTGTTCCATTCTCAGAGCTCCTGAGTTAAGTAATCTGCTACTCTTGGTGCGAATGCCAGAGGAAAATATTTCCAATGTGTCTGGCATATAGAAACTAAACCTGGAGAACACTTTTGTCAGGAGCTTGCACCTGCACCTTACACACACACAGATTTGCATCACATCTAAATGGCCATGCTCTTTCTTCGACAAGTTGAAAGCTGCTGTCAGAAGGCTGTGCTCCTTGTCAGATGGAAGCAGCAGCACGCACATAGGAGTTTGGTAAGAACTAAAGAGCCACAGAAGAGCGTGGTCTAGCAAAACGGGGCAGGAAAAAGCATATCGCTACATGTGCCCTTGTTGTCGCCTAACAACAGGTAGCAGCATAAACCAGATGCGGGTGAAGTTCTTGCAGGTGACACCTAACGTCAAATGAGCAAGCGGGCGTACCACAGCTGCTGTCCTCTTGCAGTCTGAAAGCTTTGCACACAAGCCGGATGCTAAGCGCCTTCCTTTGCCTTTTGGCAGTGCTCGTGCATTGCCAGCACTAGGCGTGAATGCTCACTATCCCGCACACACGATTTGTTGTGCCCGTTGCCAAGCGCTCTGGAGCACTGTTTATGACGAAAGCGGAACACCTCTTGCCGCTCCATTCTCAGAGCTCCTGAGTTAAGCAACCTGCGACTCTTGATGCGAATGCCAGAGGAAAACATTTCCAATGTGTCTGGCAGGGAGAAACTGAACCCGGAATACACCTTTGTCAGGAGCTGGCACCTGCACCTTACACACATACAGATTTGCATCACATTTAAATGGCCAAGCTCTTTCTTAGACAAGTTGAAAGCTGCTGTCAGAAGGCTGTGCTCCTTGTCAGATGGAAGCAGCAGCACGTATATAGGAGTTTGGAAAGAACTAAAGAGCCACAGAAGAGCGTGGTCTAGCAAAATGGGCCAGGAAAAAACATTTGCTACATGTGCTCTTGTTGTCGCCTACAACAGGTAGCAGCATAAACCAGATGCGGGTGAAGTTCTTGCAAGTGACATCTAACGTCAAATGAGCAAGCGGGCTTACCACAGCTGCGGTCCTCTTGCAGTCTGAAAGCTTTGCGCACAAGCCGGATGCAAAGCGCCTTCCTTTGCCTTTTGGCAGTGCTGCTCGTGCATTGCCAGCACTAGGCGTGAATGCTCACTGTCCCGCACACACGTTTCGTTGTGGCGGTTGCTAAGCGCTCTGGAGCACTGTTTATGACGTAAGCAGAACACCTCTTGCTGTTCCATTCTCAGAGCTCCTGAGTTAAGTAATCTGCTACTCTTGGTGCGAATGCCAGAGGAAAATATTTCCAATGTGTCTGGCATATAGAAACTAAACCTGGAGAACACTTTTGTCAGGAGCTTGCACCTGCACCTTACACACACACAGATTTGCATCACATCTAAATGGCCATGCTCTTTCTTCGACAAGTTGAAAGCTGCTGTCAGAAGGCTGTGCTCCTTGTCAGATGGAAGCAGCAGCACGCACATAGGAGTTTGGTAAGAACTAAAGAGCCACAGAAGAGCGTGGTCTAGCAAAACGGGGCAGGAAAAAGCATATCGCTACATGTGCCCTTGTTGTCGCCTAACAACAGGTAGCAGCATAAACCAGATGCGGGTGAAGTTCTTGCAGGTGACACCTAACGTCAAATGAGCAAGCGGGCTTACCACAGCTGCGGTCCTCTGGCAGTCTGAAAGCTTTGCACACAAGCCGGATGCTAAGCGCCTTCCTTTGCCTTTTGGCAGTGCTCGTGCATTGCCAGCACTAGGCGTGAATGCTCACTATCCCGCACACACGATTTGTTGTGCCCGTTGCCAAGCGCTCTGGAGCACTGTTTATGACGAAAGCGGAACACCTCTTGCCGCTCCATTCTCAGAGCTCCTGAGTTAAGCAACCTGCGACTCTTGATGCGAATGCCAGAGGAAAACATTTCCAATGTGTCTGGCAGGGAGAAACTGAACCCGGAATACACCTTTGTCAGGAGCTGGCACCTGCACCTTACACACATACAGATTTACATCACATTTAAATGGCCAAGCTCTTTCTTAGACAAGTTGAAAGCTGCTGTCAGAAGGCTGTGCTCCTTGTCAGATGGAAGCAGCAGCACGTATATAGGAGTTTGGAAAGAACTAAAGAGCCACAGAAGAGCGTGGTCTAGCAAAATGGGCCAGGAAAAAACATTTGCTACATGTGCTCTTGTTGTCGCCTACAACAGGTAGCAGCATAAACCAGATGCGGGTGAAGTTCTTGCAGGCGACATCTAACGTCAAATGAGCAAGCGGGCTTACCATAGCTGCGGTCCTCTTGCAGTCTGAAAGCTTTGCGCACAAGCCAGATGCAAAGCGCCTTCCTTTGCCTTTTGGCAGTGCTGCTCGTGCATTGCCAGCACTAGGCGTGAATGCTCACTATCCCGCACACACGTTTCGTTGTGGCGGTTGCTAAGCGCTCTGGAGCACTGTTTATGACGTAAGCAGAACACCTCTTGCTGTTCCATTCTCAGAGCTCCTGGGTTAAGTAATCTGCAACTCTTGGTGCGAATGATAGAGGAAAATATTTCCAAAGTGTCTGGCATATAGAAACTGAACCTAGAGAACACCTTTGTCAGGAGCTTGCACGTGCACCTTACACACACACAGATTTGCATCACATCTAAATGGCCAAGCTCTTTCTTAGACAAGTTGAACGCTGCTGTCAGAAGGCTGTGCTCCTTGTCAGATGGAAGCAGCAGCACGCACATAGCAGTTTGGCAAGCACTAAAGAGCCACAGAAGAGTGGGGCATAGCAAAATGAAACAGGGAAAAGCATTTGCCACATGTGCCCTTGTCGTCGCCTAACAACAGGTAGCAGCATAAACCAGATGCGGGCGAAGTTCTTGCAAGTGACATCTAACGTCAAATGAGCAAGCCGGCTTACCACAGCTATGGTCCTCTGGCAGTGTGAAAGGTTTGGCACAAGCCGCATGCTCGGCGCCTTCCTTTGCCTTTTGGCAGTGCTCGTGCATTGCCAGCACTAGGCGTGAATGGTCACTATCCCGCACACACGATTCGTTGTGCCCGGTGCCAAGCGCTCTGGAGCACTGTTTATGACGAAAGCGGAACACATCTTGCTGCTCCATTCTCAGAGCTCCTGAGTTAAGCAATCTGCTACTCTTGGTGCGAATGCCAGAGGAAAATATTTCCAATGTGTCTGGCATATAGAAACTAAACCTGGAGAACACTTTTGTCAGGAGCTTGCACCTGCACCTTACACACACACAGATTTGCATCACATCTAAATGGCCAAGCTCTTTCTTCGACAAGTTGAAAGCTGCTGTCAGAAGGCTGTGCTCCTTGTCAGATGGAAGCAGCAGCACGCACATAGGAGTTTGGTAAGAACTAAAGAGCCACAGAAGAGCGTGGTCTAGCAAAACGGGGCAGGAAAAAGCATATCGCTACATGTGCCCTTGTTGTCGCCTAACAACAGGAAGCAGCATAAACCAGATGCGGGTGAAGTTCTTGCAGGTGACACCTAACGTCAAATGAGCAAGCGGGCTTCCCACAGCTGCGGTCCTCTGGCAGTCTGAAAGCTTTGCACACAAGCCGGATGCTAAGCGCCTTCCTTTGCCTTTTGGCAGTGCTCGTGCATTGCCAGCACTAGGCGTGAATACTCACTATCCCGCACACCCGATTCGTTGTGCCCGTTACCAAGCGCTCTGGAGCACTGTTTATGACGAAAGCGGAACACATCTTGCTGTTCCATTCTCAGAGCTCTTCAGTTAAGTTATCTGCAACTCTTGCTGCGAATGCCAGAGGAAAACATTTCCAATGTGTCTGGCAGGGAGAAACTGAACCTGGAGAACATTTTTGTCAGGAGCTTGCACCTGCACCTTACACACACACAGATTTGCATCACATCTAAATGGCCAAGCTCTTTCTTAGGCAAGTTGAAAGCTGCTGTCAGAAGGCTGTGCTCCTTGTCAGATGGAAGCAGCAGCACGCACATAGCAGATTGGCAAGCACTAAAGAGCCACAGAAGAGCGTGGTCTAGCAAAATGAGGCAGGAAACAGCATTTGCTACATGTGTCCTTGTTGTCGCCTAACAACAGGTAGCAGCATAAACCAGGTGCGGGTGAAGTTCTTGCAGGCGACATCTAACGTCAAATGAGCAAGCGGGCTTACCACAGCTGCTGTCCTCTTGCAGTCTGAAAGCTTTGCGCACAAGCCGGATGCAAAGCACCTTCCTTTACCTTTTGGCAGTGCTCGTGCATTGCCAGCACTAGGCGTGAATGCTCACTATCCCGCACACACGTTTCGTTGTGCCCGTTGCTAAGCGCTCTGGAGCACTGTTTATGACGAAAGCGGAACACCTCTTGCCGCTCCATTCTCAGAGCTCCTGAGTTAAGCAACCTGCGACTCTTGATGCGAATGCCAGAGGAAAACATTTCCAATGTGTCTGGCAGGGAGAAACTGAACCCGGAATACACCTTTGTCAGGAGCTGGCACCTGCACCTTACACACACACAGATTTGCATCACATTTAAATGGCCAAGCTCTTTCTTCGACAAGTTGAAAGCTGCTGTCAGAAGGCTGTGCTCCTTGTCAGATGGAAGCAGCAGCACGTATATAGGAGTTTGGAAAGAACTAAAGAGCCACAGAAGAGCGTGGTCTAGCAAAATGGGCCAGGAAAAAACATTTGCTACATGTGCTCTTGTTGTCGCCTACAACAGGTAGCAGCATAAACCAGATGCGGGTGAAGTTCTTGCAAGTGACATCTAACGTCAAATGAGCAAGCGGGCTTACCACAGCTGCGGTCCTCTTGCAGTCTGAAAGCTTTGCGCACAAGCCGGATGCAAAGCGCCTTCCTTTGCCTTTTGGCAGTGCTGCTCGTGCATTGCCAGCACTAGGCGTGAATGCTCACTGTCCCGCACACACGTTTCGTTGTGGCGGTTGCTAAGCGCTCTGGAGCACTGTTTATGACGTAAGCAGAACACCTCTTGCTGTTCCATTCTCAGAGCTCCTGAGTTAAGTAATCTGCTACTCTTGGTGCGAATGCCAGAGGAAAATATTTCCAATGTGTCTGGCATATAGAAACTAAACCTGGAGAACACTTTTGTCAGGAGCTTGCACCTGCACCTTACACACAGACAGATTTGCATCACATATAAATGGCCAAGCTCTTTCTTCGACAAGTTGAAAGCTGCTGTCAGAAGGCTGTGCTCCTTGTCAGATGGAAGCAGCAGCACGCACATAGCAGTTTGGCAAGCACTAAAGAGCCACAGAAGATCGTGGTCTAGCAAAATGAGGCAGGAAAAAGCATATGGCTACATGTTCTCTTGTTGTCGCCTAACAACAGGTAGCAGCATAAACCAGATGCGGGTGAAGTTCTTGCAGGCGACATCTAACGTCAAATGAGCAAGCGGGCTTACCACAGCTGCGGTCCTCTTGCAGTCTGAAAGCTTTGCGCACAAGCCGGATGCAAAGCGCCTTCCTTTGCCTTTTGGCAGTGCTGCTCGTGCATTGCCAGCACTAGGCGTGAATGCTCACTGTCCCGCACACACGTTTCGTTGTGGCGGTTGCTAAGCGCTCTGGAGCACTGTTTATGACGTAAGCAGAACACCTCTTGCTGTTCCATTCTCAGAGCTCCTGAGTTAAGTAATCTGCTACTCTTGGTGCGAATGCCAGAGGAAAATATTTCCAATGTGTCTGGCATATAGAAACTAAACCTGGAGAACACTTTTGTCAGGAGCTTGCACCTGCACCTTACACACAGACAGATTTGCATCACATATAAATGGCCATGCTCTTTCTTCGACAAGTTGAAAGCTGCTGTCAGAAGGCTGTGCTCCTTGTCAGATGGAAGCAGCAGCACGCACATAGCAGTTTGGCAAGCACTAAAGAGCCACAGAAGAGTGCGGCATAGCAAAATGAAACAGGGAAAAGCATTTGCCACATGTGCCCTTGTCGTCGCCTAACAACAGGTAGCAGCATAAACCAGATGCGGGTGAAGTTCTTGCAGTTGACATTTAACGTCAAATGAGCAAGCCGGCTTACCACAGCTATGGTCCTCTGGCAGTGTGAAAGGTTTGGCACAAGCCGCATGCTCGGCGCCTTCCTTTGCCTTTTGGCAGTGCTCGTGCATTGCCAGCACTAGGCGTGAATGGTCACTATCCCGCACACACGATTCGTTGTGCCCGGTGCCAAGCGCTCTGGAGCACTGTTTATGACGAAAGCGGAACACATCTTGCTGCTCCATTCTCAGAGCTCCTGAGTTAAGCAATCTGCTACTCTTGGTGCGAATGCCAGAGGAAAATATTTCCAATGTGTCTGGCATATAGAAACTAAACCTGGAGAACACTTTTGTCAGGAGCTTGCACCTGCACCTTACACACACACAGATTTGCATCACATCTAAATGGCCAAGCTCTTTCTTCGACAAGTTGAAAGCTGCTGTCAGAAGGCTGTGCTCCTTGTCAGATGGAAGCAGCAGCACGCACATAGGAGTTTGGTAAGAACTAAAGAGCCACAGAAGAGCGTGGTCTAGCAAAACGGGGCAGGAAAAAGCATATCGCTACATGTGCCCTTGTTGTCGCCTAACAACAGGTAGCAGCATAAACCAGATGCGGGTGAAGTTCTTGCAGGTGACACCTAACGTCTAATGAGCAAGCGGGCTTACCACAGCTGCGGTCCTCTGGCAGTCTGAAAGCTTTGCACACAAGCCGGATGCTAAGCGCCTTCCTTTGCCTTTTGGCAGTGCTCGTGCATTGCCAGCACTAGGCGTGAATGCTCACTATCCCGCACACACGATTTGTTGTGCCCGTTGCCAAGCGCTCTGGAGCACTGTTTATGACGAAAGCGGAACTCATCTTGCCGCTCCATTCTCAGAGCTCCTGAGTTAAGCAACCTGCGACTCTTGATGCGAATGCCAGAGGAAAACATTTCCAATGTGTCTGGCAGGGAGAAACTGAACCCGGAATACACCTTTGTCAGGAGCTGGCACCTGCACCTTACACACACACAGATTTGCATCACATTTAAATGGCCAAGCTCTTTCTTAGACAAGTTGAAAGCTGCTGTCAGAAGGCTGTGCTCCTTGTCAGATGGAAGCAGCAGCACGTATATAGGAGTTTGGAAAGAACTAAAGAGCCACAGAAGAGCGTGGTCTAGCAAAATGGGCCAGGAAAAAACATTTGCTACATGTGCTCTTGTTGTCGCCTACAACAGGTAGCAGCATAAACCAGATGCGGGTGAAGTTCTTGCAAGTGACATCTAACGTCAAATGAGCAAGCGGGCTTACCACAGCTGCGGTCCTCTTGCAGTCTGAAAGCTTTGCGCACAAGCCGGATGCAAAGCGCCTTCCTTTGCCTTTTGGCAGTGCTGCTCGTGCATTGCCAGCACTAGGCGTGAATGCTCACTGTCCCGCACACACGTTTCGTTGTGGCGGTTGCTAAGCGCTCTGGAGCACTGTTTATGACGTAAGCAGAACACCTCTTGCTGTTCCATTCTCAGAGCTCCTGAGTTAAGTAATCTGCTACTCTTGGTGCGAATGCCAGAGGAAAATATTTCCAATGTGTCTGGCATATAGAAACTAAACCTGGAGAACACTTTTGTCAGGAGCTTGCACCTGCACCTTACACACAGACAGATTTGCATCACATATAAATGGCCATGCTCTTTCTTCGACAAGTTGAAAGCTGCTGTCAGAAGGCTGTGCTCCTTGTCAGATGGAAGCAGCAGCACGCACATAGCAGTTTGGCAAGCACTAAAGAGCCACAGAAGAGTGCGGCATAGCAAAATGAAACAGGGAAAAGCATTTGCCACATGTGCCCTTGTCGTCGCCTAACAACAGGTAGCAGCATAAACCAGATGCGGGTGAAGTTCTTGCAGTTGACATTTAACGTCAAATGAGCAAGCCGGCTTACCACAGCTATGGTCCTCTGGCAGTGTGAAAGGTTTGGCACAAGCCGCATGCTCGGCGCCTTCCTTTGCCTTTTGGCAGTGCTCGTGCATTGCCAGCACTAGGCGTGAATGGTCACTATCCCGCACACACGATTCGTTGTGCCCGGTGCCAAGCGCTCTGGAGCACTGTTTATGACGAAAGCGGAACACATCTTGCTGCTCCATTCTCAGAGCTCCTGAGTTAAGCAATCTGCTACTCTTGGTGCGAATGCCAGAGGAAAATATTTCCAATGTGTCTGGCATATAGAAACTAAACCTGGAGAACACTTTTGTCAGGAGCTTGCACCTGCACCTTACACACACACAGATTTGCATCACATCTAAATGGCCAAGCTCTTTCTTCGACAAGTTGAAAGCTGCTGTCAGAAGGCTGTGCTCCTTGTCAGATGGAAGCAGCAGCACGCACATAGGAGTTTGGTAAGAACTAAAGAGCCACAGAAGAGCGTGGTCTAGCAAAACGGGGCAGGAAAAAGCATATCGCTACATGTGCCCTTGTTGTCGCCTAACAACAGGTAGCAGCATAAACCAGATGCGGGTGAAGTTCTTGCAGGTGACACCTAACGTCTAATGAGCAAGCGGGCTTACCACAGCTGCGGTCCTCTGGCAGTCTGAAAGCTTTGCACACAAGCCGGATGCTAAGCGCCTTCCTTTGCCTTTTGGCAGTGCTCGTGCATTGCCAGCACTAGGCGTGAATGCTCACTATCCCGCACACACGATTTGTTGTGCCCGTTGCCAAGCGCTCTGGAGCACTGTTTATGACGAAAGCGGAACTCATCTTGCCGCTCCATTCTCAGAGCTCCTGAGTTAAGCAACCTGCGACTCTTGATGCGAATGCCAGAGGAAAACATTTCCAATGTGTCTGGCAGGGAGAAACTGAACCCGGAATACACCTTTGTCAGGAGCTGGCACCTGCACCTTACACACACACAGATTTGCATCACATTTAAATGGCCAAGCTCTTTCTTAGACAAGTTGAAAGCTGCTGTCAGAAGGCTGTGCTCCTTGTCAGATGGAAGCAGCAGCACGTATATAGGAGTTTGGAAAGAACTAAAGAGCCACAGAAGAGCGTGGTCTAGCAAAATGGGCCAGGAAAAAACATTTGCTACATGTGCTCTTGTTGTCGCCTACAACAGGTAGCAGCATAAACCAGATGCGGGTGAAGTTCTTGCAAGTGACATCTAACGTCAAATGAGCAAGCGGGCTTACCACAGCTGCGGTCCTCTTGCAGTCTGAAAGCTTTGCGCACAAGCCGGATGCAAAGCGCCTTCCTTTGCCTTTTGGCAGTGCTGCTCGTGCATTGCCAGCACTAGGCGTGAATGCTCACTGTCCCGCACACACGTTTCGTTGTGGCGGTTGCTAAGCGCTCTGGAGCACTGTTTATGACGTAAGCAGAACACCTCTTGCTGTTCCATTCTCAGAGCTCCTGAGTTAAGTAATCTGCAACTCTTGGTGCGAATGATAGAGGAAAATATTTCCAAAGTGTCTGGCATATAGAAACTGAACCTAGAGAACACCTTTGTCAGGAGCTTGCACGTGCACCTTACACACACACAGATTTGCATCACATCTAAATGGCTAAGCTCTTTCTTAGACAAGTTGAACGCTGCTGTCAGAAGGCTGTGCTCCTTGTCAGATGGAAGCAGCAGCACGCACATAGCAGTTTGGCAAGCACTAAAGAGCCACAGAAGAGTGCGGCATAGCAAAATGAAACAGGGAAAAGCATTTGCCACATGTGCCCTTGTCGTCGCCTAACAACAGGTAGCAGCATAAACCAGATGCGGGTGAAGTTCTTGCAGTTGACATTTAACGTCAAATGAGCCAGCCGGCTTACCACAGCTATGGTCCTCTGGCAGTGTGAAAGGTTTGGCACAAGCCGCATGCTCGGCGCCTTCCTTTGCCTTTTGGCAGTGCTCGTGCATTGCCAGCACTAGGCGTGAATGGTCACTATCCCGCACACACGATTTGTTGTGCCCGGTGCCAAGCGCTCTGGAGCACTGTTTATGACGAAAGCGGAACACATCTTGCTGCTCCATTCTCAGAGCTCCTGAGTTAAGCAATCTGCTACTCTTGGTGCGAATGCCAGAGGAAAATATTTCCAATGTGTCTGGCATATAGAAACTAAACCTGGAGAACACTTTTGTCAGGAGCTTGCACCTGCACCTTACACACACACAGATTTGCATCACATCTAAATGGCCAAGCTCTTTCTTCGACAAGTTGAAAGCTGCTGTCAGAAGGCTGTGCTCCTTGTCAGATGGAAGCAGCAGCACGCACATAGGAGTTTGGTAAGAACTAAAGAGCCACAGAAGAGCGTGGTCTAGCAAAACGGGGCAGGAAAAAGCATATCGCTACATGTGCCCTTGTTGTCGCCTAACAACAGGTAGCAGCATAAACCAGATGCGGGTGAAGTTCTTGCAGGTGACACCTAACGTCTAATGAGCAAGCGGGCTTACCACAGCTGCGGTCCTCTGGCAGTCTGAAAGCTTTGCACACAAGCCGGATGCTAAGCGCCTTCCTTTGCCTTTTGGCAGTGCTCGTGCATTGCCAGCACTAGGCGTGAATGCTCACTATCCCGCACACACGATTTGTTGTGCCCGTTGCCAAGCGCTCTGGAGCACTGTTTATGACGAAAGCGGAACTCATCTTGCCGCTCCATTCTCAGAGCTCCTGAGTTAAGCAACCTGCGACTCTTGATGCGAATGCCAGAGGAAAATATTTCCAATGTGTCTGGCAGGGAGAAACTGAACCCGGAATACACCTTTGTCAGGAGCTGGCACCTGCACCTTACACACACACAGATTTGCATCACATTTAAATGGCCAAGCTCTTTCTTCGACAAGTTGAAAGCTGCTGTCAGAAGGCTGTGCTCCTTGTCAGATGGAAGCAGCAGCACGTATATAGGAGTTTGGAAAGAACTAAAGAGCCACAGAAGAGCGTGGTCTAGCAAAATGGGCCAGGAAAAAACATTTGCTACATGTGCTCTTGTTGTCGCCTACAACAGGTAGCAGCATAAACCAGATGCGGGTGAAGTTCTTGCAAGTGACATCTAACGTCAAATGAGCAAGCGGGCTTACCACAGCTGCGGTCCTCTTGCAGTCTGAAAGCTTTGCGCACAAGCCGGATGCAAAGCGCCTTCCTTTGCCTTTTGGCAGTGCTGCTCGTGCATTGCCAGCACTAGGCGTGAATGCTCACTGTCCCGCACACACGTTTCGTTATGGCGGTTGCTAAGCGCTCTGGAGCACTGTTTATGACGTAAGCAGAACACCTCTTGCTGTTCCATTCTCAGAGCTCCTGAGTTAAGTAATCTGCTACTCTTGGTGCGAATGCCAGAGGAAAATATTTCCAATGTGTCTGGCATATAGAAACTAAACCTGGAGAACACTTTTGTCAGGAGCTTGCACCTGCACCTTACACACACACAGATTTGCATCACATCTAAATGGCCATGCTCTTTCTTCGACAAGTTGAAAGCTGCTGTCAGAAGGCTGTGCTCCTTGTCAGATGGAAGCAGCAGCACGCACATAGCAGTTTGGTAAGAACTAAAGAGCCACAGAAGAGCGTGGTCTAGCAAAACGGGGCAGGAAAAAGCATATCGCTACATGTGCCCTTGTTGTCGCCTAACAACAGGTAGCAGCATAAACCAGATGCGGGTGAAGTTCTTGCAGGTGACACCTAACGTCAAATGAGCAAGCGGGCGTACCACAGCTGCTGTCCTCTTGCAGTCTGAAAGCTTTGCACACAAGCCGGATGCTAAGCGCCTTCCTTTGCCTTTTGGCAGTGCTCGTGCATTGCCAGCACTAGGCGTGAATGCTCACTATCCCGCACACACGATTTGTTGTGCCCGTTGCCAAGCGCTCTGGAGCACTGTTTATGACGAAAGCGGAACACCTCTTGCCGCTCCATTCTCAGAGCTCCTGAGTTAAGCAACCTGCGACTCTTGATGCGAATGCCAGAGGAAAACATTTCCAATGTGTCTGGCAGGGAGAAACTGAACCCGGAATACACCTTTGTCAGGAGCTGGCACCTGCACCTTACACACATACAGATTTGCATCACATTTAAATGGCCAAGCTCTTTCTTCGACAAGTTGAAAGCTGCTGTCAGAAGGCTGTGCTCCTTGTCAGATGGAAGCAGCAGCACGTATATAGGAGTTTGGAAAGAACTAAAGAGCCACAGAAGAGCGTGGTCTAGCAAAATGGGCCAGGAAAAAACATTTGCTACATGTGCTCTTGTTGTCGCCTACAACAGGTAGCAGCATAAACCAGATGCGGGTGAAGTTCTTGCAAGTGACATCTAACGTCAAATGAGCAAGCGGGCTTACCACAGCTGCGGTCCTCTTGCAGTCTGAAAGCTTTGCGCACAAGCCGGATGCAAAGCGCCTTCCTTTGCCTTTTGGCAGTGCTGCTCGTGCATTGCCAGCACTAGGCGTGAATGCTCACTGTCCCGCACACACGTTTCGTTGTGGCGGTTGCTAAGCGCTCTGGAGCACTGTTTATGACGTAAGCAGAACACCTCTTGCTGTTCCATTCTCAGAGCTCCTGAGTTAAGTAATCTGCAACTCTTGGTGCGAATGATAGAGGAAAATATTTCCAAAGTGTCTGGCATATAGAAACTGAACCTAGAGAACACCTTTGTCAGGAGCTTGCACGTGCACCTTACACACACACAGATTTGCATCACATCTAAATGGCTAAGCTCTTTCTTAGACAAGTTGAACGCTGCTGTCAGAAGGCTGTGCTCCTTGTCAGATGGAAGCAGCAGCACGCACATAGCAGTTTGGCAAGCACTAAAGAGCCACAGAAGAGTGCGGCATAGCAAAATGAAACAGGGAAAAGCATTTGCCACATGTGCCCTTGTCGTCGCCTAACAACAGGTAGCAGCATAAACCAGATGCGGGTGAAGTTCTTGCAGTTGACATTTAACGTCAAATGAGCCAGCCGGCTTACCACAGCTATGGTCCTCTGGCAGTGTGAAAGGTTTGGCACAAGCCGCATGCTAAGCGCCTTCCTTTGCCTTTTGGCAGTGCTGCTCATGCATTGCCAGCACTAGGCGGGAATGGTCACTATCCCGCACACACGATTCGTTGTGCCCGGTGCCAAGCGCTCTGGAGCACTGTTTATGACGAAAGCGGAACACATCTTGCTGCTCCATTCTCAGAGCTCCTGAGTTAAGCAATCTGCTACTCTTGGTGCGAATGCCAGAGGAAAATATTTCCAATGTGTCTGGCATATAGAAACTAAACCTGGAGAACACTTTTGTCAGGAGCTTGCACCTGCACCTTACACACACACAGATTTGCATCACATCTAAATGGCCAAGCTCTTTCTTCGACAAGTTGAAAGCTGCTGTCAGAAGGCTGTGCTCCTTGTCAGATGGAAGCAGCAGCACGCACATAGGAGTTTGGTAAGAAATAAAGAGCCACAGAAGAGCGTGGTCTAGCAAAACGGGGCAGGAAAAAGCATATCGCTACATGTGCCCTTGTTGTCGCCTAACAACAGGTAGCAGCATAAACCAGATGCGGGTGAAGTTCTTGCAGGTGACACCTAACGTCTAATGAGCAAGCGGGCTTACCACAGCTGCGGTCCTCTGGCAGTCTGAAAGCTTTGCACACAAGCCGGATGCTAAGCGCCTTCCTTTGCCTTTTGGCAGTGCTCGTGCATTGCCAGCACTAGGCGTGAATGCTCACTATCCCGCACACACGATTTGTTGTGCCCGTTGCCAAGCGCTCTGGAGCACTGTTTATGACGAAAGCGGAACTCATCTTGCTGCTCCATTCTCAGAGCTCCTGAGTTAAGCAATCTGCTACTCTTGGTGCGAATGCCAGAGGAAAATATTTCCAATGTGTCTGGCATATAGAAACTAAACCTGGAGAACACTTTTGTCAGGAGCTTGCACCTGCACCTTACACACACACAGATTTGCATCACATCTAAATGGCCATGCTCTTTCTTCGACAAGTTGAAAGCTGCTGTCAGAAGGCTGTGCTCCTTGTCAGATGGAAGCAGCAGCACGCACATAGCAGTTTGGCAAGCACTAAAGAGCCACAGAAGAGTGCGGCATAGCAAAATGAAACAGGGAAAAGCATTTGCCACATGTGCCCTTGTCGTCGCCTAACAACAGGTAGCAGCATAAACCAGATGCGGGTGAAGTTCTTGCAGTTGACATTTAACGTCAAATGAGCCAGCCGGCTTACCACAGCTATGGTCCTCTGGCAGTGTGAAAGGTTTGGCACAAGCCGCATGCTCGGCGCCTTCCTTTGCCTTTTGGCAGTGCTCGTGCATTGCCAGCACTAGGCGTGAATGGTCACTATCCCGCACACACGATTCGTTGTGCCCGGTGCCAAGCGCTCTGGAGCACTGTTTATGACGAAAGCGGAACACATCTTGCTGCTCCATTCTCAGAGCTCCTGAGTTAAGTAATCTGCTACTCTTGGTGCGAATGCCAGAGGAAAATATTTCCAATGTGTCTGGCATATAGAAACTAAACCTGGAGAACACTTTTGTCAGGAGCTTGCACCTGCACCTTACACACACACAGATTTGCATCACATCTAAATGGCCAAGCTCTTTCTTCGACAAGTTGAAAGCTGCTGTCAGAAGGCTGTGCTCCTTGTCAGATGGAAGCAGCAGCACGCACATAGCAGTTTGGCAAGCACTAAAGAGCCACAGAAGATCGTGGTCTAGCAAAATGAGGCAGGAAAAAGCATATGGCTACATGTTCTCTTGTTGTCGCCTAACAACAGGTAGCAGCATAAACCAGATGCGGGTGAAGTTCTTGCAGGCGACATCTAACGTCAAATGAGCGAGCGGGCTTACCACAGCTGCGGTCCTCTTGCAGTCTGAAAGCTTTGCGCACAAGCCGGATGCAAAGCGCCTTCCTTTGCCTTTTGGCAGTGCTGCTCGTGCATTGCCAGCACTAGGCGTGAATGCTCACTGTCCCGCACACACGTTTCGTTATGGCGGTTGCTAAGCGCTCTGGAGCACTGTTTATGACGTAAGCAGAACACCTCTTGCTGTTCCATTCTCAGAGCTCCTGAGTTAAGTAATCTGCTACTCTTGGTGCGAATGCCAGAGGAAAATATTTCCAATGTGTCTGGCATATAGAAACTAAACCTGGAGAACACTTTTGTCAGGAGCTTGCACCTGCACCTTACACACAGACAGATTTGCATCACATATAAATGGCCATGCTCTTTCTTCGACAAGTTGAAAGCTGCTGTCAGAAGGCTGTGCTCCTTGTCAGATGGAAGCAGCAGCACGCACATAGCAGTTTGGCAAGCACTAAAGAGCCACAGAAGAGTGCGGCATAGCAAAATGAAACAGGGAAAAGCATTTGCCACATGTGCCCTTGTCGTCGCCTAACAACAGGTAGCAGCATAAACCAGATGCGGGTGAAGTTCTTGCAGTTGACATTTAACGTCAAATGAGCAAGCCGGCTTACCACAGCTATGGTCCTCTGGCAGTGTGAAAGGTTTGGCACAAGCCGCATGCTCGGCGCCTTCCTTTGCCTTTTGGCAGTGCTCGTGCATTGCCAGCACTAGGCGTGAATGGTCACTATCCCGCACACACGATTCGTTGTGCCCGGTGCCAAGCGCTCTGGAGCACTGTTTATGACGAAAGCGGAACACATCTTGCTGCTCCATTCTCAGAGCTCCTGAGTTAAGCAATCTGCTACTCTTGGTGCGAATGCCAGAGGAAAATATTTCCAATGTGTCTGGCATATAGAAACTAAACCTGGAGAACACTTTTGTCAGGAGCTTGCACCTGCACCTTACACACACACAGATTTGCATCACATCTAAATGGCCAAGCTCTTTCTTCGACAAGTTGAAAGCTGCTGTCAGAAGGCTGTGCTCCTTGTCAGATGGAAGCAGCAGCACGCACATAGGAGTTTGGTAAGAACTAAAGAGCCACAGAAGAGCGTGGTCTAGCAAAACGGGGCAGGAAAAAGCATATCGCTACATGTGCCCTTGTTGTCGCCTAACAACAGGTAGCAGCATAAACCAGATGCGGGTGAAGTTCTTGCAGGTGACACCTAACGTCTAATGAGCAAGCGGGCTTACCACAGCTGCGGTCCTCTGGCAGTCTGAAAGCTTTGCACACAAGCCGGATGCTAAGCGCCTTCCTTTGCCTTTTGGCAGTGCTCGTGCATTGCCAGCACTAGGCGTGAATGCTCACTATCCCGCACACACGATTTGTTGTGCCCGTTGCCAAGCGCTCTGGAGCACTGTTTATGATGAAAGCGGAACTCATCTTGCCGCTCCATTCTCAGAGCTCCTGAGTTAAGCAACCTGCGACTCTTGATGCGAATGCCAGAGGAAAACATTTCCAATGTGTCTGGCAGGGAGAAACTGAACCCGGAATACACCTTTGTCAGGAGCTGGCACCTGCACCTTACACACACACAGATTTGCATCACATTTAAATGGCCAAGCTCTTTCTTCGACAAGTTGAAAGCTGCTGTCAGAAGGCTGTGCTCCTTGTCAGATGGAAGCAGCAGCACGTATATAGGAGTTTGGAAAGAACTAAAGAGCCACAGAAGAGCGTGGTCTAGCAAAATGGGCCAGGAAAAAACATTTGCTACATGTGCTCTTGTTGTCGCCTACAACAGGTAGCAGCATAAACCAGATGCGGGTGAAGTTCTTGCAAGTGACATCTAACGTCAAATGAGCAAGCGGGCTTACCACAGCTGCGGTCCTCTTGCAGTCTGAAAGCTTTGCGCACAAGCCGGATGCAAAGCGCCTTCCTTTACCTTTTGGCAGTGCTCGTGCATTGCCAGCACTAGGCGTGAATGCTCACTGTCCCGCACACACGTTTCGTTGTGGCGGTTGCTAAGCGCTCTGGAGCACTGTTTATGACGTAAGCAGAACACCTCTTGCTGTTCCATTCTCAGAGCTCCTGAGTTAAGTAATCTGCTACTCTTGGTGCGAATGCCAGAGGAAAATATTTCCAATGTGTCTGGCATATAGAAACTAAACCTGGAGAACACTTTTGTCAGGAGCTTGCACCTGCACCTTACACACACACAGATTTGCATCACATATAAATGGCCATGCTCTTTCTTCGACAAGTTGAAAGCTGCTGTCAGAAGGCTGTGCTCCTTGTCAGATGGAAGCAGCAGCACGCACATAGCAGTTTGGCAAGCACTAAAGAGCCACAGAAGAGTGCGGCATAGCAAAATGAAACAGGGAAAAGCATTTGCCACATGTGCCCTTGTCGTCGCCTAACAACAGGTAGCAGCATAAACCAGATGCGGGTGAAGTTCTTGCAGTTGACATTTAACGTCAAATGAGCAAGCCGGCTTACCACAGCTATGGTCCTCTGGCAGTGTGAAAGGTTTGGCACAAGCCGCATGCTCGGCGCCTTCCTTTGCCTTTTGGCAGTGCTCGTGCATTGCCAGCACTAGGCGTGAATGGTCACTATCCCGCACACACGATTCGTTGTGCCCGGTGCCAAGCGCTCTGGAGCACTGTTTATGACGAAAGCGGAACACATCTTGCTGCTCCATTCTCAGAGCTCCTGAGTTAAGCAATCTGCTACTCTTGGTGCGAATGCCAGAGGAAAATATTTCCAATGTGTCTGGCATATAGAAACTAAACCTGGAGAACACTTTTGTCAGGAGCTTGCACCTGCACCTTACACACACACAGATTTGCATCACATCTAAATGGCCAAGCTCTTTCTTCGACAAGTTGAAAGCTGCTGTCAGAAGGCTGTGCTCCTTGTCAGATGGAAGCAGCAGCACGCACATAGGAGTTTGGTAAGAACTAAAGAGCCACAGAAGAGCGTGGTCTAGCAAAACGGGGCAGGAAAAAGCATATCGCTACATGTGCCCTTGTTGTCGCCTAACAACAGGTAGCAGCATAAACCAGATGCGGGTGAAGTTCTTGCAGGTGACACCTAACGTCTAATGAGCAAGCGGGCTTACCACAGCTGCGGTCCTCTGGCAGTCTGAAAGCTTTGCACACAAGCCGGATGCTAAGCGCCTTCCTTTGCCTTTTGGCAGTGCTCGTGCATTGCCAGCACTAGGCGTGAATGCTCACTATCCCGCACACACGATTTGTTGTGCCCGTTGCCAAGCGCTCTGGAGCACTGTTTATGATGAAAGCGGAACTCATCTTGCCGCTCCATTCTCAGAGCTCCTGAGTTAAGCAACCTGCGACTCTTGATGCGAATGCCAGAGGAAAACATTTCCAATGTGTCTGGCAGGGAGAAACTGAACCCGGAATACACCTTTGTCAGGAGCTGGCACCTGCACCTTACACACACACAGATTTGCATCACATTTAAATGGCCAAGCTCTTTCTTCGACAAGTTGAAAGCTGCTGTCAGAAGGCTGTGCTCCTTGTCAGATGGAAGCAGCAGCACGTATATAGGAGTTTGGAAAGAACTAAAGAGCCACAGAAGAGCGTGGTCTAGCAAAATGGGCCAGGAAAAAACATTTGCTACATGTGCTCTTGTTGTCGCCTACAACAGGTAGCAGCATAAACCAGATGCGGGTGAAGTTCTTGCAAGTGACATCTAACGTCAAATGAGCAAGCGGGCTTACCACAGCTGCGGTCCTCTTGCAGTCTGAAAGCTTTGCGCACAAGCCGGATGCAAAGCGCCTTCCTTTACCTTTTGGCAGTGCTCGTGCATTGCCAGCACTAGGCGTGAATGCTCACTGTCCCGCACACACGTTTCGTTGTGGCGGTTGCTAAGCGCTCTGGAGCACTGTTTATGACGTAAGCAGAACACCTCTTGCTGTTCCATTCTCAGAGCTCCTGAGTTAAGTAATCTGCTACTCTTGGTGCGAATGCCAGAGGAAAATATTTCCAATGTGTCTGGCATATAGAAACTAAACCTGGAGAACACTTTTGTCAGGAGCTTGCACCTGCACCTTACACACACACAGATTTGCATCACATATAAATGGCCATGCTCTTTCTTCGACAAGTTGAACGCTGCTGTCAGAAGGCTGTGCTCCTTGTCAGATGGAAGCAGCAGCACGCACATAGCAGTTTGGCAAGCACTAAAGAGCCACAGAAGAGTGCGGCATAGCAAAATGAAACAGGGAAAAGCATTTGCCACATGTGCCCTTGTCGTCGCCTAACAACAGGTAGCAGCATAAACCAGATGCGGGTGAAGTTCTTGCAGTTGACATTTAACGTCAAATGAGCCAGCCGGCTTACCACAGCTATGGTCCTCTGGCAGTGTGAAAGGTTTGGCACAAGCCGCATGCTCGGCGCCTTCCTTTGCCTTTTGGCAGTGCTCGTGCATTGCCAGCACTAGGCGTGAATGGTCACTATCCCGCACACACGATTTGTTGTGCCCGGTGCCAAGCGCTCTGGAGCACTGTTTATGACGAAAGCGGAACACATCTTGCTGCTCCATTCTCAGAGCTCCTGAGTTAAGCAATCTGCTACTCTTGGTGCGAATGCCAGAGGAAAATATTTCCAATGTGTCTGGCATATAGAAACTAAACCTGGAGAACACTTTTGTCAGGAGCTTGCACCTGCACCTTACACACACACAGATTTGCATCACATCTAAATGGCCAAGCTCTTTCTTCGACAAGTTGAAAGCTGCTGTCAGAAGGCTGTGCTCCTTGTCAGATGGAAGCAGCAGCACGCACATAGGAGTTTGGTAAGAACTAAAGAGCCACAGAAGAGCGTGGTCTAGCAAAACGGGGCAGGAAAAAGCATATCGCTACATGTGCCCTTGTTGTCGCCTAACAACAGGTAGCAGCATAAACCAGATGCGGGTGAAGTTCTTGCAGGTGACACCTAACGTCTAATGAGCAAGCGGGCTTACCACAGCTGCGGTCCTCTGGCAGTCTGAAAGCTTTGCACACAAGCCGGATGCTAAGCGCCTTCCTTTGCCTTTTGGCAGTGCTCGTGCATTGCCAGCACTAGGCGTGAATGCTCACTATCCCGCACACACGATTTGTTGTGCCCGTTGCCAAGCGCTCTGGAGCACTGTTTATGACGAAAGCGGAACTCATCTTGCCGCTCCATTCTCAGAGCTCCTGAGTTAAGCAACCTGCGACTCTTGATGCGAATGCCAGAGGAAAATATTTCCAATGTGTCTGGCAGGGAGAAACTGAACCCGGAATACACCTTTGTCAGGAGCTGGCACCTGCACCTTACACACACACAGATTTGCATCACATTTAAATGGCCAAGCTCTTTCTTCGACAAGTTGAAAGCTGCTGTCAGAAGGCTGTGCTCCTTGTCAGATGGAACCAGCAGCACGTATATAGGAGTTTGGAAAGAACTAAAGAGCCACAGAAGAGCGTGGTCTAGCAAAATGGGCCAGGAAAAAACATTTGCTACATGTGCTCTTGTTGTCGCCTACAACAGGTAGCAGCATAAACCAGATGCGGGTGAAGTTCTTGCAAGTGACATCTAACGTCAAATGAGCAAGCGGGCTTACCACAGCTGCGGTCCTCTTGCAGTCTGAAAGCTTTGCGCACAAGCCGGATGCAAAGCGCCTTCCTTTGCCTTTTGGCAGTGCTGCTCGTGCATTGCCAGCACTAGGCGTGAATGCTCACTGTCCCGCACACACGTTTCGTTATGGCGGTTGCTAAGCGCTCTGGAGCACTGTTTATGACGTAAGCAGAACACCTCTTGCTGTTCCATTCTCAGAGCTCCTGAGTTAAGTAATCTGCTACTCTTGGTGCGAATGCCAGAGGAAAATATTTCCAATGTGTCTGGCATATAGAAACTAAACCTGGAGAACACTTTTGTCAGGAGCTTGCACCTGCACCTTACACACACACAGATTTGCATCACATCTAAATGGCCATGCTCTTTCTTCGACAAGTTGAAAGCTGCTGTCAGAAGGCTGTGCTCCTTGTCAGATGGAAGCAGCAGCACGCACATAGCAGTTTGGTAAGAACTAAAGAGCCACAGAAGAGCGTGGTCTAGCAAAACGGGGCAGGAAAAAGCATATCGCTACATGTGCCCTTGTTGTCGCCTAACAACAGGTAGCAGCATAAACCAGATGCGGGTGAAGTTCTTGCAGGTGACACCTAACGTCAAATGAGCAAGCGGGCGTACCACAGCTGCTGTCCTCTTGCAGTCTGAAAGCTTTGCACACAAGCCGGATGCTAAGCGCCTTCCTTTGCCTTTTGGCAGTGCTCGTGCATTGCCAGCACTAGGCGTGAATGCTCACTATCCCGCACACACGATTTGTTGTGCCCGTTGCCAAGCGCTCTGGAGCACTGTTTATGACGAAAGCGGAACACCTCTTGCCGCTCCATTCTCAGAGCTCCTGAGTTAAGCAACCTGCGACTCTTGATGCGAATGCCAGAGGAAAACATTTCCAATGTGTCTGGCAGGGAGAAACTGAACCCGGAATACACCTTTGTCAGGAGCTGGCACCTGCACCTTACACACATACAGATTTGCATCACATTTAAATGGCCAAGCTCTTTCTTAGACAAGTTGAAAGCTGCTGTCAGAAGGCTGTGCTCCTTGTCAGATGGAAGCAGCAGCACGTATATAGGAGTTTGGAAAGAACTAAAGAGCCACAGAAGAGCGTGGTCTAGCAAAATGGGCCAGGAAAAAACATTTGCTACATGTGCTCTTGTTGTCGCCTACAACAGGTAGCAGCATAAACCAGATGCGGGTGAAGTTCTTGCAAGTGACATCTAACGTCAAATGAGCAAGCGGGCTTACCACAGCTGCGGTCCTCTTGCAGTCTGAAAGCTTTGCGCACAAGCCGGATGCAAAGCGCCTTCCTTTGCCTTTTGGCAGTGCTGCTCGTGCATTGCCAGCACTAGGCGTGAATGCTCACTGTCCCGCACACACGTTTCGTTGTGGCGGTTGCTAAGCGCTCTGGAGCACTGTTTATGACGTAAGCAGAACACCTCTTGCTGTTCCATTCTCAGAGCTCCTGAGTTAAGTAATCTGCAACTCTTGGTGCGAATGATAGAGGAAAATATTTCCAAAGTGTCTGGCATATAGAAACTGAACCTAGAGAACACCTTTGTCAGGAGCTTGCACGTGCACCTTACACACACACAGATTTGCATCACATCTAAATGGCTAAGCTCTTTCTTAGACAAGTTGAACGCTGCTGTCAGAAGGCTGTGCTCCTTGTCAGATGGAAGCAGCAGCACGCACATAGCAGTTTGGCAAGCACTAAAGAGCCACAGAAGAGTGCGGCATAGCAAAATGAAACAGGGAAAAGCATTTGCCACATGTGCCCTTGTCGTCGCCTAACAACAGGTAGCAGCATAAACCAGATGCGGGTGAAGTTCTTGCAGTTGACATTTAACGTCAAATGAGCCAGCCGGCTTACCACAGCTATGGTCCTCTGGCAGTGTGAAAGGTTTGGCACAAGCCGCATGCTAAGCGCCTTCCTTTGCCTTTTGGCAGTGCTGCTCATGCATTGCCAGCACTAGGCGGGAATGGTCACTATCCCGCACACACGATTCGTTGTGCCCGGTGCCAAGCGCTCTGGAGCACTGTTTATGACGAAAGCGGAACACATCTTGCTGCTCCATTCTCAGAGCTCCTGAGTTAAGCAATCTGCTACTCTTGGTGCGAATGCCAGAGGAAAATATTTCCAATGTGTCTGGCATATAGAAACTAAACCTGGAGAACACTTTTGTCAGGAGCTTGCACCTGCACCTTACACACACACAGATTTGCATCACATCTAAATGGCCAAGCTCTTTCTTCGACAAGTTGAAAGCTGCTGTCAGAAGGCTGTGCTCCTTGTCAGATGGAAGCAGCAGCACGCACATAGGAGTTTGGTAAGAAATAAAGAGCCACAGAAGAGCGTGGTCTAGCAAAACGGGGCAGGAAAAAGCATATCGCTACATGTGCCCTTGTTGTCGCCTAACAACAGGTAGCAGCATAAACCAGATGCGGGTGAAGTTCTTGCAGGTGACACCTAACGTCTAATGAGCAAGCGGGCTTACCACAGCTGCGGTCCTCTGGCAGTCTGAAAGCTTTGCACACAAGCCGGATGCTAAGCGCCTTCCTTTGCCTTTTGGCAGTGCTCGTGCATTGCCAGCACTAGGCGTGAATGCTCACTATCCCGCACACACGATTTGTTGTGCCCGTTGCCAAGCGCTCTGGAGCACTGTTTATGACGAAAGCGGAACTCATCTTGCCGCTCCATTCTCAGAGCTCCTGAGTTAAGCAACCTGCGACTCTTGATGCGAATGCCAGAGGAAAACATTTCCAATGTGTCTGGCAGGGAGAAACTGAACCCGGAATACACCTTTGTCAGGAGCTGGCACCTGCACCTTACACACACACAGATTTGCATCACATTTAAATGGCCAAGCTCTTTCTTCGACAAGTTGAAAGCTGCTGTCAGAAGGCTGTGCTCCTTGTCAGATGGAAGCAGCAGCACGTATATAGGAGTTTGGAAAGAACTAAAGAGCCACAGAAGAGCGTGGTCTAGCAAAATGGGCCAGGAAAAAACATTTGCTACATGTGCTCTTGTTGTCGCCTACAACAGGTAGCAGCATAAACCAGATGCGGGTGAAGTTCTTGCAAGTGACATCTAACGTCAAATGAGCAAGCGGGCTTACCACAGCTGCGGTCCTCTTGCAGTCTGAAAGCTTTGCGCACAAGCCGGATGCAAAGCGCCTTCCTTTGCCTTTTGGCAGTGCTGCTCGTGCATTGCCAGCACTAGGCGTGAATGCTCACTGTCCCGCACACACGTTTCGTTGTGGCGGTTGCTAAGCGCTCTGGAGCACTGTTTATGACGTAAGCAGAACACCTCTTGCTGTTCCATTCTCAGAGCTCCTGAGTTAAGTAATCTGCTACTCTTGGTGCGAATGCCAGAGGAAAATATTTCCAATGTGTCTGGCATATAGAAACTAAACCTGGAGAACACTTTTGTCAGGAGCTTGCACCTGCACCTTACACACAGACAGATTTGCATCACATCTAAATGGCCATGCTCTTTCTTCGACAAGTTGAAAGCTGCTGTCAGAAGGCTGTGCTCCTTGTCAGATGGAAGCAGCAGCACGCACATAGCAGTTTGGCAAGCACTAAAGAGCCACAGAAGAGTGGGGCATAGCAAAATGAAACAGGGAAAAGCATTTGCCACATGTGCCCTTGTCGTCGCCTAACAACAGGTAGCAGCATAAACCAGATGCGGGTGAAGTTCTTGCAGTTGACATTTAACGTCAAATGAGCAAGCCGGCTTACCACAGCTATGGTCCTCTGGCAGTGTGAAAGGTTTGGCACAAGCCGCATGCTCGGCGCCTTCCTTTGCCTTTTGGCAGTGCTCGTGCATTGCCAGCACTAGGCGTGAATGGTCACTATCCCGCACACACGATTCGTTGTGCCCGGTGCCAAGCGCTCTGGAGCACTGTTTATGACGAAAGCGGAACACATCTTGCTGCTCCATTCTCAGAGCTCCTGAGTTAAGCAATCTGCTACTCTTGGTGCGAATGCCAGAGGAAAATATTTCCAATGTGTCTGGCATATAGAAACTAAACCTGGAGAACACTTTTGTCAGGAGCTTGCACCTGCACCTTACACACACACAGATTTGCATCACATCTAAATGGCCAAGCTCTTTCTTCGACAAGTTGAAAGCTGCTGTCAGAAGGCTGTGCTCCTTGTCAGATGGAAGCAGCAGCACGTATATAGGAGTTTGGAAAGAACTAAAGAGCCACAGAAGAGCGTGGTCTAGCAAAATGGGCCAGGAAAAAACATTTGCTACATGTGCTCTTGTTGTCGCCTACAACAGGTAGCAGCATAAACCAGATGCGGGTGAAGTTCTTGCAAGTGACATCTAACGTCAAATGAGCAAGCGGGCTTACCACAGCTGCGGTCCTCTTGCAGTCTGAAAGCTTTGCGCACAAGCCAGATGCAAAGCGCCTTCCTTTGCCTTTTGGCAGTGCTGCTCGTGCATTGCCAGCACTAGGCGTGAATGCTCACTGTCCCGCACACACGTTTCGTTGTGGCGGTTGCTAAGCGCTCTGGAGCACTGTTTATGACGTAAGCAGAACACCTCTTGCTGTTCCATTCTCAGAGCTCCTGAGTTAAGTAATCTGCTACTCTTGGTGCGAATGCGAGAGGAAAATATTTCCAATGTGTCTGGCATATAGAAACTAAACCTGGAGAACACTTTTGTCAGGAGCTTGCACCTGCACCTTACACACACACAGATTTGCATCACATCTAAATGGCCAAGCTCTTTCTTCGACAAGTTGAAAGCTGCTGTCAGAAGGCTGTGCTCCTTGTCAGATGGAAGCAGCAGCACGCACATAGCAGTTTGGCAAGCACTAAAGAGCCACAGAAGATCGTGGTCTAGCAAAATGAGGCAGGAAAAAGCATATGGCTACATGTTCTCTTGTTGTCGCCTAACAACAGGTAGCAGCATAAACCAGATGCGGGTGAAGTTCTTGCAGGCGACATCTAACGTCAAATGAGCAAGCGGGCTTACCACAGCTGCTGTCCTCTTGCAGTCTGAAAGCTTTGCGCACAAGCCGGATGCAAAGCACCTTCCTTTACCTTTTGGCAGTGCTCGTGCATTGCCAGCACTAGGCGGGAATGGTCACTATCCCGCACACACGATTCGTTGTGCCCGGTGCCAAGCGCTCTGGAGCACTGTTTATGACGAAAGCGGAACACATCTTGCTGCTCCATTCTCAGAGCTCCTGAGTTAAGCAATCTGCTACTCTTGGTGCGAATGCCAGAGGAAAATATTTCCAATGTGTCTGGCATATAGAAACTAAACCTGGAGAACACTTTTGTCAGGAGCTTGCACCTGCACCTTACACACACACAGATTTGCATCACATCTAAATGGCCAAGCTCTTTCTTCGACAAGTTGAAAGCTGCTGTCAGAAGGCTGTGCTCCTTGTCAGATGGAAGCAGCAGCACGCACATAGGAGTTTGGTAAGAACTAAAGAGCCACAGAAGAGCGTGGTCTAGCAAAACGGGGCAGGAAAAAGCATATCGCTACATGTGCCCTTGTTGTCGCCTAACAACAGGTAGCAGCATAAACCAGATGCGGGTGAAGTTCTTGCAGGTGACACCTAACGTCTAATGAGCAAGCGGGCTTACCACAGCTGCGGTCCTCTGGCAGTCTGAAAGCTTTGCACACAAGCCGGATGCTAAGGGCCTTCCTTTGCCTTTTGGCAGTGCTCGTGCATTGCCAGCACTAGGCGTGAATGCTCACTATCCCGCACACACGATTTGTTGTGCCCGTTGCCAAGCGCTCTGGAGCACTGTTTATGACGAAAGCGGAACACATCTTGCCGCTCCATTCTCAGAGCTCCTGAGTTAAGCAACCTGCGACTCTTGATGCGAATGCCAGAGGAAAATATTTCCAATGTGTCTGGCAGGGAGAAACTGAACCCGGAATACACCTTTGTCAGGAGCTGGCACCTGCACCTTACACACACACAGATTTGCATCACATTTAAATGGCCAAGCTCTTTCTTAGACAAGTTGAAAGCTGCTGTCAGAAGGCTGTGCTCCTTGTCAGATGGAAGCAGCAGCACGTATATAGGAGTTTGGAAAGAACTAAAGAGCCACAGAAGAGCGTGGTCTAGCAAAATGGGCCAGGAAAAAACATTTGCTACATGTGCTCTTGTTGTCGCCTACAACAGGTAGCAGCATAAACCAGATGCGGGTGAAGTTCTTGCAAGTGACATCTAACGTCAAATGAGCGAGCGGGCTTACCACAGCTGCGGTCCTCTTGCAGTCTGAAAGCTTTGCGCACAAGCCGGATGCAAAGCGCCTTCCTTTACCTTTTGGCAGTGCTCGTGCATTGCCAGCACTAGGCGTGAATGCTCACTGTCCCGCACACACGTTTCGTTGTGGCGGTTGCTAAGCGCTCTGGAGCACTGTTTATGACGTAAGCAGAACACCTCTTGCTGTTCCATTCTCAGAGCTCCTGAGTTAAGTAATCTGCTACTCTTGGTGCGAATGCCAGAGGAAAATATTTCCAATGTGTCTGGCATATAGAAACTAAACCTGGAGAACACTTTTGTCAGGAGCTTGCACCTGCACCTTACACACACACAGATTTGCATCACATATAAATGGCCATGCTCTTTCTTCGACAAGTTGAACGCTGCTGTCAGAAGGCTGTGCTCCTTGTCAGATGGAAGCAGCAGCACGCACATAGCAGTTTGGCAAGCACTAAAGAGCCACAGAAGAGTGCGGCATAGCAAAATGAAACAGGGAAAAGCATTTGCCACATGTGCCCTTGTCGTCGCCTAACAACAGGTAGCAGCATAAACCAGATGCGGGTGAAGTTCTTGCAGTTGACATTTAACGTCAAATGAGCAAGCCGGCTTACCACAGCTATGGTCCTCTGGCAGTGTGAAAGGTTTGGCACAAGCCGCATGCTCGGCGCCTTCCTTTGCCTTTTGGCAGTGCTCGTGCATTGCCAGCACTAGGCGTGAATGGTCACTATCCCGCACACACGATTCGTTGTGCCCGGTGCCAAGCGCTCTGGAGCACTGTTTATGACGAAAGCGGAACACATCTTGCTGCTCCATTCTCAGAGCTCCTGAGTTAAGCAATCTGCTACTCTTGGTGCGAATGCCAGAGGAAAATATTTCCAATGTGTCTGGCATATAGAAACTAAACCTGGAGAACACTTTTGTCAGGAGCTTGCACCTGCACCTTACACACACACAGATTTGCATCACATCTAAATGGCCAAGCTCTTTCTTCGACAAGTTGAAAGCTGCTGTCAGAAGGCTGTGCTCCTTGTCAGATGGAAGCAGCAGCACGCACATAGGAGTTTGGTAAGAACTAAAGAGCCACAGAAGAGCGTGGTCTAGCAAAACGGGGCAGGAAAAAGCATATCGCTACATGTGCCCTTGTTGTCGCCTAACAACAGGTAGCAGCATAAACCAGATGCGGGTGAAGTTCTTGCAGGTGACACCTAACGTCTAATGAGCAAGCGGGCTTACCACAGCTGCGGTCCTCTGGCAGTCTGAAAGCTTTGCACACAAGCCGGATGCTAAGCGCCTTCCTTTGCCTTTTGGCAGTGCTCGTGCATTGCCAGCACTAGGCGTGAATGCTCACTATCCCGCACACACGATTTGTTGTGCCCGTTGCCAAGCGCTCTGGAGCACTGTTTATGACGAAAGCGGAACTCATCTTGCCGCTCCATTCTCAGAGCTCCTGAGTTAAGCAACCTGCGACTCTTGATGCGAATGCCAGAGGAAAACATTTCCAATGTGTCTGGCAGGGAGAAACTGAACCCGGAATACACCTTTGTCAGGAGCTGGCACCTGCACCTTACACACACACAGATTTGCATCACATTTAAATGGCCAAGCTCTTTCTTCGACAAGTTGAAAGCTGCTGTCAGAAGGCTGTGCTCCTTGTCAGATGGAAGCAGCAGCACGTATATAGGAGTTTGGAAAGAACTAAAGAGCCACAGAAGAGCGTGGTCTAGCAAAATGGGCCAGGAAAAAACATTTGCTACATGTGCTCTTGTTGTCGCCTACAACAGGTAGCAGCATAAACCAGATGCGGGTGAAGTTCTTGCAAGTGACATCTAACGTCAAATGAGCAAGCGGGCTTACCACAGCTGCGGTCCTCTTGCAGTCTGAAAGCTTTGCGCACAAGCCGGATGCAAAGCGCCTTCCTTTGCCTTTTGGCAGTGCTGCTCGTGCATTGCCAGCACTAGGCGTGAATGCTCACTGTCCCGCACACACGTTTCGTTGTGGCGGTTGCTAAGCGCTCTGGAGCACTGTTTATGACGTAAGCAGAACACCTCTTGCTGTTCCATTCTCAGAGCTCCTGAGTTAAGTAATCTGCTACTCTTGGTGCGAATGCCAGAGGAAAATATTTCCAATGTGTCTGGCATATAGAAACTAAACCTGGAGAACACTTTTGTCAGGAGCTTGCACCTGCACCTTACACACACACAGATTTGCATCACATCTAAATGGCCATGCTCTTTCTTCGACAAGTTGAAAGCTGCTGTCAGAAGGCTGTGCTCCTTGTCAGATGGAAGCAGCAGCACGCACATAGCAGTTTGGTAAGAACTAAAGAGCCACAGAAGAGCGTGGTCTAGCAAAACGGGGCAGGAAAAAGCATATCGCTACATGTGCCCTTGTTGTCGCCTAACAACAGGTAGCAGCATAAACCAGATGCGGGTGAAGTTCTTGCAGGTGACACCTAACGTCAAATGAGCAAGCGGGCGTACCACAGCTGCTGTCCTCTTGCAGTCTGAAAGCTTTGCACACAAGCCGGATGCTAAGCGCCTTCCTTTGCCTTTTGGCAGTGCTCGTGCATTGCCAGCACTAGGCGTGAATGCTCACTATCCCGCACACACGATTTGTTGTGCCCGTTGCCAAGCGCTCTGGAGCACTGTTTATGACGAAAGCGGAACACCTCTTGCCGCTCCATTCTCAGAGCTCCTGAGTTAAGCAACCTGCGACTCTTGATGCGAATGCCAGAGGAAAACATTTCCAATGTGTCTGGCAGGGAGAAACTGAACCCGGAATACACCTTTGTCAGGAGCTGGCACCTGCACCTTACACACATACAGATTTGCATCACATTTAAATGGCCAAGCTCTTTCTTAGACAAGTTGAAAGCTGCTGTCAGAAGGCTGTGCTCCTTGTCAGATGGAAGCAGCAGCACGTATATAGGAGTTTGGAAAGAACTAAAGAGCCACAGAAGAGCGTGGTCTAGCAAAATGGGCCAGGAAAAAACATTTGCTACATGTGCTCTTGTTGTCGCCTACAACAGGTAGCAGCATAAACCAGATGCGGGTGAAGTTCTTGCAAGTGACATCTAACGTCAAATGAGCAAGCGGGCTTACCACAGCTGCGGTCCTCTTGCAGTCTGAAAGCTTTGCGCACAAGCCGGATGCAAAGCGCCTTCCTTTGCCTTTTGGCAGTGCTGCTCGTGCATTGCCAGCACTAGGCGTGAATGCTCACTGTCCCGCACACACGTTTCGTTGTGGCGGTTGCTAAGCGCTCTGGAGCACTGTTTATGACGTAAGCAGAACACCTCTTGCTGTTCCATTCTCAGAGCTCCTGAGTTAAGTAATCTGCTACTCTTGGTGCGAATGCCAGAGGAAAATATTTCCAATGTGTCTGGCATATAGAAACTAAACCTGGAGAACACTTTTGTCAGGAGCTTGCACCTGCACCTTACACACACACAGATTTGCATCACATCTAAATGGCCATGCTCTTTCTTCGACAAGTTGAAAGCTGCTGTCAGAAGGCTGTGCTCCTTGTCAGATGGAAGCAGCAGCACGCACATAGGAGTTTGGTAAGAACTAAAGAGCCACAGAAGAGCGTGGTCTAGCAAAACGGGGCAGGAAAAAGCATATCGCTACATGTGCCCTTGTTGTCGCCTAACAACAGGTAGCAGCATAAACCAGATGCGGGTGAAGTTCTTGCAGGTGACACCTAACGTCAAATGAGCAAGCGGGCTTACCACAGCTGCGGTCCTCTGGCAGTCTGAAAGCTTTGCACACAAGCCGGATGCTAAGCGCCTTCCTTTGCCTTTTGGCAGTGCTCGTGCATTGCCAGCACTAGGCGTGAATGCTCACTATCCCGCACACACGATTTGTTGTGCCCGTTGCCAAGCGCTCTGGAGCACTGTTTATGACGAAAGCGGAACACCTCTTGCCGCTCCATTCTCAGAGCTCCTGAGTTAAGCAACCTGCGACTCTTGATGCGAATGCCAGAGGAAAACATTTCCAATGTGTCTGGCAGGGAGAAACTGAACCCGGAATACACCTTTGTCAGGAGCTGGCACCTGCACCTTACACACATACAGATTTACATCACATTTAAATGGCCAAGCTCTTTCTTAGACAAGTTGAAAGCTGCTGTCAGAAGGCTGTGCTCCTTGTCAGATGGAAGCAGCAGCACGTATATAGGAGTTTGGAAAGAACTAAAGAGCCACAGAAGAGCGTGGTCTAGCAAAATGGGCCAGGAAAAAACATTTGCTACATGTGCTCTTGTTGTCGCCTACAACAGGTAGCAGCATAAACCAGATGCAGGTGAAGTTCTTGCAGGCGACATCTAACGTCAAATGAGCAAGCGGGCTTACCATAGCTGCGGTCCTCTTGCAGTCTGAAAGCTTTGCGCACAAGCCAGATGCAAAGCGCCTTCCTTTGCCTTTTGGCAGTGCTGCTCGTGCATTGCCAGCACTAGGCGTGAATGCTCACTATCCCGCACACACGTTTCGTTGTGGCGGTTGCTAAGCGCTCTGGAGCACTGTTTATGACGTAAGCAGAACACCTCTTGCTGTTCCATTCTCAGAGCTCCTGGGTTAAGTAATCTGCAACTCTTGGTGCGAATGATAGAGGAAAATATTTCCAAAGTGTCTGGCATATAGAAACTGAACCTAGAGAACACCTTTGTCAGGAGCTTGCACGTGCACCTTACACACACACAGATTTGCATCACATCTAAATGGCCAAGCTCTTTCTTAGACAAGTTGAACGCTGCTGTCAGAAGGCTGTGCTCCTTGTCAGATGGAAGCAGCAGCACGCACATAGCAGTTTGGCAAGCACTAAAGAGCCACAGAAGAGTGCGGCATAGCAAAATGAAACAGGGAAAAGCATTTGCCACATGTGCCCTTGTCGTCGCCTAACAACAGGTAGCAGCATAAACCAGATGCGGGTGAAGTTCTTGCAAGTGACATCTAACGTCAAATGAGCAAGCCGGCTTACCACAGCTATGGTCCTCTGGCAGTGTGAAAGGTTTGGCACAAGCCGCATGCTCGGCGCCTTCCTTTGCCTTTTGGCAGTGCTCGTGCATTGCCAGCACTAGGCGTGAATGGTCACTATCCCGCACACACGATTCGTTGTGCCCGGTGCCAAGCGCTCTGGAGCACTGTTTATGACGAAAGCGGAACACATCTTGCTGCTCCATTCTCAGAGCTCCTGAGTTAAGCAATCTGCTACTCTTGGTGCGAATGCCAGAGGAAAATATTTCCAATGTGTCTGGCATATAGAAACTAAACCTGGAGAACACTTTTGTCAGGAGCTTGCACCTGCACCTTACACACACACAGATTTGCATCACATCTAAATGGCCAAGCTCTTTCTTCGACAAGTTGAACGCTGCTGTCAGAAGGCTGTGCTCCTTGTCAGATGGAAGCAGCAGCACGCACATAGGAGTTTGGTAAGAACTAAAGAGCCACAGAAGAGCGTGGTCTAGCAAAACGGGGCAGGAAAAAGCATATCGCTACATGTGCCCTTGTTGTCGCCTAACAACAGGAAGCAGCATAAACCAGATGCGGGTGAAGTTCTTGCAGGTGACACCTAACGTCAAATGAGCAAGCGGGCTTACCACAGCTGCGGTCCTCTGGCAGTCTGAAAGCTTTGCACACAAGCCGGATGCTAAGCGCCTTCCTTTGCCTTTTGGCAGTGCTCGTGCATTGCCAGCACTAGGCGTGAATACTCACTATCCCGCACACCCGATTCGTTGTGCCCGTTACCAAGCGCTCTGGAGCACTGTTTATGACGAAAGCGGAACACATCTTGCTGTTCCATTCTCAGAGCTCTTCAGTTAAGTTATCTGCAACTCTTGCTGCGAATGCCAGAGGAAAACATTTCCAATGTGTCTGGCAGGGAGAAACTGAACCTGGAGAACATTTTTGTCAGGAGCTTGCACCTGCACCTTACACACACACAGATTTGCATCACATCTAAATGGCCAAGCTCTTTCTTAGGCAAGTTGAAAGCTGCTGTCAGAAGGCTGTGCTCCTTGTCAGATGGAAGCAGCAGCACGCACATAGCAGATTGGCAAGCACTAAAGAGCCACAGAAGAGCGTGGTCTAGCAAAATGAGGCAGGAAACAGCATTTGCTACATGTGTCCTTGTTGTCGCCTAACAACAGGTAGCAGCATAAACCAGGTGCGGGTGAAGTTCTTGCAGGCGACATCTAACGTCAAATGAGCAAGCGGGCTTACCACAGCTGCTGTCCTCTTGCAGTCTGAAAGCTTTGCGCACAAGCCGGATGCAAAGCACCTTCCTTTACCTTTTGGCAGTGCTCGTGCATTGCCAGCACTAGGCGTGAATGCTCACTATCCCGCACACACGTTTCGTTGTGCCCGTTGCTAAGCGCTCTGGAGCACTGTTTATGACGAAAGCGGAACACCTCTTGCCGCTCCATTCTCAGAGCTCCTGAGTTAAGCAACCTGCGACTCTTGATGCGAATGCCAGAGGAAAACATTTCCAATGTGTCTGGCAGGGAGAAACTGAACCCGGAATACACCTTTGTCAGGAGCTGGCACCTGCACCTTACACACACACAGATTTGCATCACATTTAAATGGCCAAGCTCTTTCTTCGACAAGTTGAAAGCTGCTGTCAGAAGGCTGTGCTCCTTGTCAGATGGAAGCAGCAGCACGTATATAGGAGTTTGGAAAGAACTAAAGAGCCACAGAAGAGCGTGGTCTAGCAAAATGGGCCAGGAAAAAACATTTGCTACATGTGCTCTTGTTGTCGCCTACAACAGGTAGCAGCATAAACCAGATGCGGGTGAAGTTCTTGCAAGTGACATCTAACGTCAAATGAGCAAGCGGGCTTACCACAGCTGCGGTCCTCTTGCAGTCTGAAAGCTTTGCGCACAAGCCGGATGCAAAGCGCCTTCCTTTGCCTTTTGGCAGTGCTGCTCGTGCATTGCCAGCACTAGGCGTGAATGCTCACTGTCCCGCACACACGTTTCGTTGTGGCGGTTGCTAAGCGCTCTGGAGCACTGTTTATGACGTAAGCAGAACACCTCTTGCTGTTCCATTCTCAGAGCTCCTGGGTTAAGTAATCTGCAACTCTTGGTGCGAATGATAGAGGAAAATATTTCCAAAGTGTCTGGCATATAGAAACTGAACCTAGAGAACACCTTTGTCAGGAGCTTGCACGTGCACCTTACACACACACAGATTTGCATCACATCTAAATGGCCAAGCTCTTTCTTAGACAAGTTGAACGCTGCTGTCAGAAGGCTGTGCTCCTTGTCAGATGGAAGCAGCAGCACGCACATAGCAGTTTGGCAAGCACTAAAGAGCCACAGAAGAGTGCGGCATAGCAAAATGAAACAGGGAAAAGCATTTGCCACATGTGCCCTTGTCGTCGCCTAACAACAGGTAGCAGCATAAACCAGATGCGGGTGAAGTTCTTGCAGTTGACATTTAACGTCAAATGAGCCAGCCGGCTTACCACAGCTATGGTCCTCTGGCAGTGTGAAAGGTTTGGCACAAGCCGCATGCTAAGCGCCTTCCTTTGCCTTTTGGCAGTGCTGCTCGTGCATTGCCAGCACTAGGCGGGAATGGTCACTATCCCGCACACACGATTCGTTGTGCCCGGTGCCAAGCGCTCTGGAGCACTGTTTATGACGAAAGCGGAACACATCTTGCTGCTCCATTCTCAGAGCTCCTGAGTTAAGCAATCTGCTACTCTTGGTGCGAATGCCAGAGGAAAATATTTCCAATGTGTCTGGCATATAGAAACTAAACCTGGAGAACACTTTTTTCAGGAGCTTGCACCTGCACCTTACACACACACAGATTTGCATCACATCTAAATGGCCAAGCTCTTTCTTCGACAAGTTGAAAGCTGCTGTCAGAAGGCTGTGCTCCTTGTCAGATGGAAGCAGCAGCACGCACATAGGAGTTTGGTAAGAACTAAAGAGCCACAGAAGAGCGTGGTCTAGCAAAACGGGGCAGGAAAAAGCATATCGCTACATGTGCCCTTGTTGTCGCCTAACAACAGGTAGCAGCATAAACCAGATGCGGGTGAAGTTCTTGCAAGTGACATCTAACGTCAAATGAGCAAGCGGGCTTACCACAGCTGCGGTCCTCTTGCAGTCTGAAAGCTTTGCGCACAAGCCAGATGCAAAGCGCCTTCCTTTGCCTTTTGGCAGTGCTGCTCGTGCATTGCCAGCACTAGGCGTGAATGCTCACTGTCCCGCACACACGTTTCGTTGTGGCGGTTGCTAAGCGCTCTGGAGCACTGTTTATGACGTAAGCAGAACACCTCTTGCTGTTCCATTCTCAGAGCTCCTGGGTTAAGTAATCTGCAACTCTTGGTGCGAATGATAGAGGAAAATATTTCCAAAGTGTCTGGCATATAGAAACTGAACCTAGAGAACACCTTTGTCAGGAGCTTGCACGTGCACCTTACACACACACAGATTTGCATCACATCTAAATGGCCAAGCTCTTTCTTAGACAAGTTGAACGCTGCTGTCAGAAGGCTGTGCTCCTTGTCAGATGGAAGCAGCAGCACGCACATAGCAGTTTGGCAAGCACTAAAGAGCCACAGAAGAGTGCGGCATAGCAAAATGAAACAGGGAAAAGCATTTGCCACATGTGCCCTTGTCGTCGCCTAACAACAGGTAGCAGCATAAACCAGATGCGGGTGAAGTTCTTGCAGTTGACATTTAACGTCAAATGAGCCAGCCGGCTTACCACAGCTATGGTCCTCTGGCAGTGTGAAAGGTTTGGCATAAGCCGCATGCTAAGCGCCTTCCTTTGCCTTTTGGCAGTGCTGCTCGTGCATTGCCAGCACTAGGCGTGAATGGTCACTATCCCGCACACACGATTCGTTGTGCCCGGTGCCAAGCGCTCTGGAGCACTGTTTATGACGAAAGCGGAACACATCTTGCTGCTCCATTCTCAGAGCTCCTGAGTTAAGCAATCTGCTACTCTTGGTGCGAATGCCAGAGGAAAATATTTCCAATGTGTCTGGCATATAGAAACTAAACCTGGAGAACACTTTTTTCAGGAGCTTGCACCTGCACCTTACACACACACAGATTTGCATCACATCTAAATGGCCAAGCTCTTTCTTCGACAAGTTGAAAGCTGCTGTCAGAAGGCTGTGCTCCTTGTCAGATGGAAGCAGCAGCACGCACATAGGAGTTTGGTAAGAACTAAAGAGCCACAGAAGAGCGTGGTCTAGCAAAACGGGGCAGGAAAAAGCATATCGCTACATGTGCCCTTGTTGTCGCCTAACAACAGGTAGCAGCATAAACCAGATGCGGGTGAAGTTCTTGCAAGTGACATCTAACGTCAAATGAGCAAGCGGGCTTACCACAGCTGCGGTCCTCTTGCAGTCTGAAAGCTTTGCGCACAAGCCAGATGCAAAGCGCCTTCCTTTGCCTTTTGGCAGTGCTGCTCGTGCATTGCCAGCACTAGGCGTGAATGCTCACTGTCCCGCACACACGTTTCGTTGTGGCGGTTGCTAAGCGCTCTGGAGCACTGTTTATGACGTAAGCAGAACACCTCTTGCTGTTCCATTCTCAGAGCTCCTGAGTTAAGTAATCTGCAACTCTTGGTGCGAATGATAGAGGAAAATATTTCCAAAGTGTCTGGCATATAGAAACTGAACCTAGAGAACACCTTTGTCAGGAGCTTGCACGTGCACCTTACACACACACAGATTTGCATCACATCTAAATGGCCAAGCTCTTTCTTAGACAAGTTGAACGCTGCTGTCAGAAGGCTGTGCTCCTTGTCAGATGGAAGCAGCAGCACGCACATAGCAGTTTGGCAAGCACTAAAGAGCCACAGAAGAGTGCGGCATAGCAAAATGAAACAGGGAAAAGCATTTGCCACATGTGCCCTTGTCGTCGCCTAACAACAGGTAGCAGCATAAACCAGATGCGGGTGAAGTTCTTGCAAGTGACATCTAACGTCAAATGAGCAAGCCGGCTTACCACAGCTATGGTCCTCTGGCAGTGTGAAAGGTTTGGCACAAGCCGCATGCTCGGCGCCTTCCTTTGCCTTTTGGCAGTGCTCGTGCATTGCCAGCACTAGGCGTGAATGGTCACTATCCCGCACACACGATTCGTTGTGCCCGGTGCCAAGCGCTCTGGAGCACTGTTTATGACGAAAGCGGAACACATCTTGCTGCTCCATTCTCAGAGCTCCTGAGTTAAGCAATCTGCTACTCTTGGTGCGAATGCCAGAGGAAAATATTTCCAATGTGTCTGGCATATAGAAACTAAACCTGGAGAACACTTTTGTCAGGAGCTTGCACCTGCACCTTACACACACACAGATTTGCATCACATCTAAATGGCCAAGCTCTTTCTTCGACAAGTTGAAAGCTGCTGTCAGAAGGCTGTGCTCCTTGTCAGATGGAAGCAGCAGCACGCACATAGGAGTTTGGTAAGAACTAAAGAGCCACAGAAGAGCGTGGTCTAGCAAAACGGGGCAGGAAAAAGCATATCGCTACATGTGCCCTTGTTGTCGCCTAACAACAGGAAGCAGCATAAACCAGATGCGGGTGAAGTTCTTGCAGGTGACACCTAACGTCAAATGAGCAAGCGGGCTTACCACAGCTGCGGTCCTCTGGCAGTCTGAAAGCTTTGCACACAAGCCGGATGCTAAGCGCCTTCCTTTGCCTTTTGGCAGTGCTCGTGCATTGCCAGCACTAGGCGTGAATACTCACTATCCCGCACACCCGATTCGTTGTGCCCGTTACCAAGCGCTCTGGAGCACTGTTTATGACGAAAGCGGAACACATCTTGCTGTTCCATTCTCAGAGCTCTTCAGTTAAGTTATCTGCAACTCTTGCTGCGAATGCCAGAGGAAAACATTTCCAATGTGTCTGGCAGGGAGAAACTGAACCTGGAGAACATTTTTGTCAGGAGCTTGCACCTGCACCTTACACACACACAGATTTGCATCACATCTAAATGGCCAAGCTCTTTCTTAGGCAAGTTGAAAGCTGCTGTCAGAAGGCTGTGCTCCTTGTCAGATGGAAGCAGCAGCACGCACATAGCAGATTGGCAAGCACTAAAGAGCCACAGAAGAGCGTGGTCTAGCAAAATGAGGCAGGAAACAGCATTTGCTACATGTGTCCTTGTTGTCGCCTAACAACAGGTAGCAGCATAAACCAGGTGCGGGTGAAGTTCTTGCAGGCGACATCTAACGTCAAATGAGCAAGCGGGCTTACCACAGCTGCTGTCCTCTTGCAGTCTGAAAGCTTTGCGCACAAGCCGGATGCAAAGCACCTTCCTTTACCTTTTGGCAGTGCTCGTGCATTGCCAGCACTAGGCGTGAATGCTCACTGTCCCGCACACACGTTTCGTTGTGGCGGTTGCTAAGCGCTCTGGAGCACTGTTTATGACGTAAGCAGAACACCTCTTGCTGTTCCATTCTCAGAGCTCCTGAGTTAAGTAATCTGCTACTCTTGGTGCGAATGCCAGAGGAAAATATTTCCAATGTGTCTGGCATATAGAAACTAAACCTGGAGAACACTTTTGTCAGGAGCTTGCACCTGCACCTTACACACACACAGATTTGCATCACATCTAAATGGCCATGCTCTTTCTTCGACAAGTTGAAAGCTGCTGTCAGAAGGCTGTGCTCCTTGTCAGATGGAAGCAGCAGCACGCACATAGCAGTTTGGCAAGCACTAAAGAGCCACAGAAGATCGTGGTCTAGCAAAATGACGCAGGAAAAAGCATATGGCTACATGTTCTCTTGTTGTCGCCTAACAACAGGTAGCAGCATAAACCAGATGCGGGTGAAGTTCTTGCAGGCGACATCTAACGTCAAATGAGCAAGCGGGCTTACCACAGCTGCTGTCCTCTTGCAGTCTGAAAGCTTTGCGCACAAGCCGGATGCAAAGCACCTTCCTTTACCTTTTGGCAGTGCTCGTGCATTGCCAGCACTAGGCGGGAATGCTCACTATCCCGCACACCCGATTCGTTGTGCCCGTTACCAAGCGCTCTGGAGCACTGTTTATGACGTAAGCAGAACACCTCTTGCTGTTCCATTCTCAGAGCTCCTGGGTTAAGTAATCTGCTACTCTTGGTGCGAATGCCAGAGGAAAATATTTCCAAAGTGTCTGGCATATAGAAACTGAACCTAGAGAACACCTTTGTCAGGAGCTTGCACGTGCACCTTACACACACACAGATTTGCATCACATCTAAATGGCCAAGCTCTTTCTTAGACAAGTTGAACGCTGCTGTCAGAAGGCTGTGCTCCTTGTCAGATGGAAGCAGCAGCACGCACATAGCAGTTTGGCAAGCACTAAAGAGCCACAGAAGAGTGCGGCATAGCAAAATGAAACAGGGAAAAGCATTTGCCACATGTGCCCTTGTCGTCGCCTAACAACAGGTAGCAGCATAAACCAGATGCGGGTGAAGTTCTTGCAGTTGACATTTAACGTCAAATGAGCCAGCCGGCTTACCACAGCTATGGTCTTCTGGCAGTGTGAAAGGTTTGGCACAAGCCGCATGCTAAGCGCCTTCCTTTGCCTTTTGGCAGTGCTGCTCGTGCATTGCCAGCACTAGGCGGGAATGGTCACTATCCCGCACACACGATTCGTTGTGCCCGGTGCCAAGCGCTCTGGAGCACTGTTTATGACGAAAGCGGAACACATCTTGCTGCTCCATTCTCAGAGCTCCTGAGTTAAGCAATCTGCTACTCTTGGTGCGAATGCCAGAGGAAAATATTTCCAATGTGTCTGGCATATAGAAACTAAACCTGGAGAACACTTTTGTCAGGAGCTTGCACCTGCACCTTACACACACACAGATTTGCATCACATCTAAATGGCCAAGCTCTTTCTTCGACAAGTTGAAAGCTGCTGTCAGAAGGCTGTGCTCCTTGTCAGATGGAAGCAGCAGCACGCACATAGGAGTTTGGTAAGAACTAAAGAGCCACAGAAGAGCGTGGTCTAGCAAAATGGGCCAGGAAAAAACATTTGCTACATGTGCTCTTGTTGTCGCCTACAACAGGTAGCAGCATAAACCAGATGCGGGTGAAGTTCTTGCAGGCGACATCTAACGTCAAATGAGCAAGCGGGCTTACCATAGCTGCGGTCCTCTTGCAGTCTGAAAGCTTTGCGCACAAGCCAGATGCAAAGCGCCTTCCTTTGCCTTTTGGCAGTGCTGCTCGTGCATTGCCAGCACTAGGCGTGAATGCTCACTATCCCGCACACACGTTTCGTTGTGGCGGTTGCTAAGCGCTCTGGAGCACTGTTTATGACGTAAGCAGAACACCTCTTGCTGTTCCATTCTCAGAGCTCCTGGGTTAAGTAATCTGCAACTCTTGGTGCGAATGATAGAGGAAAATATTTCCAAAGTGTCTGGCATATAGAAACTGAACCTAGAGAACACCTTTGTCAGGAGCTTGCACGTGCACCTTACACACACACAGATTTGCATCACATCTAAATGGCCAAGCTCTTTCTTAGACAAGTTGAACGCTGCTGTCAGAAGGCTGTGCTCCTTGTCAGATGGAAGCAGCAGCACGCACATAGCAGTTTGGCAAGCACTAAAGAGCCACAGAAGAGTGCGGCATAGCAAAATGAAACAGGGAAAAGCATTTGCCACATGTGCCCTTGTCGTCGCCTAACAACAGGTAGCAGCATAAACCAGATGCGGGTGAAGTTCTTGCAGTTGACATTTAACGTCAAATGAGCCAGCCGGCTTACCACAGCTATGGTCCTCTGGCAGTGTGAAAGGTTTGGCACAAGCCGCATGCTAAGCGCCTTCCTTTGCCTTTTGGCAGTGCTGCTCGTGCATTGCCAGCACTAGGCGGGAATGGTCACTATCCCGCACACACGATTCGTTGTGCCCGGTGCCAAGCGCTCTGGAGCACTGTTTATGACGAAAGCGGAACACATCTTGCTGCTCCATTCTCAGAGCTCCTGAGTTAAGCAATCTGCTACTCTTGGTGCGAATGCCAGAGGAAAACATTTCCAATGTGTCTGGCAGGGAGAAACTGAACCCGGAATACACCTTTGTCAGGAGCTGGCACCTGCACCTTACACACACACAGATTTGCATCACATTTAAATGGCCAAGCTCTTTCTTCGACAAGTTGAAAGCTGCTGTCAGAAGGCTGTGCTCCTTGTCAGATGGAAGCAGCAGCACGTATATAGGAGTTTGGAAAGAACTAAAGAGCCACAGAAGAGCGTGGTCTAGCAAAATGGGCCAGGAAAAAACATTTGCTACATGTGCTCTTGTTGTCGCCTACAACAGGTAGCAGCATAAACCAGATGCGGGTGAAGTTCTTGCAAGTGACATCTAACGTCAAATGAGCAAGCGGGCTTACCACAGCTGCGGTCCTCTTGCAGTCTGAAAGCTTTGCGCACAAGCCGGATGCAAAGCGCCTTCCTTTGCCTTTTGGCAGTGCTGCTCGTGCATTGCCAGCACTAGGCGTGAATGCTCACTGTCCCGCACACACGTTTCGTTGTGGCGGTTGCTAAGCGCTCTGGAGCACTGTTTATGACGTAAGCAGAACACCTCTTGCTGTTCCATTCTCAGAGCTCCTGAGTTAAGTAATCTGCTACTCTTGGTGCGAATGCCAGAGGAAAATATTTCCAATGTGTCTGGCATATAGAAACTAAACCTGGAGAACACTTTTGTCAGGAGCTTGCACCTGCACCTTACACACACACAGATTTGCATCACATCTAAATGGCCATGCTCTTTCTTCGACAAGTTGAAAGCTGCTGTCAGAAGGCTGTGCTCCTTGTCAGATGGAAGCAGCAGCACGCACATAGGAGTTTGGTAAGAAATAAAGAGCCACAGAAGAGCGTGGTCTAGCAAAACGGGGCAGGAAAAAGCATATCGCTACATGTGCCCTTGTTGTCGCCTAACAACAGGTAGCAGCATAAACCAGATGCGGGTGAAGTTCTTGCAGGTGACACCTAACGTCAAATGAGCAAGCGGGCTTACCACAGCTGCGGTCCTCTGGCAGTCTGAAAGCTTTGCACACAAGCCGGATGCTAAGCGCCTTCCTTTGCCTTTTGGCAGTGCTCGTGCATTGCCAGCACTAGGCGTGAATGCTCACTATCCCGCACACACGATTTGTTGTGCCCGTTGCCAAGCGCTCTGGAGCACTGTTTATGACGAAAGCGGAACACCTCTTGCCGCTCCATTCTCAGAGCTCCTGAGTTAAGCAACCTGCGACTCTTGATGCGAATGCCAGAGGAAAACATTTCCAATGTGTCTGGCAGGGAGAAACTGAACCCGGAATACACCTTTGTCAGGAGCTGGCACCTGCACCTTACACACATACAGATTTGCATCACATTTAAATGGCCAAGCTCTTTCTTCGACAAGTTGAAAGCTGCTGTCAGAAGGCTGTGCTCCTTGTCAGATGGAAGCAGCAGCACGCACATAGGAGTTTGGTAAGAAATAAAGAGCCACAGAAGAGCGTGGTCTAGCAAAACGGGGCAGGAAAAAGCATATCGCTACATGTGCCCTTGTTGTCGCCTAACAACAGGTAGCAGCATAAACCAGATGCGGGTGAAGTTCTTGCAGGTGACACCTAACGTCAAATGAGCAAGCGGGCTTACCACAGCTGCGGTCCTCTGGCAGTCTGAAAGCTTTGCACACAAGCCGGATGCTAAGCGCCTTCCTTTGCCTTTTGGCAGTGCTCGTGCATTGCCAGCACTAGGCGTGAATGCTCACTGTCCCGCACACACGTTTCGTTGTGGCGGTTGCTAAGCGCTCTGGAGCACTGTTTATGACGTAAGCAGAACACCTCTTGCTGTTCCATTCTCAGAGCTCCTGGGTTAAGTAATCTGCAACTCTTGGTGCGAATGATAGAGGAAAATATTTCCAAAGTGTCTGGCATATAGAAACTGAACCTAGAGAACACCTTTGTCAGGAGCTTGCACGTGCACCTTACACACACACAGATTTGCATCACATCTAAATGGCCAAGCTCTTTCTTAGACAAGTTGAACGCTGCTGTCAGAAGGCTGTGCTCCTTGTCAGATGGAAGCAGCAGCACGCACATAGCAGTTTGGCAAGCACTAAAGAGCCACAGAAGAGTGCGGCATAGCAAAATGAAACAGGGAAAAGCATTTGCCACATGTGCCCTTGTCGTCGCCTAACAACAGGTAGCAGCATAAACCAGATGCGGGTGAAGTTCTTGCAGTTGACATTTAACGTCAAATGAGCCAGCCGGCTTACCACAGCTATGGTCCTCTGGCAGTGTGAAAGGTTTGGCACAAGCCGCATGCTAAGCGCCTTCCTTTGCCTTTTGGCAGTGCTGCTCGTGCATTGCCAGCACTAGGCGGGAATGGTCACTATCCCGCACACACGATTCGTTGTGCCCGGTGCCAAGCGCTCTGGAGCACTGTTTATGACGAAAGCGGAACACATCTTGCTGCTCCATTCTCAGAGCTCCTGAGTTAAGCAATCTGCTACTCTTGGTGCGAATGCCAGAGGAAAACATTTCCAATGTGTCTGGCAGGGAGAAACTGAACCCGGAATACACCTTTGTCAGGAGCTGGCACCTGCACCTTACACACACACAGATTTGCATCACATTTAAATGGCCAAGCTCTTTCTTCGACAAGTTGAAAGCTGCTGTCAGAAGGCTGTGCTCCTTGTCAGATGGAAGCAGCAGCACGTATATAGGAGTTTGGAAAGAACTAAAGAGCCACAGAAGAGCGTGGTCTAGCAAAATGGGCCAGGAAAAAACATTTGCTACATGTGCTCTTGTTGTCGCCTACAACAGGTAGCAGCATAAACCAGATGCGGGTGAAGTTCTTGCAAGTGACATCTAACGTCAAATGAGCAAGCGGGCTTACCACAGCTGCGGTCCTCTTGCAGTCTGAAAGCTTTGCGCACAAGCCGGATGCAAAGCGCCTTCCTTTGCCTTTTGGCAGTGCTGCTCGTGCATTGCCAGCACTAGGCGTGAATGCTCACTGTCCCGCACACACGTTTCGTTGTGGCGGTTGCTAAGCGCTCTGGAGCACTGTTTATGACGTAAGCAGAACACCTCTTGCTGTTCCATTCTCAGAGCTCCTGAGTTAAGTAATCTGCTACTCTTGGTGCGAATGCCAGAGGAAAATATTTCCAATGTGTCTGGCATATAGAAACTAAACCTGGAGAACACTTTTGTCAGGAGCTTGCACCTGCACCTTACACACACACAGATTTGCATCACATCTAAATGGCCAAGCTCTTTCTTCGACAAGTTGAAAGCTGCTGTCAGAAGGCTGTGCTCCTTGTCAGATGGAAGCAGCAGCACGCACATAGCAGTTTGGCAAGCACTAAAGAGCCACAGAAGATCGTGGTCTAGCAAAATGAGGCAGGAAAAAGCATATCGCTACATGTGCCCTTGTTGTCGCCTAACAACAGGTAGCAGCATAAACCAGATGCGGGTGAAGTTCTTGCAGGCGACATCTAACGTCAAATGAGCAAGCGGGCTTACCACAGCTGCTGTCCTCTTGCAGTCTGAAAGCTTTGCGCACAAGCCGGATGCCAAGCACCTTCCTTTACCTTTTGGCAGTGCTCGTGCATTGCCAGCACTAGGCGGGAATGCTCACTATCCCGCACACACGATTCGTTGTGCCCGTTACCAAGCGCTCTGGAGCACTGTTTATGACGTAAGCAGAACACCTCTTGCTGTTCCATTCTCAGAGCTCCTGAGTTAAGTAATCTGCTACTCTTGGTGCGAATGATAGAGGAAAATATTTCCAATGTGTCTGGCATATAGAAACTAAACCTGGAGAACACTTTTTTCAGGAGCTTGCACCTGCACCTTACACACACACAGATTTGCATCACATCTAAATGGCCAAGCTCTTTCTTCGACAAGTTGAAAGCTGCTGTCAGAAGGCTGTGCTCCTTGTCAGATGGAAGCAGCAGCACGCACATAGGAGTTTGGTAAGAACTAAAGAGCCACAGAAGAGCGTGGTCTAGCAAAACGGGGCAGGAAAAAGCATATCGCTACATGTGCCCTTGTTGTCGCCTACAACAGGTAGCAGCATAAACCAGATGCGGGTGAAGTTCTTGCAAGTGACATCTAACGTCAAATGAGCAAGCGGGCTTACCACAGCTGCGGTCCTCTTGCAGTCTGAAAGCTTTGCGCACAAGCCAGATGCAAAGCGCCTTCCTTTGCCTTTTGGCAGTGCTGCTCGTGCATTGCCAGCACTAGGCGTGAATGCTCACTGTCCCGCACACACGTTTCGTTGTGGCGGTTGCTAAGCGCTCTGGAGCACTGTTTATGACGTAAGCAGAACACCTCTTGCTGTTCCATTCTCAGAGCTCCTGGGTTAAGTAATCTGCAACTCTTGGTGCGAATGATAGAGGAAAATATTTCCAAAGTGTCTGGCATATAGAAACTGAACCTAGAGAACACCTTTGTCAGGAGCTTGCACGTGCACCTTACACACACACAGATTTGCATCACATCTAAATGGCCAAGCTCTTTCTTAGACAAGTTGAACGCTGCTGTCAGAAGGCTGTGCTCCTTGTCAGATGGAAGCAGCAGCACGCACATAGCAGTTTGGCAAGCACTAAAGAGCCACAGAAGAGTGCGGCATAGCAAAATGAAACAGGGAAAAGCATTTGCCACATGTGCCCTTGTCGTCGCCTAACAACAGGTAGCAGCATAAACCAGATGCGGGTGAAGTTCTTGCAGTTGACATTTAACGTCAAATGAGCCAGCCGGCTTACCACAGCTATGGTCCTCTGGCAGTGTGAAAGGTTTGGCACAAGCCGCATGCTAAGCGCCTTCCTTTGCCTTTTGGCAGTGCTGCTCGTGCATTGCCAGCACTAGGCGGGAATGGTCACTATCCCGCACACACGATTCGTTGTGCCCGGTGCCAAGCGCTCTGGAGCACTGTTTATGACGAAAGCGGAACACATCTTGCTGCTCCATTCTCAGAGCTCCTGAGTTAAGCAATCTGCTACTCTTGGTGCGAATGCCAGAGGAAAACATTTCCAATGTGTCTGGCAGGGAGAAACTGAACCCGGAATACACCTTTGTCAGGAGCTGGCACCTGCACCTTACACACACACAGATTTGCATCACATTTAAATGGCCAAGCTCTTTCTTCGACAAGTTGAAAGCTGCTGTCAGAAGGCTGTGCTCCTTGTCAGATGGAAGCAGCAGCACGTATATAGGAGTTTGGAAAGAACTAAAGAGCCACAGAAGAGCGTGGTCTAGCAAAATGGGCCAGGAAAAAACATTTGCTACATGTGCTCTTGTTGTCGCCTACAACAGGTAGCAGCATAAACCAGATGCGGGTGAAGTTCTTGCAAGTGACATCTAACGTCAAATGAGCAAGCGGGCTTACCACAGCTGCGGTCCTCTTGCAGTCTGAAAGCTTTGCGCACAAGCCGGATGCAAAGCGCCTTCCTTTGCCTTTTGGCAGTGCTGCTCGTGCATTGCCAGCACTAGGCGTGAATGCTCACTGTCCCGCACACACGTTTCGTTGTGGCGGTTGCTAAGCGCTCTGGAGCACTGTTTATGACGTAAGCAGAACACCTCTTGCTGTTCCATTCTCAGAGCTCCTGAGTTAAGTAATCTGCTACTCTTGGTGCGAATGCCAGAGGAAAATATTTCCAATGTGTCTGGCATATAGAAACTAAACCTGGAGAACACTTTTGTCAGGAGCTTGCACCTGCACCTTACACACACACAGATTTGCATCACATCTAAATGGCCATGCTCTTTCTTCGACAAGTTGAAAGCTGCTGTCAGAAGGCTGTGCTCCTTGTCAGATGGAAGCAGCAGCACGCACATAGCAGTTTGGCAAGCACTAAAGAGCCACAGAAGATCGTGGTCTAGCAAAATGAGGCAGGAAAAAGCATATGGCTACATGTTCTCTTGTTGTCGCCTAACAACAGGTAGCAGCATAAACCAGATGCGGGTGAAGTTCTTGCAGGCGACATCTAACGTCAAATGAGCAAGCGGGCTTACCACAGCTGCTGTCCTCTTGCAGTCTGAAAGCTTTGCGCACAAGCCGGATGCCAAGCACCTTCCTTTACCTTTTGGCAGTGCTCGTGCATTGCCAGCACTAGGCGGGAATGCTCACTATCCCGCACACCCGATTCGTTGTGCCCGTTACCAAGCGCTCTGGAGCACTGTTTATGACGTAAGCAGAACACCTCTTGCTGTTCCATTCTCAGAGCTCCTGAGTTAAGTAATCTGCTACTCTTGGTGCGAATGCCAGAGGAAAATATTTCCAATGTGTCTGGCATATAGAAACTAAACCTGGAGAACACTTTTTTCAGGAGCTTGCACCTGCACCTTACACACACACAGATTTGCATCACATCTAAATGGCCAAGCTCTTTCTTCGACAAGTTGAAAGCTGCTGTCAGAAGGCTGTGCTCCTTGTCAGATGGAAGCAGCAGCACGCACATAGGAGTTTGGTAAGAACTAAAGAGCCACAGAAGAGCGTGGTCTAGCAAAACGGGGCAGGAAAAAGCATATCGCTACATGTGCCCTTGTTGTCGCCTAACAACAGGTAGCAGCATAAACCAGATGCGGGTGAAGTTCTTGCAGGTGACACCTAACGTCAAATGAGCAAGCGGGCTTACCACAGCTGCGGTCCTCTGGCAGTCTGAAAGCTTTGCACACAAGCCGGATGCTAAGCGCCTTCCTTTGCCTTTTGGCAGTGCTCGTGCATTGCCAGCACTAGGCGTGAATGCTCACTATCCCGCACACACGATTTGTTGTGCCCGTTACCAAGCGCTCTGGAGCACTGTTTATGACGAAAGCGGAACACCTCTTGCCGCTCCATTCTCAGAGCTCCTGAGTTAAGCAACCTGCGACTCTTGATGCGAATGCCAGAGGAAAACATTTCCAATGTGTCTGGCAGGGAGAAACTGAACCCGGAATACACCTTTGTCAGGAGCTGGCACCTGCACCTTACACACATACAGATTTGCATCACATTTAAATGGCCAAGCTCTTTCTTCGACAAGTTGAAAGCTGCTGTCAGAAGGCTGTGCTCCTTGTCAGATGGAAGCAGCAGCACGCACATAGGAGTTTGGTAAGAACTAAAGAGCCACAGAAGAGCGTGGTCTAGCAAAACGGGGCAGGAAAAAGCATATCGCTACATGTGCCCTTGTTGTCGCCTAACAACAGGTAGCAGCATAAACCAGATGCGGGGGAAGTTCTTGCAGGCGACATCTAACGTCAAATGAGCAAGCGGGCTTACCACAGCTGCGGTCCTCTTGCAGTCTGAAAGCTTTGCGCACAAGCCAGATGCAAAGCGCCTTCCTTTACCTTTTGGCAGTGCTCGTGCATTGCCAGCACTAGGCGGGAATGCTCACTATCCCGCACACCCGATTCGTTGTGCCCGTTACCAAGCGCTCTGGAGCACTGTTTATGACGTAAGCAGAACACCTCTTGCTGTTCCATTCTCAGAGCTCCTGAGTTAAGTAATCTGCTACTCTTGGTGCGAATGCCAGAGGAAAATATTTCCAATGTGTCTGGCATATAGAAACTGAACCTAGAGAACACCTTTGTCAGGAGCTTGCACGTGCACCTTACACACACACAGATTTGCATCACATCTAAATGGCCAAGCTCTTTCTTAGACAAGTTGAACGCTGCTGTCAGAAGGCTGTGCTCCTTGTCAGATGGAAGCAGCAGCAGGCACATAGCAGTTTGGCAAGCACTAAAGAGCCACAGAAGAGTGCGGCATAGCAAAATGAAACAGGGAAAAGCATTTGCCACATGTGCCCTTGTCGTCGCCTAACAACAGGTAGCAGCATAAACCAGATGCGGGTGAAGTTCTTGCAGTTGACATTTAACGTCAAATGAGCCAGCCGGCTTACCACAGCTATGGTCGTCTGGCAGTGTGAAAGGTTTGGCACAAGCCGCATGCTAAGCGCCTTCCTTTGCCTTTTGGCAGTGCTGCTCGTGCATTGCCAGCACTAGGCGGGAATGGTCACTATCCCGCACACACGATTCGTTGTGCCCAGTGCCAAGCGCTCTGGAGCACTGTTTATGACGAAAGCGGAACACATCTTGCTGCTCCATTCTCAGAGCTCCTGAGTTAAGCAATCTGCTACTCTTGGTGCGAATGCCAGAGGAAAACATTTCCAATGTGTCTGGCAGGGAGAAACTGAACCCGGAATACACCTTTGTCAGGAGCTGGCACCTGCACCTTACACACACACAGATTTGCATCACATTTAAATGGCCAAGCTCTTTCTTCGACAAGTTGAAAGCTGCTGTCAGAAGGCTGTGCTCCTTGTCAGATGGAAGCAGCAGCACGCACATAGGAGTTTGGTAAGAACTAAAGAGCCACAGAAGAGTGCGGCATAGCAAAATGAAACAGGGAAAAGCATTTGCCACATGTGCCCTTGTCGTCGCCTAACAACAGGTAGCAGCATAAACCAGATGCGGGTGAAGTTCTTGCAGGCGACATCTAACGTCAAATGAGCAAGCGGGCTTACCACAGCTGCTGTCCTCTTGCAGTCTGAAAGCTTTGCGCACAAGCCGGATGCCAAGCACCTTCCTTTACCTTTTGGCAGTGCTCGTGCATTGCCAGCACTAGGCGGGAATGCTCACTATCCCGCACACCCGATTCGTTGTGCCCGTTACCAAGCGCTCTGGAGCACTGTTTATGACGTAAGCAGAACACCTCTTGCTGTTCCATTCTCAGAGCTCCTGAGTTAAGTAATCTGCTACTCTTGGTGCGAATGCCAGAGGAAAATATTTCCAATGTGTCTGGCATATAGAAACTGAACCTAGAGAACACCTTTGTCAGGAGCTTGCACGTGCACCTTACACACACACAGATTTGCATCACATCTAAATGGCCAAGCTCTTTCTTAGACAAGTTGAACGCTGCTGTCAGAAGGCTGTGCTCCTTGTCAGATGGAAGCAGCAGCACGCACATAGCAGTTTGGCAAGCACTAAAGAGCCACAGAAGAGTGCGGCATAGCAAAATGAAACAGGGAAAAGCATTTGCCACATGTGCCCTTGTCGTCGCCTAACAACAGGTAGCAGCATAAACCAGATGCGGGTGAAGTTCTTGCAGTTGACATTTAACGTCAAATGAGCCAGCCGGCTTACCACAGCTATGGTCCTCTGGCAGTGTGAAAGGTTTGGCACAAGCCGCATGCTAAGCGCCTTCCTTTGCCTTTTGGCAGTGCTGCTCGTGCATTGCCAGCACTAGGCGGGAATGGTCACTATCCCGCACACACGATTCGTTGTGCCCGGTGCCAAGCGCTCTGGAGCACTGTTTATGACGAAAGCGGAACACATCTTGCTGCTCCATTCTCAGAGCTCCTGAGTTAAGCAATCTGCTACTCTTGGTGCGAATGCCAGAGGAAAACATTTCCAATGTGTCTGGCAGGGAGAAACTGAACCCGGAATACACCTTTGTCAGGAGCTGGCACCTGCACCTTACACACACACAGATTTGCATCACATTTAAATGGCCAAGCTCTTTCTTCGACAAGTTGAAAGCTGCTGTCAGAAGGCTGTGCTCCTTGTCAGATGGAAGCAGCAGCACGTATATAGGAGTTTGGAAAGAACTAAAGAGCCACAGAAGAGCGTGGTCTAGCAAAATGGGCCAGGAAAAAACATTTGCTACATGTGCTCTTGTTGTCGCCTACAACAGGTAGCAGCATAAACCAGATGCGGGTGAAGTTCTTGCAAGTGACATCTAACGTCAAATGAGCAAGCGGGCTTACCACAGCTGCGGTCCTCTTGCAGTCTGAATGCTTTGCGCACAAGCCGGATGCAAAGCGCCTTCCTTTGCCTTTTGGCAGTGCTGCTCGTGCATTGCCAGCACTAGGCGTGAATGCTCACTGTCCCGCACACACGTTTCGTTGTGGCGGTTGCTAAGCGCTCTGGAGCACTGTTTATGACGTAAGCAGAACACCTCTTGCTGTTCCATTCTCAGAGCTCCTGAGTTAAGTAATCTGCTACTCTTGGTGCGAATGCCAGAGGAAAATATTTCCAATGTGTCTGGCATATAGAAACTAAACCTGGAGAACACTTTTGTCAGGAGCTTGCACCTGCACCTTACACACACACAGATTTGCATCACATCTAAATGGCCATGCTCTTTCTTCGACAAGTTGAAAGCTGCTGTCAGAAGGCTGTGCTCCTTGTCAGATGGAAGCAGCAGCAGGCACATAGCAGTTTGGCAAGCACTAAAGAGCCACAGAAGAGTGCGGCATAGCAAAATGAAACAGGGAAAAGCATTTGCCACATGTGCCCTTGTCGTCGCCTAACAACAGGTAGCAGCATAAACCAGATGCGGGTGAAGTTCTTGCAGTTGACATTTAACGTCAAATGAGCAAGCCGGCTTACCACAGCTATGGTCCTCTGGCAGTGTGAAAGGTTTGGCACAAGCCGCATGCTCGGCGCCTTCCTTTGCCTTTTGGCAGTGCTCGTGCATTGCCAGCACTAGGCGTGAATGGTCACTATCCCGCACACACGATTCGTTGTGCCCGGTGCCAAGCGCTCTGGAGCACTGTTTATGACGAAAGCGGAACACATCTTGCTGCTCCATTCTCAGAGCTCCTGAGTTAAGCAATCTGCTACTCTTGGTGCGAATGCCAGAGGAAAATATTTCCAATGTGTCTGGCATATAGAAACTAAACCTGGAGAACACTTTTGTCAGGAGCTTGCACGTGCACCTTACACACACACAGATTTGCATCACATCTAAATGGCCAAGCTCTTTCTTCGACAAGTTGAAAGCTGCTGTCAGAAGGCTGTGCTCCTTGTCAGATGGAAGCAGCAGCACGTATATAGGAGTTTGGAAAGAACTAAAGAGCCACAGAAGAGCGTGGTCTAGCAAAATGGGCCAGGAAAAAACATTTGCTACATGTGCTCTTGTTGTCGCCTACAACAGGTAGCAGCATAAACCAGATGCGGGTGAAGTTCTTGCAAGTGACATCTAACGTCAAATGAGCAAGCGGGCTTACCACAGCTGCGGTCCTCTTGCAGTCTGAATGCTTTGCGCACAAGCCGGATGCAAAGCGCCTTCCTTTGCCTTTTGGCAGTGCTGCTCGTGCATTGCCAGCACTAGGCGTGAATGCTCACTGTCCCGCACACACGTTTCGTTGTGGCGGTTGCTAAGCGCTCTGGAGCACTGTTTATGACGTAAGCAGAACACCTCTTGCTGTTCCATTCTCAGAGCTCCTGAGTTAAGTAATCTGCTACTCTTGGTGCGAATGCCAGAGGAAAATATTTCCAATGTGTCTGGCATATAGAAACTAAACCTGGAGAACACTTTTGTCAGGAGCTTGCACCTGCACCTTACACACACACAGATTTGCATCACATCTAAATGGCCATGCTCTTTCTTCGACAAGTTGAAAGCTGCTGTCAGAAGGCTGTGCTCCTTGTCAGATGGAAGCAGCAGCACGCACATAGCAGTTTGGCAAGCACTAAAGAGCCACAGAAGAGTGCGGCATAGCAAAATGAAACAGGGAAAAGCATTTGCCACATGTGCCCTTGTCGTCGCCTAACAACAGGTAGCAGCATAAACCAGATGCGGGTGAAGTTCTTGCAGTTGACATTTAACGTCAAATGAGCCAGCCGGCTTACCACAGCTATGGTCCTCTGGCAGTGTGAAAGGTTTGGCACAAGCCGCATGCTAAGCGCCTTCCTTTGCCTTTTGGCAGTGCTGCTCGTGCATTGCCAGCACTAGGCGGGAATGGTCACTATCCCGCACACACGATTCGTTGTGCCCGGTGCCAAGCGCTCTGGAGCACTGTTTATGACGAAAGCGGAACACATCTTGCTGCTCCATTCTCAGAGCTCCTGAGTTAAGCAATCTGCTACTCTTGGTGCGAATGCCAGAGGAAAACATTTCCAATGTGTCTGGCAGGGAGAAACTGAACCCGGAATACACCTTTGTCAGGAGCTGGCACCTGCACCTTACACACACACAGATTTGCATCACATCTAAATGGCCAAGCTCTTTCTTCGACAAGTTGAAAGCTGCTGTCAGAAGGCTGTGCTCCTTGTCAGATGGAAGCAGCAGCACGCACATAGGAGTTTGGTAAGAACTAAAGAGCCACAGAAGAGCGTGGTCTAGCAAAACGGGGCAGGAAAAAGCATATCGCTACATGTGCCCTTGTTGTCGCCTACAACAGGTAGCAGCATAAACCAGATGCGGGTGAAGTTCTTGCAAGTGACATCTAACGTCAAATGAGCAAGCGGGCTTACCACAGCTGCGGTCCTCTTGCAGTCTGAAAGCTTTGCGCACAAGCCAGATGCAAAGCGCCTTCCTTTGCCTTTTGGCAGTGCTGCTCGTGCATTGCCAGCACTAGGCGTGAATGCTCACTGTCCCGCACACACGTTTCGTTGTGGCGGTTGCTAAGCGCTCTGGAGCACTGTTTATGACGTAAGCAGAACACCTCTTGCTGTTCCATTCTCAGAGCTCCTGGGTTAAGTAATCTGCAACTCTTGGTGCGAATGATAGAGGAAAATATTTCCAAAGTGTCTGGCATATAGAAACTGAACCTAGAGAACACCTTTGTCAGGAGCTTGCACGTGCACCTTACACACACACAGATTTGCATCACATCTAAATGGCCAAGCTCTTTCTTAGACAAGTTGAACGCTGCTGTCAGAAGGCTGTGCTCCTTGTCAGATGGAAGCAGCAGCACGCACATAGCAGTTTGGCAAGCACTAAAGAGCCACAGAAGAGTGCGGCATAGCAAAATGAAACAGGGAAAAGCATTTGCCACATGTGCCCTTGTCGTCGCCTAACAACAGGTAGCAGCATAAACCAGATGCGGGTGAAGTTCTTGCAGTTGACATTTAACGTCAAATGAGCCAGCCGGCTTACCACAGCTATGGTCCTCTGGCAGTGTGAAAGGTTTGGCACAAGCCGCATGCTAAGCGCCTTCCTTTGCCTTTTGGCAGTGCTGCTCGTGCATTGCCAGCACTAGGCGGGAATGGTCACTATCCCGCACACACGATTCGTTGTGCCCGGTGCCAAGCGCTCTGGAGCACTGTTTATGACGAAAGCGGAACACATCTTGCTGCTCCATTCTCAGAGCTCCTGAGTTAAGCAATCTGCTACTCTTGGTGCGAATGCCAGAGGAAAACATTTCCAATGTGTCTGGCAGGGAGAAACTGAACCCGGAATACACCTTTGTCAGGAGCTGGCACCTGCACCTTACACACACACAGATTTGCATCACATTTAAATGGCCAAGCTCTTTCTTCGACAAGTTGAAAGCTGCTGTCAGAAGGCTGTGCTCCTTGTCAGATGGAAGCAGCAGCACGCACATAGGAGTTTGGTAAGAACTAAAGAGCCACAGAAGAGCGTGGTCTAGCAAAACGGGGCAGGAAAAAGCATATCGCTACATGTGCCCTTGTTGTCGCCTACAACAGGTAGCAGCATAAACCAGATGCGGGTGAAGTTCTTGCAAGTGACATCTAACGTCAAATGAGCAAGCGGGCTTACCACAGCTGCGGTCCTCTTGCAGTCTGAATGCTTTGCGCACAAGCCGGATGCAAAGCGCCTTCCTTTGCCTTTTGGACAGTGCTGCTCGTGCATTGCCAGCACTAGGCGTGAATGCTCACTGTCCCGCACACACGTTTCGTTGTGGCGGTTGCTAAGCGCTCTGGAGCACTGTTTATGACGTAAGCAGAACACCTCTTGCTGTTCCATTCTCAGAGCTCCTGAGTTAAGTAATCTGCTACTCTTGGTGCGAATGCCAGAGGAAAATATTTCCAATGTGTCTGGCATATAGAAACTAAACCTGGAGAACACTTTTGTCAGGAGCTTGCACCTGCACCTTACACACACACAGATTTGCATCACATCTAAATGGCCATGCTCTTTCTTCGACAAGTTGAAAGCTGCTGTCAGAAGGCTGTGCTCCTTGTCAGATGGAAGCAGCAGCACGCACATAGCAGTTTGGCAAGCACTAAAGAGCCACAGAAGAGTGCGGCATAGCAAAATGAAACAGGGAAAAGCATTTGCCACATGTGCCCTTGTCGTCGCCTAACAACAGGTAGCAGCATAAACCAGATGCGGGTGAAGTTCTTGCAGTTGACATTTAACGTCAAATGAGCAAGCCGGCTTACCACAGCTATGGTCCTCTGGCAGTGTGAAAGGTTTGGCACAAGCCGCATGCTCGGCGCCTTCCTTTGCCTTTTGGCAGTGCTCGTGCACTGCCAGCACTAGGCGTGAATGGTCACTATCCCGCACACACGATTCGTTGTGCCCGGTGCCAAGCGCTCTGGAGCACTGTTTATGACGAAAGCGGAACACATCTTGCTGCTCCATTCTCAGAGCTCCTGAGTTAAGCAATCTGCTACTCTTGGTGCGAATGCCAGAGGAAAATATTTCCAATGTGTCTGGCATATAGAAACTAAACCTGGAGAACACTTTTGTCAGGAGCTTGCACGTGCACCTTACACACACACAGATTTGCATCACATCTAAATGGCCAAGCACTTTCTTCGACAAGTTGAAAGCTGCTGTCAGAAGGCTGTGCTCCTTGTCAGATGGAAGCAGCAGCACGTATATAGGAGTTTGGAAAGAACTAAAGAGCCACAGAAGAGCGTGGTCTAGCAAAATGGGCCAGGAAAAAACATTTGCTACATGTGCTCTTGTTGTCGCCTACAACAGGTAGCAGCATAAACCAGATGCGGGTGAAGTTCTTGCAAGTGACATCTAACGTCAAATGAGCAAGCGGGCTTACCACAGCTGCGGTCCTCTTGCAGTCTGAATGCTTTGCGCACAAGCCGGATGCAAAGCGCCTTCCTTTGCCTTTTGGCAGTGCTGCTCGTGCATTGCCAGCACTAGGCGTGAATGCTCACTGTCCCGCACACACGTTTCGTTGTGGCGGTTGCTAAGCGCTCTGGAGCACTGTTTATGACGTAAGCAGAACACCTCTTGCTGTTCCATTCTCAGAGCTCCTGAGTTAAGTAATCTGCTACTCTTGGTGCGAATGCCAGAGGAAAATATTTCCAATGTGTCTGGCATATAGAAACTAAACCTGGAGAACACTTTTGTCAGGAGCTTGCACCTGCACCTTACACACACACAGATTTGCATCACATCTAAATGGCCATGCTCTTTCTTCGACAAGTTGAAAGCTGCTGTCAGAAGGCTGTGCTCCTTGTCAGATGGAAGCAGCAGCACGCACATAGCAGTTTGGCAAGCACTAAAGAGCCACAGAAGAGTGCGGCATAGCAAAATGAAACAGGGAAAAGCATTTGCCACATGTGCCCTTGTCGTCGCCTAACAACAGGTAGCAGCATAAACCAGATGCGGGTGAAGTTCTTGCAGGCGACATCTAACGTCAAATGAGCAAGCGGGCTTACCACAGCTGCTGTCCTCTTGCAGTCTGAAAGCTTTGCGCACAAGCCGGATGCCAAGCACCTTCCTTTACCTTTTGGCAGTGCTCGTGCATTGCCAGCACTAGGCGGGAATGCTCACTATCCCGCACACCCGATTCGTTGTGCCCGTTACCAAGCGCTCTGGAGCACTGTTTATGACGTAAGCAGAACACCTCTTGCTGTTCCATTCTCAGAGCTCCTGAGTTAAGTAATCTGCTACTCTTGGTGCGAATGCCAGAGGAAAATATTTCCAATGTGTCTGGCATATAGAAACTGAACCTAGAGAACACCTTTGTCAGGAGCTTGCACGTGCACCTTACACACACACAGATTTGCATCACATCTAAATGGCCAAGCTCTTTCTTAGACAAGTTGAACGCTGCTGTCAGAAGGCTGTGCTCCTTGTCAGATGGAAGCAGCAGCACGCACATAGCAGTTTGGCAAGCACTAAAGAGCCACAGAAGAGTGCGGCATAGCAAAATGAAACAGGGAAAAGCATTTGCCACATGTGCCCTTGTCGTCGCCTAACAACAGGTAGCAGCATAAACCAGATGCGGGTGAAGTTCTTGCAGTTGACATTTAACGTCAAATGACCCAGCCGGCTTACCACAGCTATGGTCCTCTGGCAGTGTGAAAGGTTTGGCACAAGCCGCATGCTAAGCGCCTTCCTTTGCCTTTTGGCAGTGCTGCTCGTGCATTGCCAGCACTAGGCGGGAATGGTCACTATCCCGCACACACGATTCGTTGTGCCCGGTGCCAAGCGCTCTGGAGCACTGTTTATGACGAAAGCGGAACACATCTTGCTGCTCCATTCTCAGAGCTCCTGAGTTAAGCAATCTGCTACTCTTGGTGCGAATGCCAGAGGAAAACATTTCCAATGTGTCTGGCAGGGAGAAACTGAACCCGGAATACACCTTTGTCAGGAGCTGGCACCTGCACCTTACACACACACAGATTTGCATCACATTTAAATGGCCAAGCTCTTTCTTCGACAAGTTGAAAGCTGCTGTCAGAAGGCTGTGCTCCTTGTCAGATGGAAGCAGCAGCACGTATATAGGAGTTTGGAAAGAACTAAAGAGCCACAGAAGAGCGTGGTCTAGCAAAACGGGGCAGGAAAAAGCATATCGCTACATGTGCCCTTGTTGTCGCCTACAACAGGTAGCAGCATAAACCAGATGCGGGTGAAGTTCTTGCAAGTGACATCTAACGTCAAATGAGCAAGCGGGCTTACCACAGCTGCGGTCCTCTTGCAGTCTGAATGCTTTGCGCACAAGCCGGATGCAAAGCGCCTTCCTTTGCCTTTTGGACAGTGCTGCTCGTGCATTGCCAGCACTAGGCGTGAATGCTCACTGTCCCGCACACACGTTTCGTTGTGGCGGTTGCTAAGCGCTCTGGAGCACTGTTTATGACGTAAGCAGAACACCTCTTGCTGTTCCATTCTCAGAGCTCCTGAGTTAAGTAATCTGCTACTCTTGGTGCGAATGCCAGAGGAAAATATTTCCAATGTGTCTGGCATATAGAAACTAAACCTGGAGAACACTTTTGTCAGGAGCTTGCACCTGCACCTTACACACACACAGATTTGCATCACATCTAAATGGCCATGCTCTTTCTTCGACAAGTTGAAAGCTGCTGTCAGAAGGCTGTGCTCCTTGTCAGATGGAAGCAGCAGCACGCACATAGCAGTTTGGCAAGCACTAAAGAGCCACAGAAGAGTGCGGCATAGCAAAATGAAACAGGGAAAAGCATTTGCCACATGTGCCCTTGTCGTCGCCTAACAACAGGTAGCAGCATAAACCAGATGCGGGTGAAGTTCTTGCAGTTGACATTTAACGTCAAATGAGCAAGCCGGCTTACCACAGCTATGGTCCTCTGGCAGTGTGAAAGGTTTGGCACAAGCCGCATGCTCGGCGCCTTCCTTTGCCTTTTGGCAGTGCTCGTGCACTGCCAGCACTAGGCGTGAATGGTCACTATCCCGCACACACGATTCGTTGTGCCCGGTGCCAAGCGCTCTGGAGCACTGTTTATGACGAAAGCGGAACACATCTTGCTGCTCCATTCTCAGAGCTCCTGAGTTAAGCAATCTGCTACTCTTGGTGCGAATGCCAGAGGAAAATATTTCCAATGTGTCTGGCATATAGAAACTAAACCTGGAGAACACTTTTGTCAGGAGCTTGCACGTGCACCTTACACACACACAGATTTGCATCACATCTAAATGGCCAAGCACTTTCTTCGACAAGTTGAAAGCTGCTGTCAGAAGGCTGTGCTCCTTGTCAGATGGAAGCAGCAGCACGTATATAGGAGTTTGGAAAGAACTAAAGAGCCACAGAAGAGCGTGGTCTAGCAAAATGGGCCAGGAAAAAACATTTGCTACATGTGCTCTTGTTGTCGCCTACAACAGGTAGCAGCATAAACCAGATGCGGGTGAAGTTCTTGCAAGTGACATCTAACGTCAAATGAGCAAGCGGGCTTACCACAGCTGCGGTCCTCTTGCAGTCTGAATGCTTTGCGCACAAGCCGGATGCAAAGCGCCTTCCTTTGCCTTTTGGCAGTGCTGCTCGTGCATTGCCAGCACTAGGCGTGAATGCTCACTGTCCCGCACACACGTTTCGTTGTGGCGGTTGCTAAGCGCTCTGGAGCACTGTTTATGACGTAAGCAGAACACCTCTTGCTGTTCCATTCTCAGAGCTCCTGAGTTAAGTAATCTGCTACTCTTGGTGCGAATGCCAGAGGAAAATATTTCCAATGTGTCTGGCATATAGAAACTAAACCTGGAGAACACTTTTGTCAGGAGCTTGCACCTGCACCTTACACACACACAGATTTGCATCACATCTAAATGGCCATGCTCTTTCTTCGACAAGTTGAAAGCTGCTGTCAGAAGGCTGTGCTCCTTGTCAGATGGAAGCAGCAGCACGCACATAGCAGTTTGGCAAGCACTAAAGAGCCACAGAAGAGTGCGGCATAGCAAAATGAAACAGGGAAAAGCATTTGCCACATGTGCCCTTGTCGTCGCCTAACAACAGGTAGCAGCATAAACCAGATGCGGGTGAAGTTCTTGCAGTTGACATTTAACGTCAAATGAGCCAGCCGGCTTACCACAGCTATGGTCCTCTGGCAGTGTGAAAGGTTTGGCACAAGCCGCATGCTAAGCGCCTTCCTTTGCCTTTTGGCAGTGCTGCTCGTGCATTGCCAGCACTAGGCGGGAATGGTCACTATCCCGCACACACGATTCGTTGTGCCCGGTGCCAAGCGCTCTGGAGCACTGTTTATGACGAAAGCGGAACACATCTTGCTGCTCCATTCTCAGAGCTCCTGAGTTAAGCAATCTGCTACTCTTGGTGCGAATGCCAGAGGAAAACATTTCCAATGTGTCTGGCAGGGAGAAACTGAACCCGGAATACACCTTTGTCAGGAGCTGGCACCTGCACCTTACACACACACAGATTTGCATCACATCTAAATGGCCAAGCTCTTTCTTCGACAAGTTGAAAGCTGCTGTCAGAAGGCTGTGCTCCTTGTCAGATGGAAGCAGCAGCACGCACATAGGAGTTTGGTAAGAACTAAAGAGCCACAGAAGAGCGTGGTCTAGCAAAACGGGGCAGGAAAAAGCATATCGCTACATGTGCCCTTGTTGTCGCCTACAACAGGTAGCAGCATAAACCAGATGCGGGTGAAGTTCTTGCAAGTGACATCTAACGTCAAATGAGCAAGCGGGCTTACCACAGCTGCGGTCCTCTTGCAGTCTGAAAGCTTTGCGCACAAGCCAGATGCAAAGCGCCTTCCTTTGCCTTTTGGCAGTGCTGCTCGTGCATTGCCAGCACTAGGCGTGAATGCTCACTGTCCCGCACACACCTTTCGTTGTGGCGGTTGCTAAGCGCTCTGGAGCACTGTTTATGACGTAAGCAGAACACCTCTTGCTGTTCCATTCTCAGAGCTCCTGGGTTAAGTAATCTGCAACTCTTGGTGCGAATGATAGAGGAAAATATTTCCAAAGTGTCTGGCATATAGAAACTGAACCTAGAGAACACCTTTGTCAGGAGCTTGCACGTGCACCTTACACACACACAGATTTGCATCACATCTAAATGGCCAAGCTCTTTCTTAGACAAGTTGAACGCTGCTGTCAGAAGGCTGTGCTCCTTGTCAGATGGAAGCAGCAGCACGCACATAGCAGTTTGGCAAGCACTAAAGAGCCACAGAAGAGTGCGGCATAGCAAAATGAAACAGGGAAAAGCATTTGCCACATGTGCCCTTGTCGTCGCCTAACAACAGGTAGCAGCATAAACCAGATGCGGGTGAAGTTCTTGCAGTTGACATTTAACGTCAAATGACCCAGCCGGCTTACCACAGCTATGGTCCTCTGGCAGTGTGAAAGGTTTGGCACAAGCCGCATGCTAAGCGCCTTCCTTTGCCTTTTGGCAGTGCTGCTCGTGCATTGCCAGCACTAGGCGGGAATGGTCACTATCCCGCACACACGATTCGTTGTGCCCGGTGCCAAGCGCTCTGGAGCACTGTTTATGACGAAAGCGGAACACATCTTGCTGCTCCATTCTCAGAGCTCCTGAGTTAAGCAATCTGCTACTCTTGGTGCGAATGCCAGAGGAAAACATTTCCAATGTGTCTGGCAGGGAGAAACTGAACCCGGAATACACCTTTGTCAGGAGCTGGCACCTGCACCTTACACACACACAGATTTGCATCACATTTAAATGGCCAAGCTCTTTCTTCGACAAGTTGAAAGCTGCTGTCAGAAGGCTGTGCTCCTTGTCAGATGGAAGCAGCAGCACGCACATAGGAGTTTGGTAAGAACTAAAGAGCCACAGAAGAGCGTGGTCTAGCAAAACGGGGCAGGAAAAAGCATATCGCTACATGTGCCCTTGTTGTCGCCTACAACAGGTAGCAGCATAAACCAGATGCGGGTGAAGTTCTTGCAAGTGACATCTAACGTCAAATGAGCAAGCGGGCTTACCACAGCTGCGGTCCTCTTGCAGTCTGAATGCTTTGCGCACAAGCCGGATGCAAAGCGCCTTCCTTTGCCTTTTGGCAGTGCTGCTCGTGCATTGCCAGCACTAGGCGTGAATGCTCACTGTCCCGCACACACGTTTCGTTGTGGCGGTTGCTAAGCGCTCTGGAGCACTGTTTATGACGTAAGCAGAACACCTCTTGCTGTTCCATTCTCAGAGCTCCTGGGTTAAGTAATCTGCAACTCTTGGTGCGAATGATAGAGGAAAATATTTCCAAAGTGTCTGGCATATAGAAACTGAACCTAGAGAACACCTTTGTCAGGAGCTTGCACGTGCACCTTACACACACACAGATTTGCATCACATCTAAATGGCCAAGCTCTTTCTTAGACAAGTTGAACGCTGCTGTCAGAAGGCTGTTCTCCTTGTCAGATGGAAGCAGCAGCACGCACATAGCAGTTTGGCAAGCACTAAAGAGCCACAGAAGAGTGCGGCATAGCAAAATGAAACAGGGAAAAGCATTTGCCACATGTGCCCTTGTCGTCGCCTAACAACAGGTAGCAGCATAAACCAGATGCGGGTGAAGTTCTTGCAGTTGACATTTAACGTCAAATGAGCCAGCCGGCTTACCACAGCTATGGTCCTCTGGCAGTGTGAAAGGTTTGGCACAAGCCGCATGCTAAGCGCCTTCCTTTGCCTTTTGGCAGTGCTGCTCGTGCATTGCCAGCACTAGGCGGGAATGGTCACTATCCCGCACACACGATTCGTTGTGCCCGGTGCCAAGCGCTCTGGAGCACTGTTTATGACGAAAGCGGAACACATCTTGCTGCTCCATTCTCAGAGCTCCTGAGTTAAGCAATCTGCTACTCTTGGTGCGAATGCCAGAGGAAAACATTTCCAATGTGTCTGGCAGGGAGAAACTGAACCCGGAATACACCTTTGTCAGGAGCTGGCACCTGCACCTTACACACACACAGATTTGCATCACATCTAAATGGCCAAGCTCTTTCTTCGACAAGTTGAAAGCTGCTGTCAGAAGGCTGTGCTCCTTGTCAGATGGAAGCAGCAGCACGCACATAGGAGTTTGGTAAGAACTAAAGAGCCACAGAAGAGCGTGGTCTAGCAAAACGGGGCAGGAAAAAGCATATCGCTACATGTGCCCTTGTTGTCGCCTACAACAGGTAGCAGCATAAACCAGATGCGGGTGAAGTTCTTGCAAGTGACATCTAACGTCAAATGAGCAAGCGGGCTTACCACAGCTGCGGTCCTCTTGCAGTCTGAAAGCTTTGCGCACAAGCCAGATGCAAAGCGCCTTCCTTTGCCTTTTGGCAGTGCTGCTCGTGCATTGCCAGCACTAGGCGTGAATGCTCACTGTCCCGCACACACCTTTCGTTGTGGCGGTTGCTAAGCGCTCTGGAGCACTGTTTATGACGTAAGCAGAACACCTCTTGCTGTTCCATTCTCAGAGCTCCTGGGTTAAGTAATCTGCAACTCTTGGTGCGAATGATAGAGGAAAATATTTCCAAAGTGTCTGGCATATAGAAACTGAACCTAGAGAACACCTTTGTCAGGAGCTTGCACGTGCACCTTACACACACACAGATTTGCATCACATCTAAATGGCCAAGCTCTTTCTTAGACAAGTTGAACGCTGCTGTCAGAAGGCTGTGCTCCTTGTCAGATGGAAGCAGCAGCACGCACATAGCAGTTTGGCAAGCACTAAAGAGCCACAGAAGAGTGCGGCATAGCAAAATGAAACAGGGAAAAGCATTTGCCACATGTGCCCTTGTCGTCGCCTAACAACAGGTAGCAGCATAAACCAGATGCGGGTGAAGTTCTTGCAGTTGACATTTAACGTCAAATGAGCCAGCCGGCTTACCACAGCTATGGTCCTCTGGCAGTGTGAAAGGTTTGGCACAAGCCGCATGCTAAGCGCCTTCCTTTGCCTTTTGGCAGTGCTGCTCGTGCATTGCCAGCACTAGGCGGGAATGGTCACTATCCCGCACACACGATTCGTTGTGCCCGGTGCCAAGCGCTCTGGAGCACTGTTTATGACGAAAGCGGAACACATCTTGCTGCTCCATTCTCAGAGCTCCTGAGTTAAGCAATCTGCTACTCTTGGTGCGAATGCCAGAGGAAAACATTTCCAATGTGTCTGGCAGGGAGAAACTGAACCCGGAATACACCTTTGTCAGGAGCTGGCACCTGCACCTTACACACACACAGATTTGCATCACATTTAAATGGCCAAGCTCTTTCTTCGACAAGTTGAAAGCTGCTGTCAGAAGGCTGTGCTCCTTGTCAGATGGAAGCAGCAGCACGCACATAGGAGTTTGGTAAGAACTAAAGAGCCACAGAAGAGCGTGGTCTAGCAAAACGGGGCAGGAAAAAGCATATCGCTACATGTGCCCTTGTTGTCGCCTACAACAGGTAGCAGCATAAACCAGATGCGGGTGAAGTTCTTGCAAGTGACATCTAACGTCAAATGAGCAAGCGGGCTTACCACAGCTGCGGTCCTCTTGCAGTCTGAATGCTTTGCGCACAAGCCGGATGCAAAGCGCCTTCCTTTGCCTTTTGGCAGTGCTGCTCGTGCATTGCCAGCACTAGGCGTGAATGCTCACTGTCCCGCACACACGTTTCGTTGTGGCGGTTGCTAAGCGCTCTGGAGCACTGTTTATGACGTAAGCAGAACACCTCTTGCTGTTCCATTCTCAGAGCTCCTGGGTTAAGTAATCTGCAACTCTTGGTGCGAATGATAGAGGAAAATATTTCCAAAGTGTCTGGCATATAGAAACTGAACCTAGAGAACACCTTTGTCAGGAGCTTGCACGTGCACCTTACACACACACAGATTTGCATCACATCTAAATGGCCAAGCTCTTTCTTAGACAAGTTGAACGCTGCTGTCAGAAGGCTGTGCTCCTTGTCAGATGGAAGCAGCAGCACGCACATAGCAGTTTGGCAAGCACTAAAGAGCCACAGAAGAGTGCGGCATAGCAAAATGAAACAGGGAAAAGCATTTGCCACATGTGCCCTTGTCGTCGCCTAACAACAGGTAGCAGCATAAACCAGATGCGGGTGAAGTTCTTGCAGTTGACATTTAACGTCAAATGAGCCAGCCGGCTTACCACAGCTATGGTCCTCTGGCAGTGTGAAAGGTTTGGCACAAGCCGCATGCTAAGCGCCTTCCTTTGCCTTTTGGCAGTGCTGCTCGTGCATTGCCAGCACTAGGCGGGAATGGTCACTATCCCGCACACACGATTCGTTGTGCCCGGTGCCAAGCGCTCTGGAGCACTGTTTATGACGAAAGCGGAACACATCTTGCTGCTCCATTCTCAGAGCTCCTGAGTTAAGCAATCTGCTACTCTTGGTGCGAATGCCAGAGGAAAACATTTCCAATGTGTCTGGCAGGGAGAAACTGAACCCGGAATACACCTTTGTCAGGAGCTGGCACCTGCACCTTACACACACACAGATTTGCATCACATTTAAATGGCCAAGCTCTTTCTTCGACAAGTTGAAAGCTGCTGTCAGAAGGCTGTGCTCCTTGTCAGATGGAAGCAGCAGCACGTATATAGGAGTTTGGAAAGAACTAAAGAGCCACAGAAGAGCGTGGTCTAGCAAAATGGGCCAGGAAAAAACATTTGCTACATGTGCTCTTGTTGTCGCCTACAACAGGTAGCAGCATAAACCAGATGCGGGTGAAGTTCTTGCAAGTGACATCTAACGTCAAATGAGCAAGCGGGCTTACCACAGCTGCGGTCCTCTTGCAGTCTGAATGCTTTGCGCACAAGCCGGATGCAAAGCGCCTTCCTTTGCCTTTTGGCAGTGCTGCTCGTGCATTGCCAGCACTAGGCGTGAATGCTCACTGTCCCGCACACACGTTTCGTTGTGGCGGTTGCTAAGCGCTCTGGAGCACTGTTTATGACGTAAGCAGAACACCTCTTGCTGTTCCATTCTCAGAGCTCCTGAGTTAAGTAATCTGCTACTCTTGGTGCGAATGCCAGAGGAAAATATTTCCAATGTGTCTGGCATATAGAAACTAAACCTGGAGAACACTTTTGTCAGGAGCTTGCACCTGCACCTTACACACACACAGATTTGCATCACATCTAAATGGCCATGCTCTTTCTTCGACAAGTTGAAAGCTGCTGTCAGAAGGCTGTGCTCCTTGTCAGATGGAAGCAGCAGCACGCACATAGCAGTTTGGCAAGCACTAAAGAGCCACAGAAGAGTGCGGCATAGCAAAATGAAACAGGGAAAAGCATTTGCCACATGTGCCCTTGTCGTCGCCTAACAACAGGTAGCAGCATAAACCAGATGCGGGTGAAGTTCTTGCAGTTGACATTTAACGTCAAATGAGCAAGCCGGCTTACCACAGCTATGGTCCTCTGGCAGTGTGAAAGGTTTGGCACAAGCCGCATGCTCGGCGCCTTCCTTTGCCTTTTGGCAGTGCTCGTGCATTGTCAGCACTAGGCGGGAATGGTCACTATCCCGCACACACGATTCGTTGTGCCCGGTGCCAAGCGCTCTGGAGCACTGTTTATGACGAAAGCGGAACACATCTTGCTGCTCCATTCTCAGAGCTCCTGAGTTAAGCAATCTGCTACTCTTGGTGCGAATGCCAGAGGAAAATATTTCCAATGTGTCTGGCATATAGAAACTAAACCTGGAGAACACTTTTTTCAGGAGCTTGCACCTGCACCTTACACACACACAGATTTGCATCACATCTAAATGGCCAAGCTCTTTCTTCGACAAGTTGAAAGCTGCTGTCAGAAGGCTGTGCTCCTTGTCAGATGGAAGCAGCAGCACGCACATAGGAGTTTGGTAAGAACTAAAGAGCCACAGAAGAGCGTGGTCTAGCAAAACGGGGCAGGAAAAAGCATATCGCTACATGTGCCCTTGTTGTCGCCTACAACAGGTAGCAGCATAAACCAGATGCGGGTGAAGTTCTTGCAAGTGACATCTAACGTCAAATGAGCAAGCGGGCTTACCACAGCTGCGGTCCTCTTGCAGTCTGAAAGCTTTGCGCACAAGCCAGATGCAAAGCGCCTTCCTTTGCCTTTTGGCAGTGCTGCTCGTGCATTGCCAGCACTAGGCGTGAATGCTCACTGTCCCGCACACACCTTTCGTTGTGGCGGTTGCTAAGCGCTCTGGAGCACTGTTTATGACGTAAGCAGAACACCTCTTGCTGTTCCATTCTCAGAGCTCCTGGGTTAAGTAATCTGCAACTCTTGGTGCGAATGATAGAGGAAAATATTTCCAAAGTGTCTGGCATATAGAAACTGAACCTAGAGAACACCTTTGTCAGGAGCTTGCACGTGCACCTTACACACACACAGATTTGCATCACATTTAAATGGCCAAGCTCTTTCTTAGACAAGTTGAACGCTGCTGTCAGAAGGCTGTGCTCCTTGTCAGATGGAAGCAGCAGCACGCACATAGCAGTTTGGCAAGCACTAAAGAGCCACAGAAGAGTGCGGCATAGCAAAATGAAACAGGGAAAAGCATTTGCCACATGTGCCCTTGTCGTCGCCTAACAACAGGTAGCAGCATAAACCAGATGCGGGTGAAGTTCTTGCAAGTGACATCTAACGTCAAATGAGCAAGCCGGCTTACCACAGCTATGGTCCTCTGGCAGTGTGAAAGGTTTGGCACAAGCCGCATGCTCGGCGCCTTCCTTTGCCTTTTGGCAGTGCTCGTGCATTGCCAGCACTAGGCGTGAATGGTCACTATCCCGCACACACGATTCGTTGTGCCCGGTGCCAAGCGCTCTGGAGCACTGTTTATGACGAAAGCGGAACACATCTTGCTGCTCCATTCTCAGAGCTCCTGAGTTAAGCAATCTGCTACTCTTGGTGCGAATGCCAGAGGAAAACATTTCCAATGTGTCTGGCATATAGAAACTGAACCTGGAGAACATTTATGTCAGGAGCTTGCACCTGCACCTTACAGACACACAGATTTGCATCACATCTAAATGGCCATGCTCTTTCTTCGACAAGTTGAAAGCTGCTGTCAGAAGGCTGTGCTCCTTGTCAGATGGAAGCAGCAGCACGCACATAGCAGTTTGGCAAGCACTAAAGAGCCACAGAAGATCGTGGTCTAGCAAAATGAGGCAGGAAAAAGCATATGGCTACATGTTCTCTTGTTGTCGCCTAACAACAGGTAGCAGCATAAACCAGATGCGGGTGAAGTTCTTGCAGGCGACATCTAACGTCAAATGAGCAAGCGGGCTTACCACAGCTGCTGTCCTCTTGCAGTCTGAAAGCTTTGCGCACAAGCCGGATGCCAAGCACCTTCCTTTACCTTTTGGCAGTGCTCGTGCATTGCCAGCACTAGGCGGGAATGCTCACTATCCCGCACACCCGATTCGTTGTGCCCGTTACCAAGCGCTCTGGAGCACTGTTTATGACGTAAGCAGAACACCTCTTGCTGTTCCATTCTCAGAGCTCCTGAGTTAAGTAATCTGCTACTCTTGGTGCGAATGCCAGAGGAAAATATTTCCAATGTGTCTGGCATATAGAAACTGAACCTAGAGAACACCTTTGTCAGGAGCTTGCACGTGCACCTTACACACACACAGATTTGCATCACATCTAAATGGCCAAGCTCTTTCTTCGACAAGTTGAAAGCTGCTGTCAGAAGGCTGTGCTCCTTGTCAGATGGAAGCAGCAGCACGCACATAGCAGTTTGGCAAGCACTAAAGAGCCACAGAAGAGTGCGGCATAGCAAAATGAAACAGGGAAAAGCATTTGCCACATGTGCCCTTGTCGTCGCCTAACAACAGGTAGCAGCATAAACCAGATGCGGGTGAAGTTCTTGCAAGTGACATCTAACGTCAAATGAGCAAGCGGGCTTACCACAGCTGCGGTCCTCTTGCAGTCTGAAAGCTTTGCGCACAAGCCGGATGCAAAGCGCCTTCCTTTGCCTTTTGGCAGTGCTGCTCGTGCATTGCCAGCACTAGGCGTGAATGCTCACTGTCCCGCACACACGTTTCGTTGTGGCGGTTGCTAAGCGCTCTGGAGCACTGTTTATGACGTAAGCAGAACACCTCTTGCTGTTCCATTCTCAGAGCTCCTGAGTTAAGTAATCTGCTACTCTTGGTGCGAATGCCAGAGGAAAATATTTCCAATGTGTCTGGCATATAGAAACTAAACCTGGAGAACACTTTTGTCAGGAGCTTGCACCTGCACCTTACACACACACAGATTTGCATCACATCTAAATGGCCATGCTCTTTCTTCGACAAGTTGAACGCTGCTGTCAGAAGGCTGTGCTCCTTGTCAGATGGAAGCAGCAGCACGCACATAGGAGTTTGGTAAGAAATAAAGAGCCACAGAAGAGCGTGGTCTAGCAAAACGGGGCAGGAAAAAGCATATCGCTACATGTGCCCTTGTTGTCGCCTAACAACAGGTAGCAGCATAAACCAGATGCGGGTGAAGTTCTTGCAGGTGACACCTAACGTCAAATGAGCAAGCGGGCTTACCACAGCTGCGGTCCTCTGGCAGTCTGAAAGCTTTGCACACAAGCCGGATGCTAAGCGCCTTCCTTTGCCTTTTGGCAGTGCTCGTGCATTGCCAGCACTAGGCGTGAATGCTCACTATCCCGCACACACGATTTGTTGTGCCCGTTGCCAAGCGCTCTGGAGCACTGTTTATGACGAAAGCGGAACACCTCTTGCCGCTCCATTCTCAGAGCTCCTGAGTTAAGCAACCTGCGACTCTTGATGCGAATGCCAGAGGAAAACATTTCCAATGTGTCTGGCAGGGAGAAACTGAACCCGGAATACACCTTTGTCAGGAGCTGGCACCTGCACCTTACACACATACAGATTTGCATCACATTTAAATGGCCAAGCTCTTTCTTCGACAAGTTGAAAGCTGCTGTCAGAAGGCTGTGCTCCTTGTCAGATGGAAGCAGCAGCACGCACATAGGAGTTTGGTAAGAACTAAAGAGCCACAGAAGAGCGTGGTCTAGCAAAACGGGGCAGGAAAAAGCATATCGCTACATGTGCCCTTGTTGTCGCCTAACAACAGGTAGCAGCATAAACCAGATGCGGGGGAAGTTCTTGCAGGCGACATCTAACGTCAAATGAGCAAGCGGGCTTACCACAGCTGCGGTCCTCTTGCAGTCTGAAAGCTTTGCGAACAAGCCAGATGCAAAGCGCCTTCCTTTACCTTTTGGCAGTGCTCGTGCATTGCCAGCACTAGGCGGGAATGCTCACTATCCCGCACACCCGATTCGTTGTGCCCGTTACCAAGCGCTCTGGAGCACTGTTTATGACGTAAGCAGAACACCTCTTGCTGTTCCATTCTCAGAGCTCCTGGGTTAAGTAATCTGCAACTCTTGGTGCGAATGATAGAGGAAAATATTTCCAAAGTGTCTGGCATATAGAAACTGAACCTAGAGAACACCTTTGTCAGGAGCTTGCACGTGCACCTTACACACACACAGATTTGCATCACATCTAAATGGCCAAGCTCTTTCTTAGACAAGTTGAACGCTGCTGTCAGAAGGCTGTGCTCCTTGTCAGATGGAAGCAGCAGCACGCACATAGCAGTTTGGCAAGCACTAAAGAGCCACAGAAGAGTGCGGCATAGCAAAATGAAACAGGGAAAAGCATTTGCCACATGTGCCCTTGTCGTCGCCTAACAACAGGTAGCAGCATAAACCAGATGCGGGTGAAGTTCTTGCAGTTGACATTTAACGTCAAATGAGCAAGTCGGCTTACCACAGCTATGGTCCTCTGGCAGTGTGAAAGGTTTGGCACAAGCCGCATGCTCGGCGCCTTCCTTTGCCTTTTGGCAGTGCTCGTGCATTGCCAGCACTAGGCGTGAATGGTCACTATCCCGCACACACGATTCGTTGTGCCCGGTGCCAAGCGCTCTGGAGCACTGTTTATGACGAAAGCGGAACACATCTTGCTGCTCCATTCTCAGAGCTCCTGAGTTAAGCAACCTGCTACTCTTGGTGCGAATGCCAGAGGAAAATATTTCCAATGTGTCTGGCATATAGAAACTAAACCTGGAGAACACTTTTTTCAGGAGCTTGCACGTGCACCTTACACACACACAGATTTGCATCACATCTAAATGGCCAAGCTCTTTCTTAGACAAGTTGAACGCTGCTGTCAGAAGGCTGTGCTCCTTGTCAGATGGAAGCAGCAGCACGCACATAGGAGTTTGGTAAGAACTAAAGAGCCACAGAAGAGCGTGGTCTAGCAAAATGGGCCAGGAAAAAGCATATCGCTACATGTGCCCTTGTTGTCGCCTAACAACAGGTAGCAGCATAAACCAGATGCGGGTGAAGTTCTTGTAAGTGACATCTAACGTCAAATGAGCAAGCGGGCTTACCACAGCTGCGGTCCTCTTGCAGTCTGAAAGCTTTGCGCACAAGCCAGATGCAAAGCGCCTTCCTTTGCCTTTTGGCAGTGCTGCTCGTGCATTGCCAGCACTAGGCGTGAATGCTCACTGTCCCGCACACACGTTTCGTTGTGGCGGTTGCTAAGCGCTCTGGAGCACTGTTTATGACGTAAGCAGAACACCTCTTGCTGTTCCATTCTCAGAGCTCCTGGGTTAAGTAATCTGCAACTCTTGGTGAGAATGATAGAGGAAAATATTTCCAAAGTGTCTGGCATATAGAAACTGAACCTAGAGAACACCTTTGTCAGGAGCTTGCACGTGCACCTTACACACACACAGATTTGCATCACATCTAAATGGCCAAGCTCTTTCTTAGACAAGTTGAACGCTGCTGTCAGAAGGCTGTGCTCCTTGTCAGATGGAAGCAGCAGCACGCACATAGCAGTTTGGCAAGCACTAAAGAGCCACAGAAGAGTGCGGCATAGCAAAATGAAACAGGGAAAAGCATTTGCCACATGTGCCCTTGTCGTCGCCTAACAACAGGTAGCAGCATAAACCAGATGCGGGTGAAGTTCTTGCAAGTGACATCTAACGTCAAATGAGCAAGCCGGCTTACCACAGCTATGGTCCTCTGGCAGTGTGAAAGGTTTGGCACAAGCCGCATGCTCGGCGCCTTCCTTTGCCTTTTGGCAGTGCTCGTGCATTGCCAGCACTAGGCGTGAATGGTCACTATCCCGCACACACGATTCGTTGTGCCCGGTGCCAAGCGCTCTGGAGCACTGTTTATGACGAAAGCGGAACACATCTTGCTGCTCCATTCTCAGAGCTCCTGAGTTAAGCAATCTGCTACTCTTGGTGCGAATGCCAGAGGAAAACATTTCCAATGTGTCTGGCATATAGAAACTGAACCTGGAGAACATTTTTGTCAGGAGCTTGCACCTGCACCTTACACACACACAGATTTGCATCACATCTAAATGGCCTTGCTCTTTCTTCGACAAGTTGAAAGCTGCTGTCAGAAGGCTGTGCTCCTTGTCAGATGGAAGCAGCAGCACGCACATAGCAGTTTGGCAAGCACTAAAGAGCCACAGAAGATCGTGGTCTAGCAAAATGAGGCAGGAAAAAGCATATGGCTACATGTTCTCTTGTTGTCGCCTAACAACAGGTAGCAGCATAAACCAGATGCGGGTGAAGTTCTTGCAGGCGACATCTAACGTCAAATGAGCAAGCGGGCTTACCACAGCTGCTGTCCTCTTGCAGTCTGAAAGCTTTGCGCACAAGCCGGATGCCAAGCACCTTCCTTTACCTTTTGGCAGTGCTCGTGCATTGCCAGCACTAGGCGGGAATGCTCACTATCCCGCACACCCGATTCGTTGTGCCCGTTACCAAGCGCTCTGGAGCACTGTTTATGACGTAAGCAGAACACCTCTTGCTGTTCCATTCTCAGAGCTCCTGAGTTAAGTAATCTGCTACTCTTGGTGCGAATGCCAGAGGAAAATATTTCCAATGTGTCTGGCATATAGAAACTGAACCTAGAGAACACCTTTGTCAGGAGCTTGCACGTGCACCTTACACACACACAGATTTGCATCACATCTAAATGGCCAAGCTCTTTCTTCGACAAGTTGAAAGCTGCTGTCAGAAGGCTGTGCTCCTTGTCAGATGGAAGCAGCAGCACGCACATAGCAGTTTGGCAAGCACTAAAGAGCCACAGAAGAGTGCGGCATAGCAAAATGAAACAGGGAAAAGCATTTGCCACATGTGCCCTTGTCGTCGCCTAACAACAGGTAGCAGCATAAACCAGATGCGGGTGAAGTTCTTGCAAGTGACATCTAACGTCAAATGAGCAAGCCGGCTTACCACAGCTATGGTCCTCTGGCAGTGTGAAAGGTTTGGCACAAGCCGCATGCTCGGCGCCTTCCTTTGCCTTTTGGCAGTGCTCGTGCATTGCCAGCACTAGGCGGGAATGGTCACTATCCCGCACACACGATTCGTTGTGCCCGGTGCTAAGCGCTCTGGAGCACTGTTTATGACGAAAGCGGAACACATTTGCTGCTCCATTCTCAGAGCTCCTGAGTTAAGCAATCTGCGACTCTTGCTGCGAATGTCAGAGGAAAATATTTCCAATGTGTCTGGCATATAGAAACTAAACCTGGAGAACACTTTTGTCAGGAGCTTGCACCTGCACCTTACACACACACAGATTTGCATCACATCTAAATGGCCAAGCTCTTTCTTCGACAAGTTGAAAGCTGCTGTCAGAAGGCTGTGCTCCTTGTCAGATGGAAGCAGCAGCACGCACATAGCAGTTTGGTAAGAACTAAAGAGCCACAGAAGAGCGTGGTCTAGCAAAACGGGGCAGGAAAAAGCATATCGCTACATGTGCCCTTGTTGTCGCCTAACAACAGGTAGCAGCATAAACCAGATGCGGGGGAAGTTCTTGCAGGCGACATCTAACGTCAAATGAGCAAGCGGGCTTACCACAGCTGCGGTCCTCTTGCAGTCTGAAAGCTTTGCGAACAAGCCAGATGCAAAGCGCCTTCCTTTACCTTTTGGCAGTGCTCGTGCATTGCCAGCACTAGGCGGGAATGCTCACTGTCCCGCACACCCGATTCGTTGTGCCCGTTACCAAGCGCTCTGGAGCACTGTTTATGACGTAAGCAGAACACCTCTTGCTGTTCCATTCTCAGAGCTCCTGGGTTAAGTAATCTGCAACTCTTGGTGCGAATGATAGAGGAAAATATTTCCAAAGTGTCTGGCATATAGAAACTGAACCTAGAGAACACCTTTGTCAGGAGCTTGCACGTGCACCTTACACACACACAGATTTGCATCACATCTAAATGGCCAAGCTCTTTCTTAGACAAGTTGAACGCTGCTGTCAGAAGGCTGTGCTCCTTGTCAGATGGAAGCAGCAGCACGCACATAGCAGTTTGGCAAGCACTAAAGAGCCACAGAAGAGTGCGGCATAGCAAAATGAAACAGGGAAAAGCATTTGCCACATGTGCCCTTGTCGTCGCCTAACAACAGGTAGCAGCATAAACCAGATGCGGGTGAAGTTCTTGCAGTTGACATTTAACGTCAAATGAGCAAGTCGGCTTACCACAGCTATGGTCCTCTGGCAGTGTGAAAGGTTTGGCACAAGCCGCATGCTCGGCGCCTTCCTTTGCCTTTTGGCAGTGCTCGTGCATTGCCAGCACTAGGCGTGAATGGTCACTATCCCGCACACACGATTCGTTGTGCCCGGTGCCAAGCGCTCTGGAGCACTGTTTATGACGAAAGCGGAACACATCTTGCTGCTCCATTCTCAGAGCTCCTGAGTTAAGCAATCTGCTACTCTTGGTGCGAATGCCAGAGGAAAATATTTCCAATGTGTCTGGCATATAGAAACTAAACCTGGAGAACACTTTTTTCAGGAGCTTGCACGTGCACCTTACACACACACAGATTTGCATCACATCTAAATGGCCAAGCTCTTTCTTCGACAAGTTGAAAGCTGCTGTCAGAAGGCTGTGCTCCTTGTCAGATGGAAGCAGCAGCACGCACATAGCAGTTTGGCAAGCACTAAAGAGCCACAGAAGAGTGCGGCATAGCAAAATGAAACAGGGAAAAGCATTTGCCACATGTGCCCTTGTCGTCGCCTAACAACAGGTAGCAGCATAAACCAGATGCGGGGGAAGTTCTTGCAAGTGACATCTAACGTCAAATGAGCAAGCGGGCTTACCACAGCTGCGGTCCTCTTGCAGTCTGAAAGCTTTGCGCACAAGCCGGATGCAAAGCGCCTTCCTTTGCCTTTTGGCAGTGCTGCTCGTGCATTGCCAGCACTAGGCGTGAATGCTCACTGTCCCGCACACACGTTTCGTTGTGGCGGTTGCTAAGCGCTCTGGAGCACTGTTTATGACGTAAGCAGAACACCTCTTGCTGTTCCATTCTCAGAGCTCCTGAGTTAAGTAATCTGCTACTCTTGGTGCGAATGCCAGAGGAAAATATTTCCAATGTGTCTGGCATATAGAAACTAAACCTGGAGAACACTTTTGTCAGGAGCTTGCACCTGCACCTTACACACACACAGATTTGCATCACATCTAAATGGCCATGCTCTTTCTTCGACAAGTTGAAAGCTGCTGTCAGAAGGCTGTGCTCCTTGTCAGATGGAAGCAGCAGCACGCACATAGGAGTTTGGTAAGAAATAAAGAGCCACAGAAGAGCGTGGTCTAGCAAAACGGGGCAGGAAAAAGCATATCGCTACATGTGCCCTTGTTGTCGCCTAACAACAGGTAGCAGCATAAACCAGATGCGGGTGAAGTTCTTGCAGGCGACATCTAACGTCAAATGAGCAAGCGGGCTTACCACAGCTGCTGTCCTCTTGCAGTCTGAAAGCTTTGCGCACAAGCCGGATGCCAAGCACCTTCCTTTACCTTTTGGCAGTGCTCGTGCATTGCCAGCACTAGGCGGGAATGCTCACTATCCCGCACACCCGATTCGTTGTGCCCGTTACCAAGCGCTCTGGAGCACTGTTTATGACGTAAGCAGAACACCTCTTGCTGTTCCATTCTCAGAGCTCCTGAGTTAAGTAATCTGCTACTCTTGGTGCGAATGCCAGAGGAAAATATTTCCAATGTGTCTGGCATATAGAAACTGAACCTAGAGAACACCTTTGTCAGGAGCTTGCACGTGCACCTTACACACACACAGATTTGCATCACATCTAAATGGCCAAGCTCTTTCTTCGACAAGTTGAAAGCTGCTGTCAGAAGGCTGTGCTCCTTGTCAGATGGAAGCAGCAGCACGCACATAGCAGTTTGGCAAGCACTAAAGAGCCACAGAAGAGTGCGGCATAGCAAAATGAAACAGGGAAAAGCATTTGCCACATGTGCCCTTGTCGTCGCCTAACAACAGGTAGCAGCATAAACCAGATGCGGGTGAAGTTCTTGCAAGTGACATCTAACGTCAAATGAGCAAGCGGGCTTACCACAGCTGCGGTCCTCTTGCAGTCTGAAAGCTTTGCGCACAAGCCGGATGCAAAGCGCCTTCCTTTGCCTTTTGGCAGTGCTGCTCGTGCATTGCCAGCACTAGGCGTGAATGCTCACTGTCCCGCACACACGTTTCGTTGTGGCGGTTGCTAAGCGCTCTGGAGCACTGTTTATGACGTAAGCAGAACACCTCTTGCTGTTCCATTCTCAGAGCTCCTGAGTTAAGTAATCTGCTACTCTTGGTGCGAATGCCAGAGGAAAATATTTCCAATGTGTCTGGCATATAGAAACTAAACCTGGAGAACACTTTTGTCAGGAGCTTGCACCTGCACCTTACACACACACAGATTTGCATCACATCTAAATGGCCATGCTCTTTCTTCGACAAGTTGAAAGCTGCTGTCAGAAGGCTGTGCTCCTTGTCAGATGGAAGCAGCAGCACGCACATAGGAGTTTGGTAAGAAATAAAGAGCCACAGAAGAGCGTGGTCTAGCAAAACGGGGCAGGAAAAAGCATATCGCTACATGTGCCCTTGTTGTCGCCTAACAACAGGTAGCAGCATAAACCAGATGCGGGTGAAGTTCTTGCAGGTGACACCTAACGTCAAATGAGCAAGCGGGCTTACCACAGCTGCGGTCCTCTGGCAGTCTGAAAGCTTTGCACACAAGCCGGATGCTAAGCGCCTTCCTTTGCCTTTTGGCAGTGCTCGTGCATTGCCAGCACTAGGCGTGAATGCTCACTATCCCGCACACACGATTTGTTGTGCCCGTTGCCAAGCGCTCTGGAGCACTTTTTATGACGAAAGCGGAACACCTCTTGCCGCTCCATTCTCAGAGCTCCTGAGTTAAGCAACCTGCGACTCTTGATGCGAATGCCAGAGGAAAACATTTCCAATGTGTCTGGCAGGGAGAAACTGAACCCGGAATACACCTTTGTCAGGAGCTGGCACCTGCACCTTACACACATACAGATTTGCATCACATTTAAATGGCCAAGCTCTTTCTTCGACAAGTTGAAAGCTGCTGTCAGAAGGCTGTGCTCCTTGTCAGATGGAAGCAGCAGCACGCACATAGGAGTTTGGTAAGAACTAAAGAGCCACAGAAGAGCGTGGTCTAGCAAAACGGGGCAGGAAAAAGCATATCGCTACATGTGCCCTTGTTGTCGCCTAACAACAGGTAGCAGCATAAACCAGATGCGGGGGAAGTTCTTGCAGGCGACATCTAACGTCAAATGAGCAAGCGGGCTTACCACAGCTGCTGTCCTCTTGCAGTCTGAAAGCTTTGCGCACAAGCCGGATGCCAAGCACCTTCCTTTACCTTTTGGCAGTGCTCGTGCATTGCCAGCACTAGGCGGGAATGCTCACTATCCCGCACACCCGATTCGTTGTGCCCGTTACCAAGCGCTCTGGAGCACTGTTTATGACGTAAGCAGAACACCTCTTGCTGTTCCATTCTCAGAGCTCCTGGGTTAAGTAATCTGCAACTCTTGGTGCGAATGATAGAGGAAAATATTTCCAAAGTGTCTGGCATATAGAAACTGAACCTAGAGAACACCTTTGTCAGGAGCTTGCACGTGCACCTTACACACACACAGATTTGCATCACATCTAAATGGCCAAGCTCTTTCTTCGACAAGTTGAAAGCTGCTGTCAGAAGGCTGTGCTCCTTGTCAGATGGAAGCAGCAGCACGCACATAGCAGTTTGGCAAGCACTAAAGAGCCACAGAAGAGTGCGGCATAGCAAAATGAAACAGGGAAAAGCATTTGCCACATGTGCCCTTGTCGTCGCCTAACAACAGGTAGCAGCATAAACCAGATGCGGGTGAAGTTCTTGCAAGTGACATCTAACGTCAAATGAGCAAGCCGGCTTACCACAGCTATGGTCCTCTGGCAGTGTGAAAGGTTTGGCACAAGCCGCATGCTCGGCGCCTTCCTTTGCCTTTTGGCAGTGCTCGTGCATTGCCAGCACTAGGCGGGAATGGTCACTATCCCGCACACACGATTCGTTGTGCCCGGTGCCAAGCGCTCTGGAGCACTGTTTATGACGAAAGCGGAACACATCTTGCTGCTCCATTCTCAGAGCTCCTGAGTTAAGCAATCTGCTACTCTTGGTGCGAATGCCAGAGGAAAACATTTCCAATGTGTCTGGCAGGGAGAAACTGAACCCGGAATACACCTTTGTCAGGAGCTGGCACCTGCACCTTACACACACACAGATTTGCATCACATCTAAATGGCCAAGCTCTTTCTTCGACAAGTTGAAAGCTGCTGTCAGAAGGCTGTGCTCCTTGTCAGATGGAAGCAGCAGCACGCACATAGGAGTTTGGTAAGAACTAAAGAGCCACAGAAGAGCGTGGTCTAGCAAAACGGGGCAGGAAAAAGCATATCGCTACATGTGCCCTTGTTGTCGCCTAACAACAGGTAGCAGCATAAACCAGATGCGGGTGAAGTTCTTGCAGGTGACATTTAACGTCAAATGAGCAAGCGGGCTTACCACAGCTGCGGTCCTCTTGCAGTCTGAAAGCTTTGCACACAAGTCGGATGCTAAGCGCCTTCCTTTGCCTTTTAGCAGTGCTCTTGCATTGCCAGCACTAGGCGTGAATGCTCACTATCCTGCACACACGATTCGTTGTGCCCGTTACCAAGCGCTCTGGAGCACTGTTTATGACGAAAGCGGAACTCATCTTGCCGCTCCATTCTTTGAGCTCTTCAGTTAAGTTATCTGCAACTCTTGGTGCGAATGCCAGAGGAAAACATTTCCAATGTGTCTGGCAGGGAGAAACTGAACCTGGAGAACATTTTTGTCAGGAGCTTGCACCTGCACCTTACACACACACAGATTTGCATCACATCTAAATTGCCAAGCTCTTTCTTCGACAAGTTGAACGCTGCTGTCAGAAGGCTGTGCTCCTTGTCAGATGGAAGCAGCAGCAGGCACATAGCAGTTTGGCAAGCACTAAAGAGCCACAGAAGAGTGCGGCATAGCAAAATGAAACAGGGAAAAGCATTTGCCACATGTGCCCTTGTCGTCGCCTAACAACAGGTAGCAGCATAAACCAGATGCGGGTGAAGTTCTTGCAAGTGACATCTAACGTCAAATGAGCAAGCCGGCTTACCACAGCTATGGTCCTCTGGCAGTGTGAAAGGTTTGGCACAAGCCGCATGCTCGGCGCCTTCCTTTGCCTTTTGGCAGTGCTCGTGCATTGCCAGCACTAGGCGGGAATGGTCACTATCCCGCACACACGATTCGTTGTGCCCGGTGCTAAGCGCTCTGGAGCACTGTTTATGACGAAAGTGGAACACATTTGCTGCTCCATTCTCAGAGCTCCTGAGTTAAGCAATCTGCGACTCTTGCTGCGAATGTCAGAGGAAAATATTTCCAATGTGTCTGGCATATAGAAACTAAACCTGGAGAACACTTTTGTCAGGAGCTTGCACCTGCACCTTACACACACACAGATTTGCATCACATCTAAATGGCCAAGCTCTTTCTTCGACAAGTTGAAAGCTGCTGTCAGAAGGCTGTGCTCCTTGTCAGATGGAAGCAGCAGCACGCACATAGGAGTTTGGTAAGAACTAAAGAGCCACAGAAGAGCGTGGTCTAGCAAAACGGGGCAGGAAAAAGCATATCGCTACATGTGCCCTTGTTGTCGCCTAACAACAGGTAGCAGCATAAACCAGATGCGGGTGAAGTTCTTGCAGGTGACATTTAACGTCAAATGAGCAAGCGGGCTTACCACAGCTGCGGTCCTCTTGCAGTCTGAAAGCTTTGCACACAAGTCGGATGCTAAGCGCCTTCCTTTGCCTTTTAGCAGTGCTCTTGCATTGCCAGCACTAGGCGTGAATGCTCACTATCCTGCACACACGATTCGTTGTGCCCGTTACCAAGCGCTCTGGAGCACTGTTTATGACGAAAGCGGAACTCATCTTGCCGCTCCATTCTTTGAGCTCTTCAGTTAAGTTATCTGCAACTCTTGGTGCGAATGCCAGAGGAAAACATTTCCAATGTGTCTGGCAGGGAGAAACTGAACCTGGAGAACATTTTTGTCAGGAGCTTGCACCTGCACCTTACACACACACAGATTTGCATCACATCTAAATTGCCAAGCTCTTTCTTCGACAAGTTGAACGCTGCTGTCAGAAGGCTGTGCTCCTTGTCAGATGGAAGCAGCAGCAGGCACATAGCAGTTTGGCAAGCACTAAAGAGCCACAGAAGAGTGCGGCATAGCAAAATGAAACAGGGAAAAGCATTTGCCACATGTGCCCTTGTCGTCGCCTAACAACAGGTAGCAGCATAAACCAGATGCGGGTGAAGTTCTTGCAGTTGACATTTAACGTCAAATGAGCCAGCCGGCTTACCACAGCTATGGTCGTCTGGCAGTGTGAAAGGTTTGGCACAAGCCGCATGCTAAGCGCCTTCCTTTGCCTTTTGGCAGTGCTGCTCGTGCATTGCCAGCACTAGGCGGGAATGGTCACTATCCCGCACACACGATTCGTTGTGCCCAGTGCCAAGCGCTCTGGAGCACTGTTTATGACGAAAGCGGAACACATCTTGCTGCTCCATTCTCAGAGCTCCTGAGTTAAGCAATCTGCTACTCTTGGTGCGAATGCCAGAGGAAAACATTTCCAATGTGTCTGGCAGGGAGAAACTGAACCCGGAATACACCTTTGTCAGGAGCTGGCACCTGCACCTTACACACACACAGATTTGCATCACATTTAAATGGCCAAGCTCTTTCTTCGACAAGTTGAAAGCTGCTGTCAGAAGGCTGTGCTCCTTGTCAGATGGAAGCAGCAGCACGCACATAGGAGTTTGGTAAGAACTAAAGAGCCACAGAAGAGTGCGGCATAGCAAAATGAAACAGGGAAAAGCATTTGCCACATGTGCCCTTGTCGTCGCCTAACAACAGGTAGCAGCATAAACCAGATGCGGGTGAAGTTCTTGCAGGCGACATCTAACGTCAAATGAGCAAGCGGGCTTACCACAGCTGCTGTCCTCTTGCAGTCTGAAAGCTTTGCGCACAAGCCGGATGCCAAGCACCTTCCTTTACCTTTTGGCAGTGCTCGTGCATTGCCAGCACTAGGCGGGAATGCTCACTATCCCGCACACCCGATTCGTTGTGCCCGTTACCAAGCGCTCTGGAGCACTGTTTATGACGTAAGCAGAACACCTCTTGCTGTTCCATTCTCAGAGCTCCTGAGTTAAGTAATCTGCTACTCTTGGTGCGAATGCCAGAGGAAAATATTTCCAATGTGTCTGGCATATAGAAACTGAACCTAGAGAACACCTTTGTCAGGAGCTTGCACGTGCACCTTACACACACACAGATTTGCATCACATCTAAATGGCCAAGCTCTTTCTTAGACAAGTTGAACGCTGCTGTCAGAAGGCTGTGCTCCTTGTCAGATGGAAGCAGCAGCACGCACATAGCAGTTTGGCAAGCACTAAAGAGCCACAGAAGAGTGCGGCATAGCAAAATGAAACAGGGAAAAGCATTTGCCACATGTGCCCTTGTCGTCGCCTAACAACAGGTAGCAGCATAAACCAGATGCGGGTGAAGTTCTTGCAGTTGACATTTAACGTCAAATGAGCCAGCCGGCTTACCACAGCTATGGTCCTCTGGCAGTGTGAAAGGTTTGGCACAAGCCGCATGCTAAGCGCCTTCCTTTGCCTTTTGGCAGTGCTGCTCGTGCATTGCCAGCACTAGGCGGGAATGGTCACTATCCCGCACACACGATTCGTTGTGCCCGGTGCCAAGCGCTCTGGAGCACTGTTTATGACGAAAGCGGAACACATCTTGCTGCTCCATTCTCAGAGCTCCTGAGTTAAGCAATCTGCTACTCTTGGTGCGAATGCCAGAGGAAAACATTTCCAATGTGTCTGGCAGGGAGAAACTGAACCCGGAATACACCTTTGTCAGGAGCTGGCACCTGCACCTTACACACACACAGATTTGCATCACATTTAAATGGCCAAGCTCTTTCTTCGACAAGTTGAAAGCTGCTGTCAGAAGGCTGTGCTCCTTGTCAGATGGAAGCAGCAGCACGTATATAGGAGTTTGGAAAGAACTAAAGAGCCACAGAAGAGCGTGGTCTAGCAAAATGGGCCAGGAAAAAACATTTGCTACATGTGCTCTTGTTGTCGCCTACAACAGGTAGCAGCATAAACCAGATGCGGGTGAAGTTCTTGCAAGTGACATCTAACGTCAAATGAGCAAGCGGGCTTACCACAGCTGCGGTCCTCTTGCAGTCTGAATGCTTTGCGCACAAGCCGGATGCAAAGCGCCTTCCTTTGCCTTTTGGCAGTGCTGCTCGTGCATTGCCAGCACTAGGCGTGAATGCTCACTGTCCCGCACACACGTTTCGTTGTGGCGGTTGCTAAGCGCTCTGGAGCACTGTTTATGACGTAAGCAGAACACCTCTTGCTGTTCCATTCTCAGAGCTCCTGAGTTAAGTAATCTGCTACTCTTGGTGCGAATGCCAGAGGAAAATATTTCCAATGTGTCTGGCATATAGAAACTAAACCTGGAGAACACTTTTGTCAGGAGCTTGCACCTGCACCTTACACACACACAGATTTGCATCACATCTAAATGGCCATGCTCTTTCTTCGACAAGTTGAAAGCTGCTGTCAGAAGGCTGTGCTCCTTGTCAGATGGAAGCAGCAGCAGGCACATAGCAGTTTGGCAAGCACTAAAGAGCCACAGAAGAGTGCGGCATAGCAAAATGAAACAGGGAAAAGCATTTGCCACATGTGCCCTTGTCGTCGCCTAACAACAGGTAGCAGCATAAACCAGATGCGGGTGAAGTTCTTGCAGTTGACATTTAACGTCAAATGAGCAAGCCGGCTTACCACAGCTATGGTCCTCTGGCAGTGTGAAAGGTTTGGCACAAGCCGCATGCTCGGCGCCTTCCTTTGCCTTTTGGCAGTGCTCGTGCATTGCCAGCACTAGGCGTGAATGGTCACTATCCCGCACACACGATTCGTTGTGCCCGGTGCCAAGCGCTCTGGAGCACTGTTTATGACGAAAGCGGAACACATCTTGCTGCTCCATTCTCAGAGCTCCTGAGTTAAGCAATCTGCTACTCTTGGTGCGAATGCCAGAGGAAAATATTTCCAATGTGTCTGGCATATAGAAACTAAACCTGGAGAACACTTTTGTCAGGAGCTTGCACGTGCACCTTACACACACACAGATTTGCATCACATCTAAATGGCCAAGCTCTTTCTTCGACAAGTTGAAAGCTGCTGTCAGAAGGCTGTGCTCCTTGTCAGATGGAAGCAGCAGCACGTATATAGGAGTTTGGAAAGAACTAAAGAGCCACAGAAGAGCGTGGTCTAGCAAAATGGGCCAGGAAAAAACATTTGCTACATGTGCTCTTGTTGTCGCCTACAACAGGTAGCAGCATAAACCAGATGCGGGTGAAGTTCTTGCAAGTGACATCTAACGTCAAATGAGCAAGCGGGCTTACCACAGCTGCGGTCCTCTTGCAGTCTGAATGCTTTGCGCACAAGCCGGATGCAAAGCGCCTTCCTTTGCCTTTTGGCAGTGCTGCTCGTGCATTGCCAGCACTAGGCGTGAATGCTCACTGTCCCGCACACACGTTTCGTTGTGGCGGTTGCTAAGCGCTCTGGAGCACTGTTTATGACGTAAGCAGAACACCTCTTGCTGTTCCATTCTCAGAGCTCCTGAGTTAAGTAATCTGCTACTCTTGGTGCGAATGCCAGAGGAAAATATTTCCAATGTGTCTGGCATATAGAAACTAAACCTGGAGAACACTTTTGTCAGGAGCTTGCACCTGCACCTTACACACACACAGATTTGCATCACATCTAAATGGCCATGCTCTTTCTTCGACAAGTTGAAAGCTGCTGTCAGAAGGCTGTGCTCCTTGTCAGATGGAAGCAGCAGCACGCACATAGCAGTTTGGCAAGCACTAAAGAGCCACAGAAGAGTGCGGCATAGCAAAATGAAACAGGGAAAAGCATTTGCCACATGTGCCCTTGTCGTCGCCTAACAACAGGTAGCAGCATAAACCAGATGCGGGTGAAGTTCTTGCAGTTGACATTTAACGTCAAATGAGCCAGCCGGCTTACCACAGCTATGGTCCTCTGGCAGTGTGAAAGGTTTGGCACAAGCCGCATGCTAAGCGCCTTCCTTTGCCTTTTGGCAGTGCTGCTCGTGCATTGCCAGCACTAGGCGGGAATGGTCACTATCCCGCACACACGATTCGTTGTGCCCGGTGCCAAGCGCTCTGGAGCACTGTTTATGACGAAAGCGGAACACATCTTGCTGCTCCATTCTCAGAGCTCCTGAGTTAAGCAATCTGCTACTCTTGGTGCGAATGCCAGAGGAAAACATTTCCAATGTGTCTGGCAGGGAGAAACTGAACCCGGAATACACCTTTGTCAGGAGCTGGCACCTGCACCTTACACACACACAGATTTGCATCACATCTAAATGGCCAAGCTCTTTCTTCGACAAGTTGAAAGCTGCTGTCAGAAGGCTGTGCTCCTTGTCAGATGGAAGCAGCAGCACGCACATAGGAGTTTGGTAAGAACTAAAGAGCCACAGAAGAGCGTGGTCTAGCAAAACGGGGCAGGAAAAAGCATATCGCTACATGTGCCCTTGTTGTCGCCTACAACAGGTAGCAGCATAAACCAGATGCGGGTGAAGTTCTTGCAAGTGACATCTAACGTCAAATGAGCAAGCGGGCTTACCACAGCTGCGGTCCTCTTGCAGTCTGAAAGCTTTGCGCACAAGCCAGATGCAAAGCGCCTTCCTTTGCCTTTTGGCAGTGCTGCTCGTGCATTGCCAGCACTAGGCGTGAATGCTCACTGTCCCGCACACACGTTTCGTTGTGGCGGTTGCTAAGCGCTCTGGAGCACTGTTTATGACGTAAGCAGAACACCTCTTGCTGTTCCATTCTCAGAGCTCCTGGGTTAAGTAATCTGCAACTCTTGGTGCGAATGATAGAGGAAAATATTTCCAAAGTGTCTGGCATATAGAAACTGAACCTAGAGAACACCTTTGTCAGGAGCTTGCACGTGCACCTTACACACACACAGATTTGCATCACATCTAAATGGCCAAGCTCTTTCTTAGACAAGTTGAACGCTGCTGTCAGAAGGCTGTGCTCCTTGTCAGATGGAAGCAGCAGCACGCACATAGCAGTTTGGCAAGCACTAAAGAGCCACAGAAGAGTGCGGCATAGCAAAATGAAACAGGGAAAAGCATTTGCCACATGTGCCCTTGTCGTCGCCTAACAACAGGTAGCAGCATAAACCAGATGCGGGTGAAGTTCTTGCAGTTGACATTTAACGTCAAATGAGCCAGCCGGCTTACCACAGCTATGGTCCTCTGGCAGTGTGAAAGGTTTGGCACAAGCCGCATGCTAAGCGCCTTCCTTTGCCTTTTGGCAGTGCTGCTCGTGCATTGCCAGCACTAGGCGGGAATGGTCACTATCCCGCACACACGATTCGTTGTGCCCGGTGCCAAGCGCTCTGGAGCACTGTTTATGACGAAAGCGGAACACATCTTGCTGCTCCATTCTCAGAGCTCCTGAGTTAAGCAATCTGCTACTCTTGGTGCGAATGCCAGAGGAAAACATTTCCAATGTGTCTGGCAGGGAGAAACTGAACCCGGAATACACCTTTGTCAGGAGCTGGCACCTGCACCTTACACACACACAGATTTGCATCACATTTAAATGGCCAAGCTCTTTCTTCGACAAGTTGAAAGCTGCTGTCAGAAGGCTGTGCTCCTTGTCAGATGGAAGCAGCAGCACGCACATAGGAGTTTGGTAAGAACTAAAGAGCCACAGAAGAGCGTGGTCTAGCAAAACGGGGCAGGAAAAAGCATATCGCTACATGTGCCCTTGTTGTCGCCTACAACAGGTAGCAGCATAAACCAGATGCGG